>NC_135513.1:14982510-15343343 GCF_051989575.1 Stigmatopora nigra
TTCGGGTATTTCAATTCCGCCAAATGAGTCACGGTCAAACCACGCTTTTAATATCTTTAATTGCGTCCAAATCTGAAGATATAAATAACATTTATGCTTTTTAGTTAAGAGTTATGAGAAGTAAAAAATAAGCCAAAAAAAGGGCTGAGTCATGGAAAATGTTGTTTTCTGAACGCAAGGAAATCGACTTTATTTGCCGGTGTAAAAAAAAAAATGTGCAAAAAAAAAAAACAACCTTTTAACATGTGAAAGACGGATTTAATTGCTAACGGCGACAAAGGTTCGTTTGTCCAATTGTCTGCCGTGCCAGTGAAGTGATGCGTCACGGTTGTGGAAGGCCGGGAAAAAAACATCTTTTCATTCCAAAATGAAAAAGAAAGACTCAAATGCGATGAGGTGTCAAAGTGGCGGCCCGGGGGGCCAAATGTGGCCCGCCGCATCATTTTGTGTGGCCCGGGAAAGTCAATGATGAGTGCCGACTTTCTGTTTTAGGATCAAATTAAAATGAAGAGTATAGATGTATATTAAATTTCATAATTTCCCCCCTTTTAAATCAATAATTGTTTTTTTTAAATATTTTTTTCTGATTTTAGTTCAAAAATATATTAAATACAAGCTAAAATAAGCATTCTTTTAGATTAAAAATACAGAATATTCAGGGATTTCAATCCAGTTCTTTTAATCCATTTATTAAAAAAAAAAAAAATCTAAATATTATATCAAAAATGGTCCGGCCCACATGAAATCAAGTTGACGTTAACCTTTGACCTAGATTGTGATTTATGCTTAGCTTGTTTCACTACTGTAAACATAAATATACAGGATAGTACTAGACATGTATTTTTTAAAATATACTTTAGGATTTTTTTAATAATATAAGAAATAATGCAATTTGACCAATGAAGTTCACGTAATTGTGTTTTTCTGGACCTTTACATTGTCACTGTTTGTTCTATAAAATTTCTATCACGGGTATAAATATATAGTATAGTACTTCATTTTTCTACGTATACCTCAAGATTACTTTAAAAAAAATATAGCCCTTAATTCTTTCACATATAATTTAATTTGGTGTTCCCCAAGGCTCTCTCTTCTGCCCACTAACATATTTATCCAATATAAAAAAATAACTCCGCCCCCTTTTTTCATATCTGAAATGTAATACCTCCGAATACAACACAAGCTTTTTTTAAAAAAAAAATCCAAACACTATGGAAATATTACGGGATGAAAACAAGCGTCGAGCCCCCCTCTTGTGCACGCCGCCGGCCCTTTAATTGTCGATTTAGTATCCAGCGGCGACCAAATTCATGAAATCATTTGCATCCATTCATTTAGCGCAGGAACATGCAATTAAAAGCTAATTGGGCGGCTCTCTAGAGCACGCCCTTTTGGGCCCTACGCCGAACATTCGGACTTGGACGCCGGCCAGCGGCTGCCTTGACAGACTGTTGGGCGGGATTTGAACCATTACATAATAAATGGTGCTAAATTTAGGGCATTGGTCTTTAAAGTAGCACCAAATTGTTTTTTATTTATTTCCTATTTCTTTGTGTCTATGGCAAGGGTGTCGGACTTGGGTTGGTTGGCGGGCTGCTTTATTGTCAACTTGATTTCATGTGGACCATTTTTGATAGAATATGTAGATTTTTTTTTAATATAAATTGATTAAAAGAACTGGATTAAAAGATCTGAATATTCAGTTTTTTATAGATTTAAAACAATGTTAATTTTAGCTTTTTTTAAATATATTTACAAAATGATTTTTAACCAAAAACAATTGATTAAAAAAATACAATAATTGATTTAAAAGGGGGGAAATTGGGAAATTTAATATACATCATATTTTGATATTTTTTCTTATAAATTGGTTTAAATAAGTGGATTAAAAGCCATGAATATTCCGTTTGTTATAGATCCAAAACAACTTTTTTTAAATATATTTTTAGATTTTACAAAATAATTTTTGAACTAAAAACAATAAAAAATGACAATAATTGATTTAAAAGGGGGAATATCAGCAAATATAATATACATGTATACTCTTCATTTGAATTTAATCCTAAAACAGAAAGTCGGCACTCATGATTAACTTTCTCGGGCCGCACAAAATGATTCGGTGGGCCACATTTGGCCCCCGGGCCGCCACTTTGATACCAGTAGTCTAGAGTGTCTTTTTCTGTGTCTGCTGTATTGTCAAGCTTTTGCTACTGTGACAATGCTTGGCAGCTTGTTTGTCTTGTTCGACAATCCAATCCAGCCCCGAGGACTCGTAAGTGTTTATTTGGTCAGAAGCTCATCATAAATCATTCATAATTCATAACTCTACCAACGCTTTTTGCTGTTAAATCACATATTGCCTCACGCTCCGACCAAACTGGTACTGAAATGTGTTGTACTACAAGACTCAGTATTCTGCCTGTCAATGTAAAGTTGCAAAAAACGATTGCTCTAAATTCCCATCATGAATGACTACAAGAAAATGACAGTTGTACCTCGAGATACGAGCTTAATGCGTGTCATGAGTGCCGACTTTCTGTTTTAGGATCAAATTAAAATTAAGAGTATAGATGTATATCAAATTTCCTGATTTTCCCCCTTTTAAATCAATTATTGTCATTTTTTAATCCATTTTTTGTGTGTTTTTAGTTCAAAAATCATTTTGTAAAATCTAAAAATATATTTTAAAAAAAAGCTAAAATAAATATTGTTTTAGATCTATAAAAAAAAGAATATTCAGGGCTTTTAATCCGGTTCTTTTAATCCATTTATTTAAAAAAAACTAAATATTATATCTTATCTGTTTTTAGTTCAAAAATAATTTTGTAAAATCTAAAAATATATTGAAAAAAAGCTCAAATAAACATTGTTTTAGATCTATAAAATGGAATATTCAGGGCTTTTAATCCAGTTCTTTTAATCCATTTATATTAAAAAAAATCGAAATATTATAGCAAAAATCGTCCGGCCCACATGAAATCAAGTTGTCGTTAAAGCGCCCCGCGAACCAACCCGAGTCTGGCACCCTTACTTTAATATATCATTTTAATATCGCCGCTAATTTGGCTAAATGACCATCAATTCCCATCAAATACCAAAAGTAAACGCTGGCCTTACCTGGTCATGCCGTCCCCGATACAATTCTGTCCCGTGAATCCGTCGCCCCGTGCCGACAGCGCCCCCTGCGGCATGCCCGTCCTCGACTTCCACGACTCCATGAGCGCCGCCACGGGCGAAATGAGATTCAACAAAGGATTGGACTGGTCTCTCACGTCATGCCTGGCAAAGGACATTCCCCCCTGCGTACCAATCTGGTAATGGAACGAATGGCCGCTGGAATTAACTCCCACGATGGCCGAGGCGGGAACGCCGTTGCTCTCCGGCGGGTAATATCCCGCCTCGTCGGGTTCCCGTTTCACCGCTTTGGATAGGACGCCGTGAGCGAAGACGTCGGGGTCGTAGTTCTCGCCGAGCGACGCCGGCGGGCCCAGAATTCCCGAAAGACTATACTCGTCCATGTTATTCCTCAACGACAAATAGGTGGTCTCGGAGGCGGGGAATAGACCGAGCGGCGGCGGTGGAGGCGTACGCCCGCCGCTATAGGACCGCGGGTTCAAGCAACCCTCATTCATGTCCGGTTCGTCCTTGATTTGCGTGACAAACGGCCCGTTGCACTTTGACCCCAACGAGCACATACTACGGAAATCCGTCCCAGGTTCGTTTTTGATGTACTTGACCATGCCCATCTGGTCTAAACCCACGTTGAAAACCTCGCCGTCCACCATTTCCGCTTTGGGGAAGTCAAACGGCTTGAAGTCGGGTTCGAGTCCGGTAGTCTCGGGGCTGTGGGCGTCGCCCTGTAGCATTCCAAGTTCGTCGGTTGAGGCAGAACCTGGGAAAACTCCCCGAGGACTGGTCGCCGTTGGACTGGATGCGGGAAGGCGGACTATGTTGGGGCTGGAGACGGACGAGCGGACGCCGGTTAAGCTTTGTGGACTGGATATAGGGGATCTCACCAGGGGTGGCGAGCCAACCGTGCTTGAGTCCACGGGGCTCCGCCCTGAAGAATTCCGTCGACGGCACGACGCCGCCGCGCTACCGGGCGAAAGCGCCTTGCCGAAACCCGCCGGCGGGCTGGTGGTTGTGGATGAAACTATGTTATTCCCGCCCCCCGGACTGGAAGTTTGAGGGCTGCCGGCGAGTGCCGTAACACGGTTTTCCTCCAGGGGGCGCCCACATGCCGGGTACTGTGATTTCCCGTGCTGGGCGAAGGCAAAGTCCGCCTCCCGAGCGGCGTTCATGTAAAGACCCATGGATTCGGCCACTGTTTTGGAAAGCTCCTTGGAGTCCATTTCCGGTTTGCCGTTAAGGGGCGGAGCAAAGAGGGGGCGGAGTGGAGTCTGGCAGGTCTTCTCGCATGTTTTGGTGGTGTCGGTTGGGATGTCGCCGGGAGGGGCGGGGCCATCGGCGGAGCAGCAGAACTCCATGTTAGTGGGGATTTGAGACCACCTGGAGTCGGTTTCGATACCCTCGAAGAGACTTTGGTATCTTTTGGTCTCCATCGATTGGTTCACGGAGTCATCTTGCAAAAAAAAAAAAAATAGGAAGAGGAAAAAAGTTACACCGAATCCAACCAGGAGGTTTTCATATTAATATTTTACCAGGAGGATATGATTTATTCAAGGACGTTGGAGCTGTCCAAAAGTCATTTTTTTTGTACTTGTGTGTGTGTGTGTGTGTGTGTGTGTGTGTCTACAGCAGTTTAATATTTCTAGAATGATGTAATGTTTCACTTGGAATAATTTTGGAATTTTCTAAGGGAATTGTGTATTTGTGATGTTTTGAATAAAAATTTGGGGGAAATTATAAATTTGTTTGTGATTTATTGCAATGTAATAACAGGAATAAATTTAACAGTATGGGAGAAAGTTTTATTTTAATGTTGTCAATATTGACCTAATTGTTATTTAAAGTCTTGACGTAACTAGTAAGTCAATATATTAAGATTCTTATTATACAAAAACAAAATTGCTCGTGATTTCAAATGAATTTTTAGATTTGACGTTAGCAAACAATGTTAGCAAACAATGTTAGCAAACAACGTTAGCAAACAATGTTAGCAAAAACATTAGCGTGCTTCAAGGGAAAAGGAGGAAAATGGTGAAAAATTTCAAAATAATTATATTTAATATTATTGGGTGGATATAGAATTGGTTTTAATCTCTAATCTCAAGAATAATGGTTTCGTTTTGAAAAAAAAGTTCATTTTTTACATTTTATAATAATTCAGCATTAAACGTCACAATATTACACTAACTGTTGCACTTCTTCTACTTTGAAGCAGTTGACAGTAAACCAACAGCGCCTCCGTTGGCCACAGCTCAGAACTACACCCCCAATTATTGTCCAATACCTCACGTTATTTTTTTCCTTATCGGTTAATTTAGCTGTTAACCAAATGTGAAACCACTACATATCTCTTTGCCTTTTATTTATTTGTTTTTCATATTCAGATGAATAAGTAATTTTGCATGACAAACAGACTGACAGGTGGTCGCTGCCTTGAAAGGGTTAACAAGTTGAGTGACGTCTCTAGGGCTCGCGTTCATACCCAGTCCCAAGCCTCGCTACTATTGGCCGAGCGCGCCCACTGCTCAGCCGCCAATTGGCTAAAACGTCTGTCAATCAAAAAGTTACAAGCCTCGTCCGCCACAACATTGCTGCGACACAAAGTTGGAACGCTTTGTTTTGGTTCGGAAAAGGCGACTTGCGCACTTTTTATGCTCATTAAAAACACTTAATTGCGATTAAAAATAGAATTTAGCATCGTTAAGGTTTTGATTCAAACTGTAACCGCCGAATAACGAGTCCACACCCCCTTCGGATTCTTATCCAACTATGTTTAATGAAAGAAAAAAAGACGCAAAACCGTCTATATTAGGATCCCATATCGTATTTATCGTTATAAATGCATTTATTTAGATCGTGCGAGATGTCAAACAGGTGCGCCTTAAATCCAATCATAATAGATTCCAACTCGCAGCGTGCGGATTTAATGGAATGACGTCAATGTCAAAAGTTATTAAAGGACGATAATAATAATAATAATGATCATAATTAATATTAATGGTTTGCTAACCTACCTTGAAGACGACATTCGGCGGGTGCTTGTCAGGTGTTTTGCATCCAGACGAAAAACAAAGACGGGAAAAAGGTTGATAGTAGTTATGGACGGGAGTCGCCAAAGAGCGGCGGTGGTGGCGACTGCTGCTGCTGCTGCATAGTTGCTCCCGGTCGGCCTTTTTTCCGCTCCCGCTCGGCATAATCGGAAATCGGAATAAATCCTCCGCCCGTGACAGATCGGCGGTCTGCTTAGCGAGCGAGGCTCGAGTGGAAGAAGAGAAAGAGACTAGACGAGTAGGAGCGCGGGGGTGGGTGAGCGAGAGAGAGAGAGAAATAGAGAGAGAGAGAGGGAGGGAGAGAGAGAGAATGACAGCGGTCGCATCCTTGGAAACTCCTGGGACAACAGTATCCACAAGGGGGCGCGCTATTGCACTTAAAAAAGGCATTGAAATGTTCATTTATAAGCGGTTTATAGCAGTGCGAGCAAACTAAGGCCCGCGGGCCTCATATGGGCCGCAAAAGTTTTTAACCCGGCCCGCCGATGTTGTCCAAATGGTTTTTTACACCAAGATGGCGCCGCCATGTGGAAGCCAGTGGCAGTAGCTCTGTCAACTCTTAGTTTTTGTGTGTGTTTTAAAGCCCCTCTATCTGATTTAAATGACATTTTAATATTTCTTAATACATTCCTTTTTACTTTACTTTGTAGTTTATACTTTTTACTTTAATGATGCGTGATGAGTATTTTAATACTATAGTCCTTTTTTCCTCTTTATGTTTCATATGTACTATTAACGGATGCACTTTTTTATATGTATCGTATCTTGTGCTGACCAAATTTTTAAAGTCAATGTGGCCCCCGGGCCCGTTCAGAGCCTATAAACTGTTTATAGGCTCTGAATGGGCGGAGTGAGGGCTCAAACCCTCGGCCCCAGAACCGTAATACCGACTCGCTAACCACTCTACCACCGTGCCGCCGGACGAGGGACAGTTATGTATCATTTAATAATAATAATTCCCCAGCACGTTAATGGTGTGATCCGCAGTCTGGCGACCATCCACACAATGAAGCTAACGTTCCCACTGAATATGTATGCATTGCTCTGGAGAGGTAAACACGCTACGAACCGCAGGTGGCGTGCTAGCGTGGAGTACGGACGACGACACTAGGCGCATTTCATTGAGCGTTTAGCTGGACCGTGACTTCCTGCTAACGGGGCAACTTAAGGTGACTAGAATCGGTGTCAATGCGCCAATTTTGGACTTTGCTAGCTTTGCTGGCTTTAGTAGCTGTGCTGGCTTTGCTAGCTTAGCTAATGTTGCTAGCCATAAACCAGTACTCGACATTAACAACTGACTGAACGCAGGGCAGCTAAGCACTCTTTTTAGGCAACTAATTCCCTTTTTGATAGACGTTTTGATTATGTGATGTAAAAAGTTTTTCGATTTTAGAAAATTATTTTTTAACTAAAATGTAATTTTTAGATTGTTTTTATTTTTATAAATTGATTAAAAGATCTGAATATTCTGTTTTTTGAAGAGCTAAAACAATGTTTATTTGAGCTTTTTTAATATTTTTAGATTTTACAAAATGATTTTTGATCTAAAAACACAGAAAAATGGATTAAAAAATGACAATTATTGATTTAAAAGGGGGAAAATCAGGAAATTTAATATACATCCTTACTCTTTATTTTAATTTCCTCCTAAAACAAAGTCGGCACTCATAATTTACTTTCCCGGGCCACACAAAACGATCCAGCGGGCCACATTTGGCCCCCGGGCCACCACTTTACCACCCATGGTCTAAAATAACTAGAAATTGACCCAAAATGGACTCCCTCCCTTCCATTGACAACAATACATATCCAATTCACTTCAACTACAAACTAATTTTTTAAATCCCATTGACAACCCAATCCGTCCAATCCATGTCAACCAATCCCATTCCTTCCACCTAATAAAATAACAATAGCAAACCTATCTAAATAAAAATCCCCCCCCCCACCCCAAAAGGCAAATATAGTTCATTCGTCAACTAAAATAACGCCACGCTCGCTCGGCTGCATTTTGTCGCGCCGGTCTCGCCTCATCAATTCGTAATCGTCCGCTAACGTTACCCACGGACGGCGAACAAGCGCTTTCCAGTAGCACGTCGGCCGGCGTATAAATAGCCCAACCAGACCCACAAGACTCTCTCTCTCTCTCTCTCTCTACACAGCCTCGTTACGCTTGAAATACTTCATTATTTCCCTTTCCCGTTTTCCCCCTGGAGCTCCAAACGCATCACAAACAAACGTCTCATTATCCGCCAACGTTTTGCTTGTTTTTTTCGAGGGTTTTTTTCCCCCCCTCGTTTGCGCCACCTTGTGTCCAATAGCCAGGCGACAAATGGGTAATTTGTGCACTTTGGTTTTGGCGGCTCTTGCGCACCCAAGGGAGAAAAAAACGGTGATGTGACGCCTGTGTCGTGATTAATTTCGCAGTGAACAGCCTCTGCGATGTCAGTGGTAATTAGGCATCACCCGTTGCATAACACACCATGTGTCCATGTGTGTGTGTGTGTATGTGCGTATATATGTGTGTATATAAGTGTGTGCGTAAGGATGAAGAGAGCAAGCAAAGATTTGGTCCTCCAAAATGTCACTTTTTCTCACTATTTACTTGAAATGTTTGATTGACGCGTCTTTTAAACTCACTTTGTTTAAAAGTTAGCTGAATTGTCTGGAAAAAAAGTTCCAAAAGTAACAAATAACTCTCTAAAATGCCATCTTGCTCCAAGATACTGGCATTAGGAGTTGAGTTTAGTCAGAAAATGTTGGTAAAAAGATGAGTTTAAAGGGTTTTATTAGCAGAATGTTTATTAGAATGTACTAAATGTTGTAAGATTGATATTGTTATTTTATTTGGGTTGTCTTTTGAAGGGTTTCCATGTTTTGGTTTCCTTTAGAATGCCCTTAAAGTCTAAATTGTCTTTGTATTTGTTCCATGAAAGCTTGATTTCCCTCCGTATTAGACGCATGTAATTTTTAACAGCGACACCTGGCAGGCAATCGGCTTTTAAACTTTAAAACCGACGACTTAAAACGCCTAAGCAAAAACAATGCATCCAAAAAAATAAATATTGGATTGAGCATCCATTGCTGTCATTAACAACATGGGTTTAAATGCCCGAAATGCCACCAAAATTGAGATTGAGTTAACACAATTGGTAAAGATGAGGAAATTGCTGTTTTATTATGATTGGACAGCCATTTTTGACCACCCTAAAAAATGTCAACTCTCTACGTTGCACGGTTTGGACAAACATAGCGAGAGAATCTTAACATACACGCATAAATCACATTTTCTATGGATTATAGAGTAAAATGACCAAGAAATGAATAAGAAATGCACATAAAACAGGAAATAACCCAAGTACCCATACATACAATAATATCCTGAACCCAAAATGATTTAAAAAATGAGTAAAAACCCCCAAAAATGGATTTCAGTATTAGCTAATGGCAAAGTTCTGTTAATGTGACTTGTACCATGTAGTAGTACAGTTGAAAAGTACATTATAGGCTGAATTTAAGATACTTTTGTGGCCAGTTTTCAGGTTAATTTCATTATTTTCAACAGCCCTCGGGTCTTGGTTAGGACCCCTTCGATTTCAGACAAAAATGGCCCCTCCCCTTAAGAGCGAAATGAAGGCAGATTGGGATTTGAGACGCGCCACAGCCAGATGGCCGAGCTAGCTCGCTCGCTAGCTGGCGGGCGGCGCTAACTGAGGACCAGAACACTTCCAGAGTGGATTTTAGAAAATCTAGGCCAGCCAGTCAGTCAGCTAGCAATGTCGTGTTGTAGTAGCGTTAGCACACTTAACGCCATAACTTGTGTGTAGTTTTGTGTGTTTTTTGTGTGTTTTTTTGTGTGTGTTTGGCGAGCGTTGAAAACAAGCTTGCGATCGATTCCAGCCGTTTTTATTCCCCATCGCCACGTTTGCAGAGAGCAACTGTGAGGAGCTGGGAAGAAGAAAATAGGCCTAGATTTTGTCTTTACTAGAAATATTCATCTAAATATCATTTTCATTATATTTTTTTATTGATTGGCAGTTGTTGATGGTGATTTAGATACATTTTAATTGGAGATGTGTGCTTAATTGTTTGTTTTGTGTGCTCATTACAGGGAGAATTGACCCTTGGTTAAGACTGTTAACCCTTTATATGGGAAGTCACTGGTGTCAAAGTGGCGGCTCGGGGGCCAAATGTGGCCCGCCACATCAATCTGTGCGGCCCTGGTAAGTAATTTTCCCAATTTTAAATCAATTCATTTTGTAATCATTTTTTTCTGTGTTTTTAGTTCAAATATCTAAAAATATATTTAAAGAAAGCTAAAATAAACATTATTTTATATCTATAAAAAACTAAATATTCAGGGATTTTAATCCAGTTCTTTAAATCCTTTTATTAAAAATAAATCTAAATATGATGTATATTAAATATCCTGATTTTCCCCCTTTTAAATCAATAATTGTCATTTTTTAATCATTTTTTTCTGTGTTTTATTTAAAAAATAATGTTGTAAAATCCCCTAAAAATTGTTTTTAAAAAGATTAAATAAACATTGTGTTAGAGCTATAAAAAAACTGAATATTCAGGTCTTTTATTCCAGTTTTTTCATCCAATTATATTAAACAAATCTAAATATTATATCTTTTTTACTCGTTTTTTGTTCAAAAAACATTTTGTAAAATCTAAAAATATATTTTAAAAAGGCTAAAATAAACATTGTTTTAGATCTATAAAAAAAACGGAATATTCAGGGCTTTTAATCCAGTTCCTTTAATCCATTTATACATTTTTTAATGAAAATATTATATCTAAAATGGTCTGGTCCACATAAAATCGAGTTGACATTAAAGCGGCCCACGAACCAACTGACCCCAGTCTGACACCCTTGTGGCAAGTAATTATTTGAGGTTATTATTATTAATGCTAACAATTATTTTTATGCTAAAGCGTAAACTCAGCAAAAAAAAAAGAGTCAAAACGTAACATTTTTTATTTTGTGAGCGCTACGCCACACCGCCATTCCCACCCAACTTTTCCCCCGTTTTTCATTGGGTGACTCATTATTCAGATGCCGAGCGTCCATCTGGAAAGCGGCGAGGTTTGGCCGCCTTCCTGGCGTCGTCGTCGTCGTCGCCGCCGGCAACGGCCAGGGAAAAGTGTGCGAAATTGCGAGGACGAGCGACGCTTCGGCAAAGAAGGTGTCAATTTGTCTGGCTCTGATCACCGCTTTCTATCTTCCTCATCTTTTTTTTTTCTTCGTCAAAGAAGGGTCTCGGAAAAACTTTTTGCGGGTCGGGAACACTTTGCAGTCTTGTTAGATTGACGCGAATGAAATGTACGTTCTTTTAGCTGTCTGTCACTTGATAATATCACAGAAATTACAAAAATTGGACAACTATGGCCGTCAAATACCATCATAAATCCAAACGGTATTCTCGCAGAAACGTATTTTAAAAAATTGTTTCACATGAGGTTTATTTGGTTTTTCACAGAATTGCCCAAATGTATCGAATTTGGTCAAATTTGACGATAGTGGTGTGCATAATAGGGTGCGCGGGCCAATTCTGGGCCAGATGGAAACTTTTTTGGGGTCCGTGGGAAATGATGAAAATATAGACCAAGGGTGTCAGACTCGGGTTGGTTTGTGGGGCGCTTTAACGTCAACTTGATTTCATGTGGGCCGGACCATTTTTAGATATAAAATTTTGATATATTTTTTTATAAATGGATTAAAAGTACTGGATTAAAAAGCCTGAATATTCAGTTTCTTATGGATCTAAAACATTGTTTATTTTAGATTTTTTTATATATTTTTTTAGATTTTACAAAATGATTTTTGAACTAAAAACATAAAAAAATGGATTAAAAAATGACAATTATTGATTTAAAAGGGGGAAAATCAAGGAAATGTAATATACATCTATACTCCTCATTTTAATTGAATTCTAAAACAGTAAGTCGACACTCATGATTGACTTTCTCAGGCCACAAAAAAATGATCCGGCGGACCAGATTTAGCCCCCCGGGCCGCCACTTTGACACATGTACTTTAGTTACTGCGAATATTGGAGTGTAAACTACTTTTAGTTGGCAAATGATGTGCGTTATCCTTTTGTGATGACATTTGTGTGTATCATTTTCAGAATATTTTGAAGGGAAAACAAAAGCAAACAACCCTTGATAGATTACATCTGAAAGTCGGAGAGGAGGCGTGGCCTATAAAGCCAATAGAAAGGTATCAAATTTCTGCATCACAAGTCCACTTAAATGTATTTACATTATGTTACGAGCGCGTTGCCATGCAAAAAGTCCAGTCAAGCCAAACTTGCTAATTACAAAAGTTTTGAAGAAGGAACTTAGCGATAACGGCTAATCTAGCGGGAGAGCACCGAGCCCCCCCTGAAGACCCTCACCCACGTTTCTTTTTTATTATTTTTTTCAACGGCGTGATCAAATATGGCGCCGCAAATGTCTCATTAACCCAGGTGCCATTCATTAACATTCCATTATTCAGTCGCTTTGGACCTGCCGCATTTCCTCCGTGGCGACAATTACACGGCCAACGTGGCTACGTTAATTACCTCTCTATTTATTACTAATTAGCAAAACTATATTTAGGAGTATTTAGACGTACATTAACTGGGCCGGAGTCCAATCAGGAGCTAAATATGCCTTGGAAAAATATGTATTATTAGGTTCTATTAATTTGTTTCCAATCATGCTGTGATGTCACGGTTTAGCGAATATTGCAATTTCACGTTGTGTTGAGTTTTGGCGCAAAATATTAGCGACTTTAGCGATAGCTAATGATGAGATTTCATAACATTTTTTGTAAGTAGAGTGGTACGAAATATGTCAATTTTGTCATTCTTTAAAAAAATACCAATAAATTCTTTAAAAATGTAAATTCGGGAATTCTTTTAAAAAAATACCAAAAAATTGGTTCAAAAAAATAGCGACTTAGCATATGATCAAGTGAACTTTTTAATATCATGACAGTTATTTTTTGTAAGTAAAGCAGTACGGAATATGTAAATTCTGTCATTCTTTTAACAAAAAATTGCAATATTTTCTTTAAAAATGATACTTTGGTATGAATTATGTGAAAAATTAAAAAATAAATATTAAAGTTGTTGTGGTCGGTTGCAAGTGAAAGTAAAGCAGCTCACAATGTTAATGGGAGAATTTCAAAATAAAATACCATTTATGTTTTTGGTAAATTTCATAACTTGGATCTTGTTTCTGTATGTTGGGCCATTTATATGTTAAAATTTTTTGTATATACTGTCTCATCTTATCTCATTTTCTGAACCGTCTTTTCCTCATTAGGGTCACCGGGGGTGCTGGAGCTGATCCCAACTGTCTCCGGCTCAGAGGCCAGTTAATCGCACAGGACAAAGAAATGGGAGGAAACCAGAGTACCCAGAGAAAACCCACACTGGCAAGATACAAACTCCAAACAACTGGCCTAACCAGGACTTGAACCCGGGACCCAAAGCCGTTGAGGGCGACACCATGACCACTCAACCACCGTGTTGCCAGGTACGAATGTATTCTGTTTATTATTATTATATCTATATTATTGTGAATACTGGGTTACCAGGTATGACTCTATTCTGTTTATTATTATTATTATTATATTCTATCTGTATATTATTGTGAATTCCATTGGGTTGCCAGGTACAATTGCAATCAGTTTTTTATTATTATTATTTATCTGTATATTATTGTGAATAGCCACCATTGCCACTTGGCTTAGGTAGAAACAAACGAAATGCTACGCTAAGCAATAAGCGCTAACTTGTATCGTTTCCAAACCTGTCGGCAAATTCATCGGCGAGTCGAGCAAAAAAAAAGCGCCGCGCTGCCGCCCGCCCGGCCGGGCTAACCTTTGGACCAAGCCCGCAGACAGCGTAAATTAAAGGCATTAAATCAGCATTTGCCGCCCGCGCCGAGACGTCCCCTTCACACTCGGCTGCTCGGTCACAGCGGACGCCGCGGACGAAGCGTCCGCCCGTCGTCACTGACGAATGGCTTTCATCCGGCGGGCCTGCGGGGCCAGCCAGCGCTCACTCGTGATTTTTAGCTAGCCGGACGACCAATTAAAACAAGGGTTTCAGACTCAGATTGGTTCGCGGGCCGTGTTAATGTCAATGGGCCGGACCATTTTAGATAGAATATTTAGATTTTTTTTTTTTATAAATGGATTAAAAAAACTGGATTAAAAGCCCTGAATATTCCGTTTTTTATAGATTTAAAACAATGTTTATTTTAGCTTTTTTTAAATTTATTTTTAGATTTTACAAAATGATTTTTGAATTAAAAACAGAAAAAAATGGTTAAAAAATGACAATTATTGATTTAAAAGGTGGAAAATCAGAAAATTAAATATAAATCTATATCTATCTTTTTAAATTGATCCTAAAACAAAAAGATTAAGACAGTTAACCCTTTATATGGCAAGTCACAGGTGTCCAAGTGGCGGCCCGGGGGCCAAATCTGGCCGCCGCATCATTTTGTGCGGCCCGGAAAGTACATCTTGAGTGCCGACTTTCTGTTTTAGGATCATATTCAAATGATAGATATAGATGTATATTAAATTTCCTGATTTTCTCCCTTTTAAATCAAAAAATGTAATTTTTTTATCCATTTTTTTCTGTTTTTTAGTTCAAAAATCATTTTGGAAAATCTAAAAATATATTTTAAAAAAAGCTAAAATAAATATTGTTTAAGATCTATAAAAAAACGGAATATTCAGGGCTTTTAATCCAGTTCCTTTAATCCATTTATTTTAAAAAAATCTATATATTCTTATCTAAAATGGCCCACATGAAATCAAGTTGACGTTAAAGCAGCCCGCCAACCAACCCGAGTCTGACACCCTTGGTCTACTTCATCCATGGGTGGCAAGTAATCCAATTTTTCTGTCCCAAAAATTGATCTTCGCCTCCTCCGTCCGGATCGACCCCGACGCCACGGTGTCGCTGGGCAACTGGTCTGTCTTTGATCAAGTGCGTTAAACGTTGACAAGCCGAGCGTCCCGATTCCGCTTGACTGGTGAAATGGCCGAAATTAGTCTCGTGGCACTCGCCTCCACCATAATCCGGGGAACAAATTCCACCACGGCCCTTCCGAGAAAGGCGCACTCGCTCCGCCGTGATTTGAATAATTCAAGTCATAAAGACGTTCGGGTCCAAGTCCTCCACCATTAACGATGTCAGTCTGTTATTTTCCGGCAATTTCTCAGTTTTTTGTTGTTCTTCTTGTGTACACAAGATTTTGAGTCTCATCTCAACCCATTTTCTGAACTATTTTATCCTCACTAGGTTCGCAGAGGGTGCTGGAGCCTACCCCAGCTGACATCAGAGCCAGATTGGTGGTCGGCCAATCACAAGGCACCAGGAGACAAACAACCAATCACATGTAAGTAGGGGTAAATTAGGGTGTTCATTTTAGCCTAGCATGCTTGTCTAAGGAATGTGGGTGAAAACCGGTGTATCCGGTGAAAACCCATGCAGGTAGACCAACCTGGATTTGAACCCAAATCCTCCACCGTCAGGCCGATGCGCCAACCACTTACGCACCGAATCACTCTAGATTTTGAGTGCTACTCCTAAAAGTATAACATTGAAATTATTATTTCAGATCCAATTTAGTATAATTTATTTTAAAAAAAAAGGAATTTAAGTAATTAAACATACTTTAGTTATACTGTATTTTCTGGACTATAAGTCGCACTCAAGTGCTATTTACGTTTTGTTTTCTTTTTAATTCAATCATTATCTTGTTTAAAAAAAAATGTCTACGGTGGCTACTGGCCAAAATTGTCCGGGATAGGCTCCAGCACCCCCATAAACCTCGTAAGGCTAAACGGACTGCACAATCCGACAGAATTAATTAATTAATTTAGATTTAGATGCATTTTAATTGATTAATTTGTCAAATTAAAACAAGAAGTAGATAAAACAAACAATAAACTGTAATTTTTTTACCAAAAAAATATATACCATATTTTCACGACTATGAGGCGCACTTAAGTCTTAAATTTTCTCCAAAATAGACAAGGTGACCCATAATCCTACTTTACATATGGAAAAAAATTCAAATGTGTCATCCATTGACGGTGCGCCTTTAAATGTGGTGCGCCTTATATATGGAAAATACGGTAGGTCATATTTCCCCTTATATTTCACTATAAAATATATTTATTTATTTTAATACTTAGTCAAGAAGTATTTTGTTGAGCATCTTGGAACAACTGGTGTCAAAAATTTTGATTCAACACTTGAATCCACTTGGTTTTGACAAGACTTTGTCTCATTTAAAATGCATTGGCTCGCCATGGCGGCTTTTATGACCAAAGCCTCATTTGGAAAGCGTCAAATGGAGAAATTCCTCCAACGCCGAAAGCTCGACAACACGCGAGACGGGAAGGCAAAAAAAAAAAAAGGAAAAAAATGAGCAACAGATGGCATCCGGCGCGACGAGATTTGGCCTGAAACGTTGAATTTGGATGCGAACGAGGCGGCGTCTGCTAATCACGGGGAAATTTTCATCATCTTTAATGCTTTGTTATTCGCATTTTTGGACCGAAAAGATGATTCAGAATTAAAGTAGTGCTTATTCTTTGGCTTTAAATGAATCCTTTTGATCAAGTACAACTTTAATCCAACTATAATAGTTGCCTCGACGAGGAAATGAATTTAAAAGAAATATTTCAAAATAAAATAGCAGGTCATGATCTATAACGTTTTAAAATAATATAACATAATATACAGTATAGTGGGGTTGAAAGAAAACAACCTAATTTTTATTTAATGAAAAATAAAAATATTTAAAGTTACATTTTTCAAAGTCCCTGATAGACTAAATTAGGTTAAATAAATGTAAAATTTCAAAATAAAATACTGTAAAGTACTGAAATAAAATGCCTAATTTATCACAATAAATATTGTTGTTATTTCAACATAAAAAACAACATTTCCCATATAAACATATATTTTTCTTTTATTTTTCTTGGTTTTAAGGGGTCATGTGACCCTCGCTGTCAATAGCAGCCGTCTGGGGCTGTTGCTAGGCAACAGATGCAAACAGGATGAGCCTGTGTCGATCGCCTTAAATCATTTGCCCCATTATATTTCCTTTTTTTCGCCACTGGGAAAGTAGTAAACTTAAATTTTAAAAAGCCTTAATTTCCTGCCCCTCGCAGTCTAAACTGGGCGAACGTCCACCGTCGTCAATGGCACTCAAGAACTTAAAGCAAAAAGAACTTTCTTATTAGGGAGATGTGAGAGTACAGCGGCGAAAAGCCTTTCCAACAGCACCACCAGCTGGCCAGGAGTTAAAAGCACGACATGTTGAAGTCAGGATGCAGGGAAGCTCAGCCAATAGGAATGTAGAGCGATTTTGACGTCACGTAGACAACCTGCTTGCCAGCTGGTGATTGACGGCGATCCGTCGTGTTGATGATCTGACGTCATCAGTAATGCGCCATGGTTCGTGTTGATTTTGCAAGGGAGGTGGTACATTTTTTAAATAGTTTAAAACCCAATTTGTTGACTTTTAAAATTGAAGTCAGTTAATTTATAAAGTGAAAGACTGTTGACTTTTTATTTTGTTTCCCTTAAGAAAAATGTTCATTCTGCTTAAGCATTTTTAATACTCCAGTATGTATTTGACATGCGCGTGTAGTGTTGAACATCATTCTGGCAGTGTTACAAAACTAACGATAGAGGGCGCTAGCGGATTTGGTTTCGTTCCTTTCTGCTCAGATAAACGGCGCATAGAAGAAAAAAACAACATTAGTTGTTGTGGTATTTATTTTCAAACCCAAGCTAATTTCAATGAACATAAATGTTATTTACATTTTCAATCCTAACAAAATGAATAGCAAATAATCCAAAACTGACCCTTAAATCTCATTTTAAGGGACTAGCATCACATGTTTAATCTGAAAAGCCTGACATCATCTAACATGAGTTTAATTTTCTTCTCCAGGCCCCGGGTCATGATATTTTTATCATTTTCTACAGGTCAATGAAAAAAAATCGTAGTTTGGGCACGCCTGCTGTAGAGGAAATCCTGTTGGTCGGCGGCAGGAAAAGTGCTCCAATTTGCTTTCTGCTCACTTCCTCCCCGGCCGGGACTTCACGCCGCACATCCGACGCAGCTGGCTTCGCATGGGAAGAATCCCGGAGGCGGCGGCCTCGGAAGAACGTGACACGCTGGCTGCCTGCTTCAGAGAAATGGCTGTTTTTTCAGGTACATTTTACACATAGTCTATTTATTTATGGTATATTTTCTTCAAGGTTCAAGTTTATTTTTCATCCAAAATACACAACATGCTAAAGAGTTTGAGATGATAAGTAAGTGATGCATTAGGATATATATAAATACTTTTGTGTGGATAAAAAAAGTACTACAAAAAGTTGTAGGCGGGCCGGTAGAAAAGGGGTTGGCATGGCCGGCTCACAGTTATGGGCTCCCGGGTTCGATTCCAGGTCGGTCTCTTCCTTAGCCCAAAGTCAGCTGGTGTTGGCTCTAGCACCCCCCGCAACCCTTGCCAGGATAGACTAAACAAAAAGTAAAATAATGTAGCAAATGATATAACTTTTTTGTTTAATAAAAGTAAATAATTTCAGCAAGTGATGCTAATTATTTAGTTTAATAAAAGTAAATAATTTCAGCAAGTGATGCTAATTATTAGTTTAATTAAAGTAAATACTTGTAGCAAGTGATGCTAATTATTTAGTTTAATAAAAGTGAAGAATTGTAGCAAGTGATGCTAATTATTGTTGTTGTACCTGTCGGACATTAGGACCCAGCGACGCCGAAAGGGTGGACTTCCCTTCCTCCCTCACGGGTGCTCCATGCATTCATTGATTGGACTTTTTTGACGCCCGCCGGAGCTAACGGGTGGACTTCTGCTTGACTTCGCCCAACTTTGCTTCCAACCACCATGCCCGAACCACCTCGTTTGTTTTCTTGCTAGCTTACCCCCTAGCTAGCCGCCCCATATCTCAGTTTGCGCCATAAAACCAAACCCCCGCAAAAGTCAGGTGGACTTAAAAACAACGCCACCGAAGATAACGACATGTCCCTGAGCAGGAGTATCGAGTTTGAACACTTTGAAGAACGTGAAAGCAAGTCGACCCGGACACCGAGAGCTCCGGGCTCCCACGCCGGAGGAGGTGGCTCCTACCGAGGCGCCGGCGCGACGGCCAGCCCGGCGCACAGCGCGCACTGCAGCTTCTACCGGACTCGAACTTTGCAGTCGCTGACTTCGGAGAAGAAGGCCAGGAAAGTACGTTTCTACCGGAATGGAGATAAGTACTTTAAGGGGCTCGTTTATGCGGTGTCCGCAGACCGCTTCCGATCCATGGACGCGCTGCTCATGGAGCTCACGCGGTCCTTGTCGGACAACGTCAACCTGCCCCAGGGGGTTCGGACTTTGTACGCCCTGGATGGGGGAAGGAAGATCAGCAGCCTGGATGACCTGGTGGAGGGTGAGTTTCCCGATAAAATTACGCGAGACATAATTGAAGTATATTTAAATGTCGTGACAATGAAGAATGACACAGGGATGCTTGCGGTTCAAGTTCAGGCCGAGGTGACACAAAGTTTACATAAGTTCATGTATTTTTCTCAAGCTGTGAACTCGTTTTGACGTTAATATTTGACCTAAAATGATCCCCTCCCACTTTGAATGGACGTGTATGACCGTCAATGGCACTGCAGCATCAATTTAGGTGTCCCATTATTTTACATTAACAATTTGGTGTTGAGTAATTTTGCATTAAGCACTCGGCATAATGTACTTTGCCATTAAATTTGGGTTAGAACGACCCCGATAACGATGATGTCACATTAATATTATTAATAAGCGATTAAGATAAAATTGTTATGACACAACTCCTGTGGAGAAAAATGTCTATTCTGTTTATGTCTTTGCTATAACCTATTGTTGTTTTGTAAACTATCACTATACAGTAATCTCTCGATTATTGCAAATTCACTAATTTCTTTCTGCTATTTTTAAAGATATTTATATTGTTTAAGGTCATAAAAACATAAAATTGACCTCAATTGCACATAAATATTAAGAATATATGTTTGAGCTGAACAGTTAATCATATTTTAATAATTGACAACCAAAACTGAATTTCTGTTATCTTAGCAACGTGTAGTTACCCAAGTTAGCCACTAGACGGCGAGGCCATGGCCAAGTCTTTATAAAATTGCCTAAATTACAAATGAAGAAGCAAAAGTCGAACAAAAAGTTGAACTGTTGATTGTCTTATTTTGGAAATCAGCCTCATTTGAACTTACTGTAGTGTATTAAAAAAACTTTAAAAATATATAGTTTTGCACCCAAGTTAGTTCGGATAGTCTAATTTTTAAACAAGAATTAGATTATATTGAAAAGAATCCCAACACAAGCAGGGCAAGGGTACCGTGGTGGCATCTAATTGCCCGCAATTCCGTTTAAAACTTAATTAGCTTGACACTAAAATGTTATTTCCCCAGTGCATTTCGTCCTCCAGCAGTTCAGCGCTTTCTCAATTACAAAGTTTTTGTCGACTTTACAGGCTGAAATGGATTTTATGGTCGGGATAAAAAGTAGCGAAACCTCTGGACTGTAATAAAAAACAAGCGTTAAAGATTTCCAAAAGATAGGCCGACTTGTCTCGATTAATGTCTCTAGAATTGACGCATCAGCAGTTTGCCGTTATCGAGGCTTGTCGGCAGATTTTTTGGAGCGATTTGCTCGCCTTTGGGTCAAAAAACAGTAAAAAAATAAAATTAAAATAAGTCAAAAACTAACTAAAACTACTGTATTAGCTTACTAGCATCTATGCTATCATGTTTCCCCAAAATATGTCAATAATCACCTAAATTAATCTGAAAATATCTACTTGGATTTACTCCAACCTCAGAAAGTATCACTAAGATATTTTTTTAAAGTCTCAAAAATAGCATAGCATAGCTAGCTTATCTCTTATAGCCTTCCTGTTTTTTTTGGTTCATTTCCAGGTTACTTTCAGTTGATAATAGTTTATTTCTGAGCCTCTTCCTCTTGGTTTTAGGTCACTTACTGTTAGTCTTCTGTTATCTGCGGTTTATTTTTGGACATTTCTAGATCAGATTCTTCACATTTCCACAAAAAAACTCTTGTTTACGGTCCCTAAATCCTTTCTACATTTAATTTTGTCTATCCATTTTGCCTGGGAGGGTTGTCTCGGCCTACTGGCTCGCTGCCGACCTCCCTAGGTCAAATTTATTTGGTCATCTAGCAATCCCAATGTCAGCCAATGAGTTAAATGCTATGCTAGCAAAAAAAGGTAGCAAATGATTGATGTTATTTTGGCATGGCAAACATTTTTTTTGTATTTCCCATCTGCTTTTGACCGCATCTGTCGTCCATATTAGGACAGCACTTCACAGTGGGCGTCGCCACCTGAGACCCCGCCCCCAGGGAGAATAAACCTGTCATAGAATGCCACCATCTTCCAGGACTATCCGACTCATGGGTTAAATGCTAGCTAGCCGCGGGGCAGTCCCCCGTCTCCTTCCCGTGGCCTAGCTGCATAATTAGCACGGCTAACCAAGCCAAGTATCGAGGGAGACCTCGTCACTCACAATGGCCTCGTTTCGCCCGCCAACTCTTTTCTTGACACGCGGCAGCAAAATATGACAGTCTGGATTTCATAGTCGCGCTTTTGCATGTGGGCTTCAACGGATTACAATTGCTGTCCCCACGCACATCACCTAATCAGCTTCCCATTGATCGGCCATGGCGGATCAGATCCAGTAGCGTGCTAGAGCTAGCATAAGACCCATACCAAAAAATAATGTTTTAACCCTTTGGCTGCCCAAAATATTACATTTTACTTGTACATACACTGCTTTACATTGGGGAAAATATTTCTTATTGGAGTTATACCTTGAGATACGAGCTTAATGCGTTCCAGGACCAAGCTCGTATGTCAATTTACTCATAGCTAATCAATTTTTCCCGTTAAAAGATAATCAAATTCAAATTTATCTGCTCCCACTCTCTAAAAAAACACCAAAACAGGAGATTACAATGGATTTTATTTATTGGTTGTGATTGACCAACTACTCAAAAAATAATAAATGTATACCTAGTGGTTATGATCTTTAATACTAAAATATGACACGCGCTCGTAACATAAAATAAACTTTATTCACGGGAACCATCTTGGATGCTCTTATCTCAAAAATTGGCTCGTATCTTAAGGCAAAATTCTCAATTTTCTCATATCTCAAATTTCTCGTAAATTGGGACACTTTTGTGTCAAGGTATGACTGTAATTTACTTCTTACTCTCTAATTTTCATGACTATAAGGGGCATTTAAGAGTCTTACATTTTCTCAAAAATAAACAGGGCGCCTTATAACCCAGTCTGCTTTAAAAAAATGTTATTCATTGACGGTGCGCCTTATATATGAAAAAAAAACGGTAATTTGTGCTGCATCAGCTTCCAATGAACCTAATGTCTTTTTAATGTACTTAGAGAAAACCAGTAGACGGAGAATACGCAAATACATATTTGAAGCCAACCTTGTGGCGGTTGAGTTAACTACAAGACCTTGACCTTGCATTGCGGTCCACACATCTATCCCACATACTCAGGTTTCCCCTCTAAACCCCAAAATGTCTTTTTAAGAATACTCCAACCCACTGCCAAAAAGTCTTCCTAACAAAATAAAATCTCCAATCATGTTCACACTGTTCTCCATCTTCATTCTACAACCAAAACCCTCCATTTTTCCCCCCCAGGCGAAAGCTACGTATGCGCCTCCAACGAGCCCTTCCGCCGAGTGGACTACACCAAGAACGTCAACCCCAACTGGGCCGTGGGGAGCAAGACGGGGACGTCGCGTTCCCTATCCTCGCTGCTCTCGCCCAGGGGAGATCGCCAACGCGAACCCAAGGACTTCATCAAGCCCAAATTGGTGACGGTGGTCCGTAGCGGCGTCAAGCCACGCAAGGCCGTGCGAGTCTTGCTCAACCGGAAGACGGCGCATTCCTTCGAGCAGGTGCTCACCGATATCACGGAAGCCGTCAAGTTGGACTCGGGCCCTGTCAAGAAGTTGTACACATTGCAAGGCAAGCAGGTGAGTGTCTGCTATAGTTAGCTTGTGGCATTGTTAAAGGTTGCTAAAGGTGGTGTAAAATGGAGACTGTTATTTTGCTAGGGATTAGCATGTTTTGGGATATAGTTCTAGCAGAAATCTGCAACTCATTCTGGGTATTTTTCCATTTTAAAAATCCTAATTTAATTTGAAGATTAATTCATGATTATTATGAATTTTGTGATTGTGATTTTTATTATTATGAGTAGTAGTGTTATTAAATTATTTATTTATAATTTTATAATTTTAATTAATTTTTTAATGAATCGATAGAAACTGGATTAAAAGCCCTGAATATTCAGTTTTTTACAGATCTAAAACAATGTTTATTTTAGCTTTTTCATATATTTTTAGACTTTACAAAATTATTTTTGAACTAAAAACACAGAAAAAAATTGATTAAAAAATGACAATTATTGATTTAAAAGGGGGAAAATCAGGAAATGTAATAATCTATGTTCTTCATTTTAATTTAATCTTTCCCTAACATAACATCCCATAATTCAGTAAACAAAATTCTGTCACCTCTCAGATCAAAACAGGGTCCAAAGTTCACTTTTATTTTCCTGGAAAGCGCTCACCCAAAAACACAACCCGCCATCTGAGCCACGACACCCCCCACCCCCGGGTGGGGGCTGCCATCTGCTCCGCCCCCCGCCACCCCTCCAAAAAAAACAGAGTTTCCAGCCAAGCGACCCATCGAACTCACCCAAACAGAAGCGGAGTGTCACACACACACACACACACACGTGCCCCCTCGCCCCATGCCACCAGCGGGTAATTAACCCACCACGCGGGAAGCTCAGCTGTCAGGTGCCACCCACACAATACCCGCCCTATCCCGCCCCCATGTTAAATTCTGCTATTCAGATTTAACATTAACTCATAGGCTGCCATTGACTGTGGTAAAGGGAGCGTAAAAAATAAACAGAATTTTTGGCAGGGATGTCAAATGTGAGGGTCAGGGCCCAGAAGTGACCCAAACTTTTTTCAGTGGTGGCACACTTTTTGTATTGCTATTTAACATTATAAAGTCGTTCTCGTCAATGTTTGATTAACAGGAATTAGATAAACTACACAAATGATTAAAAAAAATCACAGAGATCTAACAATGGTGTCAAAGTGGCGGCCCGGGGGCCAAATCTGGCCCGCTGCATATTTTTTGTGGCCCAAAAAAGTAAATCATTAGTGCTGACTTTCTGTTTTAGGATAAAATTTAAATGAAGAGTATAAATAAATTTATATTAAATTTCCGGATTTTCCCCTTTTAAATCAATTATTGTCATTTTTTAATCCTTTTTTCTGTGTTTTTAGTTCAAAAAATATTTTGTAAAATCTAAAAATATATTTAAAAAAGCTCAAGTAAACATTGTTTTTGATATAAAAAAACGGAATATTCAGGGCTTTTAATCCAGTTCTTTTAATCAATTTATCTAAAATCTAAATATTATATCTAAGATGTCCAATCCATTTTGACTGGGAGCGTGTCGGCATAAACCAAAATCCTCCCGGGGTCCTAAATTAGCCAAAACCACCTCATAGGGTGGAGACGGAATCCAACTCTGTAAATTCTCAGTATCTCAAAGTCAGAAGTTAAACAACTCCACAAACTCAGGAAATGAGTTTAAGATGAGATCATTTGGAACATCTGCTCTTTGATAGCCTTGCCCTCCCTCGTAGATAATTGCTTATTCACGCTAAACTCCTGCTTACAACAAACACAACAAAGTACACAAAGAGTACTTGTGTCCCGATCCGATAGTTCGTATAGTCACGCATATTTTTGAATTGTATTTTTGGGAAGCGACTTGCTTTTTTTCGGCCGCTATCCTCCGGCGGATTAAAGCCAGGCCGCCATCTGATCGTTTTCAGGGCCAAGTGTGGGATTAAAGCGGACAGCTTTCCTGTCAACCGCCGAGAAATTTGTCTTGCTCCCGATAGCAGATTTTTTTGCATGCTAGTTTAGTCCGTGGTGGATTATATTAATATGTTGGTACAAAAAAATGCAATGGAGGTGGAAATGGTGAGTCTTGTATTGGATAAATTGTCAAATTCAACCATTTTAAGGGTAGAGTTTAGGACACGGGTGTCAAAGTGGCGGCCCGGGGGCCAAATCTGGCCCGCCGCATCATTTTTTGCGGTCCGAGAATGTAAATTGTGAGTGCCGACTTTCTGTTTTAGGATCAAATTAAAATGAAGAATATAGATGTATATTACATTTCCTGATTTTTTTACCCCTTTTAAATCAATAATTGTTATTTTTTTAATCAATTTTTTTCCTGTTTTTTAGTTTCAAAATCATTTTGTAAAATCTAAAAATATATAAAAATATTTTATGTTGTCCACTTTAATATGGAACATAATTAAAGAAAAATTTGGCAGATTTTACCTTACTAAGAAAAAAAAGCTCAAAAAACATTGTTTTAGATCTATAAAAAACTGAACATTCAGACATTTTAATCCATTTATAAAATAATAAAATAAATCTAAATATTATATCTAAAATAGTCCAGCCCACTCTAAACCGAGTTGAAATCAATGCGGCCCGCGAACTAACCCGAGTCTGTCACCCTTGGCTTATACACAGATGAGGCTTATATGCGAGAGAATATGATAAAACTTAAAAATATCCATTTTGAAATCCCGTTTTTTTCACCCAGCTCGATTTCCCATCACCTAATCAGATCTACTCTGTACCGCCACATTTTCCGAACATTTAGTCTGACACTTTTGCGTGCTGAAAAACAACAATGGCCGATCCTTTTTTTGGGGGTGGAGCCAACCACGGGGACGGCGTCTATTGTCCTCTATTGTGTGATGTCAAGAGCCTCTCAAACGCTCTTTTCAATCCCCGGTTGGCGTCAGTCCACCCAAGCGGAACATCCACTCGTGTCCTCGTTGTTGTCATCCAAGCACCCCCCGCGCGCCGGATGAATTGACGCTAGGTCGGCCGGACAAGCCCGGAAACGCGGCAGGTCACCTTCCCGGCCGGCAATGGTTAATCACGGCCTCCTTTCCATCCGCCGCCAACCTCTAACTGTCGCGTCCATCCAGCCCGGGCGGGCCGTGACGCCCCGGGGCGACGTTAATGACCCGAGACGTCGGGCCGCGTTTTCTTTCCGCTGCCCACCCGCGCAACATCGATTGGTCGTGCTGCCCTCAATTTCCCTGTTTGGGTGGGCGCTCGGTTTAATCGGCGGGGAGTAGATGAGAATTTGACATGCTTGTGACTTTTAGCGGCCTACATTGGCAGAAGCTCCGCCCCTCTTTGAAACTTGCTACCACCAGATTCACCAAAAAATTTATTGGTTTTTAGTTGCTGGGTGTCACTGTGGTTGTCTAATGTTGATTTTTAGATTGGAATAGCCATTTTGGGGATATATTCTATGAAAAAGAAGCCTAAAATGTTAGAAAACTGAACACCAGTTTCACCAAAAAATATAGTTTTTAGTTGCTGGGCATCATTGTGGTTGTCTAATGTTGATTTTTGATTGAAGAAGCCATTTTGGGGATGAATTCCATCAAAATGAAGTCTGGAATGTTAGAAAACTAAACACCAGTTTCACCCAAAAAAAATGATTTTTTTAGTTTCCTAATGTCGATTTTGGTTTGAAGCAGCCATTTTGGGGATAACTTCCATGAAAACAATACGTTTCCAAAATAAATACCCCTAATCCCAGTTTTTCCAATCAACACCAAGTTTGACGGAACAAAAAAAAGAGATCCACCAAAAAAGTCAAAAATCCGATGCCTAGACTTCAACAGAAAATCGTCTATTTGGTCCAAAGCAGCCATTTTTGGGGCTACATTTCATTTTTTTTTTTTAATGACTCAAAACTTTTCTACCCTTTTTTTTCCCAGATCACATGTCTCCAGGACTTCTTTGGCAACGATGACGTATTCATTGCGTGCGGCCCGGAAAAATTCCGCTACGCCCATGATGACTTTGCCCTGGATCATAGCGGTAAGGATTTCTCTACCCTCAAAAGATTCCTTCACAAAAACTCTTTTTTGTTCGAACAGAATCCAAAGGAGTCAAATCGTCTTTACAGAGCCGCCCAATCACCCCGAATAGAACCGCCAAGAATCGCAGCAAGTCACCCGTCACAGGTAGTACAACAAATAACAACACTGCAGTTCTTGTCTCTAAAACCACACGTTTTTTTTTTATCAGTGTGGCGTACCACCCGCGTTTCGGCCAATCAGACGTCTACCAAAAGTCCAGGTGAGTTCAGAGCGTGTAAATGGTCAATTTCAGCCATTTCTAAATGTGAATGCGCGATTAAATATGTTTTTTGTTGTTTTTGTCAAACAGTAAATGGACATGTCTCCACGACAAAATCAACAAAATCCTCCTCGCCTTCCCCCGTCAGCCCTCAAAGAAAGGTAAGAGAATTTATTGGCTATTTTTTTTAAATAACTAATAAATAAATTAAAAAGCATTTTATTAATACTTAAACTGGCAGCCATTATCCTTTTTTTACGTTTTGGGGAATTTGTATGGCACAAAAAATTGTAAAATTTAGAATGAGCTTTAATTACAATGTATTTATTTATAATAATCAATTATGAATATCATTACTATTTGTTATACCCTATTATTCTTTATTTGCAATTTTACACACAATTGAATAAAATAACAAATTAATGACATATTTTATTGTCAATTTTTTTTGTCTTTTTGATAATTAAGACCATACCAAAACATGGAATTGACTTAAAATATAATATATCATGAAAATAACTACAAAAAATTCAATAAATTAAAATACATTTTATTTAAACCTACTTTACATATTTACAGTTAATGCTGGAAATAGTTTTGAAATAATTACCTTTTTAATTTTCATTAATCCCAACAAATTGTAATTTTTGATGTAATGTAGATTTTCTGAATATCCATAAATTGATCAAAATTCAATGATGTCAGTATGAGTATCTTAAAAGTAGCCATTCATTTGACCTAGTTTCAAATAAATAAATAAAGATTGTATTTGCTTAAAGTACTTTCTGGCATGTGGGAACCTTAATCTGATTTCTGGTTGGATTATTTGCCGGTTGCAGACGACACGGTCTGAAATGAGCAAGCCACTTGGCAAACTCTCCCAGAATTATCCGCCATGTGTCGGATTTGACGACATGAAACAGCCCATTTGGCGTCAAGCCGTTATCGTGACGATAAATAAATGACATTTCATCTTTTTTTTCCCCTTTAGACACCTTGGTCAGATCCCGATTCCAATTCAAATGCCGTAACTTCTCTCGACAACCACAAGGCGGAGACAAACAACCCGGAAGGTACGTCACCCTCTATCTAAATTCCACCCCGTTTGTCCTATTTTTAGAGCTGTTTTTTAATTTATTTTCTTTGACAGTTAATGGTAACCACAGCAACCAGATCTCACCCGCCATCTTGGAGAAGTACACCATCGGTAGAGTGATTGGCGATGGGAACTTTGCTGTGGTCAGAGAATGTGTCGAGAGGTAAGGGCAGGCGTTTGCGGTAATCCCTCGATTAGCGCGGATTCACTACGTTACGATTTTTTCCGCTAATAATTTTTTAAAACTTTTTTTTGTAAGTTCTTTAAAATGAAAATACACTCTTGCTACAAGGAATCAGCCCTGAGGGGGAAAAGTTATAATTGGGGCAACCCTACTTAGTATTTTTTTAAGATTAATTGCAATATTCGAGGGATTACTGTACTCTCATTTTCACACTGACTAGAAACAGTGCTGTCCAAAATCACAAAATTTAAATAAATCCATTTTAAATTGAGCCTGATTACAAACCGAATTTCATTTTCTTCCATTTCCATAAAAATATTTAATTGACCAAAAACTGTATTTACATAAAAGATAAATGGGAAAAAAAATAAGTGAATCATCACCACACATTATCTTGGGTCTGTTTTCTTTTTTAAAAATTTTTAACGTTTCCCATACCCACTCGCGCCGTATTTATACAAAAAAAATTAACTTTTTTTGGTGCGAATAATTTTGTGGCATTTCTCAACAGGCCCACAGGAAGAGAATTTGCACTGAAGATCATCGACAAAACCAAGTGTCGTGGCAAGGTAGATTGATTAATGTAGTATATGTAAAATTATTTTTCAAAAATAAAATAAAATATTAAATTTGTTTTTGTCAGGAACACCTGATCGAAAACGAGGTGTCAGTCCTGAGGCGGGTGAAGCACCCCAACATCATCCTGCTTGTGGAAGAAGTGGACACGCCCACCCAGTTGTGTCTCGTTATGGAACTGGTTAAGGTTGGTTATGGTTACTTTTTACCTTAATGATGAGTGATGAGTATGTTAATACTTGAGTCCTTTTTTTCTCTTTATGTTTCATATGTACTGTTAACGGATGCACTTTTTTATATGTATCCTATCTTGTGCTGACCCCGCCCATCTGTCAACCCTGTCACGTGTCTTTCCGCCACAGGGGGGCGACTTATTCGACGCCATCACATCTTCCACCAAGTACACGGAAAGGAGCGCCAGCGTCATGTTGGGCCAACTAGCCGCCGCCCTGCGCTACCTGCACGCCATGGACGTGGTCCACAGAGACATCAAGCCGGAAAACCTGCTGGTCCGTCCTATCACCGTTTCCGCCCCGCCCACGGCCCCGCCCTCAACCTTTTTGGCGTACCTCTTCAGGTGTTCCGGAAACCCGACGGCACAGAGTCACTCAAACTGGGCGACTTCGGTTTGGCCACCACGGTGGCGGACGGGGCTTTGTACACCGTGTGTGGAACGCCCACTTACGTGGCGCCCGAAATCATCGCTGAAACCGGGTAAGAAAGGATTTTTTATGTGAATATGTGAAGTTTTTTTGTTAATTTACCTTTTTTTTCTATAGTTATGGGGTGAAAGTGGACGTCTGGGCGGCTGGAGTCATCGCCTACATCCTCCTGTGTGGTTTTCCTCCCTTTCGTAGGTGAGGATTACAATTTGGGGCGGCCATTTATTGGGAATTCGGATACGTTATGATGAGCTCAAGATAACGTTTCCACAATATTCAATGTGTTTATTGTCATTATACAAGTATAATGAGATTTAAAGCTTTACAAGTGACAACAACAAACAACAGAGGAATAAATAATGACTAATAGTCAATATAGGATTAATGAAAAAATCAGTAGTCAATATATAAGTTAACAACATAAATAATTAAATTACACAAATAACAAAAGAACAAAAAAACAGAAAAATAATCACTAAATAATAAATAAATTGACCGGTAGGCTACATAATAAATAAGTACTGTATTTACTCGCATATAAGCCTCTTGACTTAAAATAGTTGAATTTTACAATTTCTCCCATATAAGCGGTCCTTGCCTTAATATTGTTGAATTTTACAATTTCTCACGTATAAGCCGTCCCTTACCTTAAAATCATTGAATTTTACATTTTCTCGCATATAAGCCGCCTCCCGGTTCATAATTTTAACCTCCATATTCATGCTTTTAATAGGGGGTACAACAATGTGTTACTTTGAAGGGAAAATCTTGAGAAAATTCATTCATGTTTTTTTTTCTGAAATACTGTATCAATCAGAAGCACATTTTTAGGTTCACAATAAGTTTGACACATTGTCAAAATGTCGCAAATATGACCGTTGATAATAATTGTAAGGTCTCTTTTTAAACTCCTTTCTGTTTTTTTTCAGCGAGAACAACCGACAAGAGGAGCTTTTTGAGAAAATTCTACTGGGTCAACTGGACTATCCCAGTCCATACTGGGACAACATCAGCCACGCAGCCAAAGTTGGATCACTTTTCATAACTGCCATTTTGTTTCTATGCACCATACTAACGCTAATTCTCGCCAGGATTTGATCGGCAAAATGCTGCGGATCGACTCGGTGGCTCGCTACTCGGCGGAGGACGTCCAAGCTCATCCTTGGGTGAGGCGGGAGGACGACGTCAAGGTGACAGTAACATCCGAGACACATTTCAGCACTGCTGAACAGCAGGAAGATGCTAATCCGAGCATCTCTGTCATTGAGGTAAGTCAATTTTCATAGTAAACTGTGGCTTCCCCCAGTGGCGAAATAAAGTAAAAGTACTTTAATTCATTATTAACGGATACCTAAATGACACTACCAAACTTCCCAAAAAAATTTGAGCGGATTTTTTTGACATAGTATAGTAAGGCTTTATTTCTTTAAAAAAACGACATAGTCTAGTAAGGCTTATTTTCCTTAAAAAATGACATAGTATAGTAAGGCATTTTTTATTTAAAAAACGACATAGTATAGTAAGCTTTTTTTTTTTTTTTTGAAAACGACATAGTATAGTAAGGCTTTATTTCTTTAAGAAAGGACATAGTATAGTAAGGCATTTTTTAATTTCTTTAAAAAATGACATAATATAGTGAGGCTATTTTATTCAAAAAGAGACATAGTTATAGTAAGGCTTTATTTCTTTAAAAAATGACAGTATAGTAAGGCATTTTTATTTTAAAAACTACATAGTATAGTAAGGCTTTTTTCTGTAAAAAATGACATAGTATAGTAAGCCTTTTTTCTTTAAAAACTACGTAGTATAGTAAGGCTTATCCCCCCAAAAAATGGCAAATAAAATGACAAACAATAATAGACCGAGATTCACTTAGCTGGCGGCCATCTTGGGTAGGGCAACCATCTTAAAGTACAACACCCTTTGGAGATTCCTTATCCAGACTCCTCCCCATTAATTGACATTACAGAACGTTGACCACGTTCTCTCTCCTCCCAGAAAACGACACTCGACAAAGAAAACCTCCTTCCGTCCGCCCCCAAATCGGAGGAGGACGCCGTTTGTCCCGATCCCGCGCCCCAATGTCCCGTCAAACACGTGGCCTTCCTCCCCCTCATGTTCCCCTCGCCACCGTCCACGCCGCCCTCATCCTCCGCCTCGCCACCGTCCCCCCCGCCCGCCATCCCGGAGGAGACGGCGGTCGCCCGGGAACTGGTAGAGGGCGTTTAAAAAAAACAAACATGCTAGCTCGCTAGCCCCCCCACAAGACTTGTTTGTATTTATTGAGAAGGAACTGGATGGTGAACACAACCAATCACAAAATGGCGCACAACCTTGCAGATTTCATTTGGACAAATAGTTTTGGTGAGAAGTATCGACAATAAATGGTAAGATTTTAAATTTTAAAAATGAAATATTCCGTAGCTGCTTACTGGAGAAATGTTAGCATCATTCTTGCTCGTGTAGCACTTAATAACGCTTAAATAAAATATTGTTTTTAAGAAAAACAAGTAGTAGTTCATTCATTTTAGACATCAGTCAGCTTTTTTAAAAATTAAACTGGAAAAATACAATATTTAATGTAAAGAGGATTCGTATAATTAAAACGACACGATTAACTTTAGCTTAGCTAACAGTTGACTAGCATTGCTAGCTTGTTCTATGGTGATTAATCATTTAAAAATTTTAAATTTGTTCACACAAAAGGTGAATGATGTGATATTTTAGGTTAGGATTTGCAAAATATTAAAATTATTTGATTAGTTGAAGTTTGAGACCACGAAGTAGAGCGTTAGCATTAGCTAGGTTCGCTATATTTAATTCTAGTACACAATACTCTGCCTAAAGGTCAGTCCAAGTATTGCAGCTTTTCTTAATCGTTAAAAATATGATCTATTATTTCCACTTCATCTTTTTACTCCATAATTGAGGTATTTTTCCACATATTTCTCAGTTTTATATCGTTAGCTTACTTTTTGAACAGCAGATTGTTTCACTTCCTTGGTTGGCCTCAAGAGGGCAGCAAGTATCTGTCTCAAATCAACTTAAATATGCGGGAAAAAAGGTTGGAAATTTGGAAATGCTGGTAAGATATGAATATATTTTAAATGATATTCATGTACAACTTGATAGTCAATTCATTTGACATTTCTATCTTTTTTTAGGTTAAGAAATGCCGTTAAAAGGAAAAGACATTTTGCCTGTTAGGGTATGCTACCAAAGGACCATGTAAAGTAAGTATTTTTTTCTTTAAAATGACCATGTATAGTAAGGCGTTTAGTTCTTTAAAAAACGACATAGTATACTAAGGCTTTTTTTCATACAAAAATGACCATGTATAGTAAGCCTTATATATATATTTTTTTTCATTAAAGACACTCATTAAAACAAAGGTAGGTAGACCATGTATGATAAGCCTTTTATTTGTTGAAAACAATGTCATAACTGTCTTTTTTACCCCAGTAAAACAGGTCAACAACATGGTGAACCAGTGGTCAGCACGTCCGCTTCACAACTCGGAGATCCAGGTTCCATCCCAGGTAGATTCCGACCGAAGTATAGTAAGGCTATTTTCTTTAAAAAATAACATAGTATAGTAAGGCTTTTTCCCGAAAACGACATAGTTTAGTAAGGCTTTATTTCTTTAAAAACGACCTAGTATAGTAAGGCTTTTTTCGCAAAAAAACGACATAGTATAGTATGGCTTTTTTTTCCGCAAAAAAACGACATAGTATAGTATGGCTTTTTTTCGCAAAAAAACGACATAGTATAGTAAGGCTTTTTTTCGCAAAAAAACGACATAGTATAGTAAGGCTTTTTTTCGCAAAAAAACGACATAGTATAATAAGGCTTTTTTCGCAAAAAACGACATAGTATAGTAAGGCTTTTTTCGCAAAAAAACGACATAGTATAGTAAGGCTTTTTTTCGCAAAAAAACGACAGTATAGTAAGGCTTTTTTTCGCTATAAAACGACATAGTATAGTAAGGCTTTTTTTCGCAAAAAAACGACATAGTATAGTAAGGCTTTTTTTTCGCAAAAAAACGACATAGTATAGTAAGGCTTTTTTTCGCAAAAAAACGACATAGTATAGTAAGGCTTTTTTTCGCAAAAAAACGACATAGTATAGTAAGGCTTTTTATCGGAAAAAAACGACAAAGTATAGTAAGGCTTTTTAACGCAAAAAAACGACATAGTATAGTAAGGCCTTTTATCGCAAAAAACGACATAGTATAGTAAGGCTTTTTTTCGCAAAAAAACGACATAGTATAGTAAGGCTTTTTTTCGCAAAAAAACGACATAGTATAGTAAGGCTTTTTTTCGCAAAAAAACGACATAGTATAGTAAGGCTTTTTTTCGCAAAAAAAACGACATAGTATAGTAAGGCTTTTTTCGCAAAAAAACGACATAGTATAGTAAGGCTTTTTTTCGCAAAAAAACGACATAGTATAGTAAGGCTTTTTTCCGCAAAAAAACGACATAGTATAGTAAAGCTTTTTTTTTCGCAAAAAAACGACATAGTATAGTAAGGCTTTTTTTCGCAAAAAAAACGACATAGTATAGTAAGGCTTTTTTCGCAAAAAAACGACATAGTATAGTAAGGCTTTTTTTCGCAAAAAAACGACAGTATAGTAAGGCTTTTTTTCGCTATAAAACGACATAGTATAGTAAGGCTTTTTTTTGCAAAAAAACGACATAGTATAGTAAGGCTTTTTTTTCGCAAAAAAACGACATAGTATAGTAAGGCTTTTTTTCGCAAAAAAACGACATAGTATAGTAAGGCTTTTTTTCGCAAAAAAACGACATAGTATAGTAAGGCTTTTTATCGGAAAAAAACGACAAAGTATAGTAAGGCTTTTTAACGCAAAAAAACGACATAGTATAGTAAGGCCTTTTATCGCAAAAAACGACATAGTATAGTAAGGCTTTTTTTCGCAAAAAAACGACATAGTATAGTAAGACTTTTTTTCGCAAAAAAACGACATAGTATAGTAAGGCTTTTTTTCGCAAAAAAACGACATAGTATAGTAAGGCTTTTTTTCGCAAAAAAAAACGACATAGTATAGTAAGGCTTTTTATCGGAAAAAAACGACATAGTATAGTAAGGCTTTTTTTCGCAAAAAAACGACATAGTATAGTAAGGCTTTTTTCCGCAAAAAAACGACATAGTATAGTAAGGCTTTTTTTTTCGCAAAAAAACGACATAGTATAGTAAGGCTTTTTTTCGCAAAAAAAACGACATAGTATAGTAAGGCTTTTTTCGCAAAAAAACGACATAGTATAGTAAGGCTTTTTTTCGCAAAAAAACGACATAGTATAGTAAGGCTTTTTTCCGCAAAAAAACGACATAGTATAGTAAGGCTTTTTTCCGCAAAAAAACGACATAGTATAGTAAGGCTTTTTTTTCGCAAAAAAACGACATAGTATAGTAAGGCTTTTTTTTCGCAAAAAAAAACGACATAGTATAGTAAGGCTTTTTTTCGCAAAAAAAACGACATACTATAGTTAGGCTTTTTTTCGCAAAAAAACGACATAGTATAGTAAGGCTTTTTTTCGCAAAAAAACGACAGTATAGTAAGGCTTTTTTTCGCTATAAAACGACATAGTATAGTAAGGCTTTTTTTCGCAAAAAAACGACATAGTATAGTAAGGCTTTTTTTCGCAAAAAAACGACATAGTATAGTAAGGCTTTTTTTCGCAAAAAAACGACATAGTATAGTAAGGCTTTTTATCGGAAAAAAACGACAAAGTATAGTAAGGCTTTTTAACGCAAAAAAACGACATAGTATAGTAAGGCCTTTTATCGCAAAAAACGACATAGTATAGTAAGGCTTTTTTTCGCAAAAAAACGACATAGTATAGTATGGCTTTTTTTTCCGCAAAAAAACGACATAGTATAGTATGGCTTTTTTTTCGCAAAAAAACGACATAATATAGTAAGGCTTTTTTTCGCAAAAAAACGACATAGTATAGTAAGGCTTTTTTTCGCAAAAAAACGACATAGTATAATAAGGCTTTTTTCGCAAAAAACGACATAGTATAGTAAGGCTTTTTTCGCAAAAAAACGACATAGTATAGTAAGGCTTTTTTTCGCAAAAAAACGACAGTATAGTAAGGCTTTTTTTCGCTATAAAACGACATAGTATAGTAAGGCTTTTTTTCGCAAAAAAACGACATAGTATAGTAAGGCTTTTTTTTCGCAAAAAAACGACATAGTATAGTAAGGCTTTTTTTCGCAAAAAAACGACATAGTATAGTAAGGCTTTTTTTCGCAAAAAAACGACATAGTATAGTAAGGCTTTTTATCGGAAAAAAACGACAAAGTATAGTAAGGCTTTTTAACGCAAAAAAACGACATAGTATAGTAAGGCCTTTTATCGCAAAAAACGACATAGTATAGTAAGGCTTTTTTTCGCAAAAAAACGACATAGTATAGTAAGGCTTTTTTTCGCAAAAAAACGACATAGTATAGTAAGGCTTTTTTTCGCAAAAAAACGACATAGTATAGTAAGGCTTTTTTTCGCAAAAAAAACGACATAGTATAGTAAGGCTTTTTTCGCAAAAAAACGACATAGTATAGTAAGGCTTTTTTTCGCAAAAAAACGACATAGTATAGTAAGGCTTTTTTCCGCAAAAAAACGACATAGTATAGTAAAGCTTTTTTTTCGCAAAAAAACGACATAGTATAGTAAGGCTTTTTTTCGCAAAAAAAACGACATAGTATAGTAAGGCTTTTTTCGCAAAAAAACGACATAGTATAGTAAGGCTTTTTTTCGCAAAAAAACGACAGTATAGTAAGGCTTTTTTTCGCTATAAAACGACATAGTATAGTAAGGCTTTTTTTCGCAAAAAAACGACATAGTATAGTAAGGCTTTTTTTCGCAAAAAAAACGACATACTATAGTTAGGCTTTTTTTCGCAAAAAAACGACATAGTATAGTAAGGCTTTTTTTTCGCAAAAAAACGACAGTATAGTAAGGCTTTTTTTCGCTATAAAACGACATAGTATAGTAAGGCTTTTTTTCGCAAAAAAACGACATAGTATAGTAAGGCTTTTTTTTCACAAAAAAACGACATAGTATAGTAAGGCTTTTTTTCGCAAAAAAACGACATAGTATAGTAAGGCTTTTTTTCGCAAAAAAACGACATAGTATAGTAAGGCTTTTTATCGCAAAAAAACGACATAGTATAGTAAGGCTTTTTTTCGCAAAAAAAACGACATAGTATAGTAAGGCTTTTTTCGCAAAAAAACGACATAGTATAGTAAGGCTTTTTTTCGCAAAAAAACGACATAGTATAGTAAGGCTTTTTTCCGCAAAAAAACGACATAGTATAGTAAAGCTTTTTTTTCGCAAAAAAACGACATAGTATAGTAAGGCTTTTTTTCGCAAAAAAAACGACATAGTATAGTAAGGCTTTTTTCGCAAAAAAACGACATAGTATAGTAAGGCTTTTTTTCGCAAAAAAACGACAGTATAGTAAGGCTTTTTTTCGCTATAAAACGACATAGTATAGTAAGGCTTTTTTTCGCAAAAAACGACATAGTATAGTAAGGCTTTTTTTCGCAAAAAAACGACATAGTATAGTAAGGCTTTTTATCGGAAAAAAACGACAAAGTATAGTAAGGCTTTTTAACGCAAAAAAACGACATAGTATAGTAAGGCCTTTTATCGCAAAAAACGACATAGTATAGTAAGGCTTTTTTTCGCAAAAAAACGACATAGTATAGTAAGGCTTTTTTTCGCAAAAAAACGACATAGTATAGTAAGGCTTTTTTTCGCAAAAAAACGACATAGTATAGTAAGGCTTTTTTTCGCAAAAAAAACGACATAGTATAGTAAGGCTTTTTTCGCAAAAAAACGACATAGTATAGTAAGGCTTTTTTTCGCAAAAAAACGACATAGTATAGTAAGGCTTTTTTCCGCAAAAAAACGACATAGTATAGTAAGGCTTTTTTTTCGCAAAAAAACGACATAGTATAGTAAGGCTTTTTTTCGCAAAAAAAACGACATAGTATAGTAAGGCTTTTTTCGCAAAAAAACGACAGTATAGTAAGGCTTTTTTTCGCTATAAAACGACATAGTATAGTAAGGCTTTTTTTCGCAAAAAAACGACATAGTATAGTAAGGCTTTTTTTTCGCAAAAAAACGACATAGTATAGTAAGGCTTTTTTTCGCAAAAAAACAACATAGTATAGTAAGGCTTTTTTTCGCAAAAAAACGACATAGTATAGTAAGGCTTTTTATCGGAAAAAAACGACAAAGTATAGTAAGGCTTTTTAACGCAAAAAAACGACATAGTATAGTAAGGCCTTTTATCGCAAAAAACGACATAGTATAGTAAGGCTTTTTTTCGCAAAAAAACGACATAGTATAGTAAGGCTTTTTTTCGCAAAAAAACGACATAGTATAGTAAGGCTTTTTTTCGCAAAAAAACGACATAGTATAGTAAGGCTTTTTTTCGCAAAAAAAACGACATAGTATAGTAAGGCTTTTTTTGCAAAAAAACGACATAGTATAGTAAGGCTTTTTTTTGCAAAAAAACGACATAGTATAGTAAGGCTTTTTTCCGCAAAAAAACGACATAGTATAGTAAGGCTTTTTTTTTCGCAAAAAAACGACATAGTATAGTAAGGCTTTTTTTCGCAAAAAAAACGACATAGTATAGTAAGGCTTTTTTCGCAAAAAAACGACATAGTATAGTAAGGCTTTTTTTCGCAAAAAAACGACATAGTATAGTAAGGCTTTTTTCCGCAAAAAAACGACATAGTATAGTAAGGCTTTTTTCCGCAAAAAAAACGACATAGTATAGTAAGGCTTTTTTTTCGCAAAAAAACGACATAGTATAGTAAGGCTTTTTTTTCGCAAAAAAAAACGACATAGTATAGTAAGGCTTTTTTTCGCAAAAAAAACGACATACTATAGTTAGGCTTTTTTTCGCAAAAAAACGACATAGTATAGTAAGGCTTTTTTTCGCAAAAAAAACGACATAGTATAGTAAGGCTTTTTATCGGAAAAAAACGACATAGTATAGTAAGGCTTTTTTTCGCTAAAAAAGGACATAGTATAGTAAGGCTTTTTTCCGCAAAAAAACGACATAGTATAGTAAGGCTTTTTTCCGCAAAAAAACGACATAGTATAGTAAGGCTTTTTTTTCGCAAAAAAACGACATAGTATAGTAAGGCTTTTTTTTCGCAAAAAAACGACATAGTATAGTAAGGCTTTTTTTCGCAAAAAAACGACATAGTATATTAAGGCTTTTTTTTTCGCAAAAAAACGACATAGTATAGTAAGGCTTTTTTCTTCAAAAAATGACATAGTATAGTAAGGCTTTTTTCTTCAAAAAACGACATAGTATAGTAAGGCTTTATTTTTGGTAAAAACGACATAGTATAGTAAGGCTTTATTTTTGGTAAAAACGGCATAGTATAGTATGGCTTTTTTTCTTCAAAAAATGACATAGTATAGTAAGGCTTATTTCTTCAAAAGACGACATAGTATAGTAAGGCTTTATTTTTGGTAAAAACGACATAGTATAGTAAGGCTTTATTTTTGGTAAAAACAACATAGTATAGTAAGGCTTTATTTTTGGTAAAAACGACATAGTATAGTAAGGCTTTATTTTTGGTAAAAACGACATAGTATAGTAAGGCTTTATTTTTGGTAAAAACGACATAGTATAGTAAAGCTTTTTTCCTCAAAAAACGACATAGTATAGTAAGGCTTTTTCGTTAAAAAACGACATAGTATAGTAAAGCTTTTTTTCTTAAAAAACGACATAGTATAGTAAAGCTTTTTTTCTTAAAAAACGACATAGTATAGTAAGGTTTTTTTCTTTAAAAAAAACGACGTAGTATAGTAAGGCTTTTCTCCCAAAAAACGACATAGTACAGTCAGGCTTTTTTCTTTAAAAACGTACAAAATATTTAATGAATATAAGTTACAGCATGGAGTAAATGTTCCCCTCAAGTTCATGCCATGTCTTGTTTGTTGACAGGCTAATACTGGTACACCCCGGATTGCGCCTTCTTCATCCAGGAGTCTCCGGCACCCCAGTGAGGAGAAGTTGGGACAGATGCACGACGCCACCGCCTTTGTCATGCCAGGTTGTAAACCGTGTCGACACTGTAAAGACATTAGCGTCATAGGACAAAAATGTTATCATCTTGGGCAGTGTTGAGAAAGAATTGTTTTTGTGTCATTAAAGATGCTTTGGTCAACATGGAAGAGGAGTAGAAGAATGGTCATTGTTTGGATGTCTATCGCCAGCAACCAGACCAATAAAAGTATCCTTTAATTTTTAGGCTAAGTATTTTAACACATTCTGGTGTAAAAACGTTTGCAAATTTTTTTTAGTAATATGTCTTTTGTCTCAGGTACGTCAGCGGGATTTGAACCAGGTCCCACTCGTCGGTAGTCACATGCTCTACTGTGTGAGCTAAAGGATCTATTGACACACCCACTAAACTTCAACTGGCCAAGTGTTTGCAGTAAGAGGGCGTTTCAAAAATTTGGCTAAGTGTGCAAGCCATCTCCCTCTACACAGCATGGTCATGTCCAAATGTTTGGATCTTTCTTTATGTGCATTAAATACATGTAAAATTTATTTTTTAAAGTTTGCTTTAGTAAAAGGTAATTTATCTTATGTCGCAGGTGGCTCTCCCCGCCGAAGGCGGGGAGAGTCACCAAGAGTACGTCTCCGGGAAGCGAACCAGCGAACTATTCAGCGGTAGGCGCATACTCAACCTTTGCGCTAAGGGGACCTCCCACCTTCCCACTAAACTTGGAGCGCCCAAGTATTTTCTTTTTAAAGGGAGGTGCTTGGGGAATATGACTAAGTGTTTAAGCCACCTCCCTAAGGAGTATAGTTCTGCCCACTTGGTTTTTAGTTGACCTGAAAAGTGAAAAGTTGGAGTTACCTTATGTATGTAAGTAAGTTGGTGCTCTACTATTGAGGCCAAGTCAGTCACCTGGTGAAATGGACATCTTACATCATCACCGCCATCTGCAGGTGAGTCTAAGAAAAAACAAAAGAAAATAATTATTTTCTGCATAGCAACATGAATGTCTCTTTTAAACTTACTTTTTTTTGTCTTCAGGTGCCCTCGCTCCACAGTTTGGGAAACCTCTTCATTGGAAGACTGTCCACCTAACAAGTCATCCATTTTTGCCTTTGTCACTAATCTGAAAAAATAAAAATACAAGTTGACAGCAAAGTATGTCTTGTTCTGTTATGTGAGCTATTTATAAGAAATATTTTTTTTAATTCTAAAAAGTTTTGTGTAAGGGAATGTGGCTATGAACACGCACTATGATCGCTGCAACAAGGCGAGATGTTACATACCGAGCCAATCCGAAGGCGACTGATTTTCAAATTTTAAAAAAGCCTTACTATACTATGTCATTCTTTTAAAGAAATAAAACCGTACTATACTATATCGTTTTTTAAAGAAATAAAGCCCTACTATACTATGTCATTTTTAAGGAAATAAGGCCTTACTATACTATGTCGTTTTTTAAAGAAAAAAAGCCTTACTATACTATGTCGTTTTTTAAAGAAATAAAGCCTTACTATACTATGTCAATTTTTAAACAAATAAAGCCTTACTATACTATGTCGTTTTTTAAATAAAAAATGCCTTACTATATTATGTCATTTTTTAAAGAAATTAAAAATATGCCTTACTATACTATGTCGATTTTTAAAGAAATAAAGCCTTACTATACTATGTCGTTTTATGAGGAATAAAAGCCTTACTATACTATGTCGTTTTTAAAAAAAAATTAAACCTTACTATACTATGTCGTTTTTTAAAGAAAAAAAGCCTTACTATACTATGTCATTTTTTAAAGAAAAAACGCCTTACTATACTATGTCGTTTTTTTAAAGAAATAAAGCCTTACTAAACTATGTCGTTTTCGTGAAAAAGCCTTACCATACTATGTCGTTTTTTAAAGAAATTAGCCTTACTATACTTCAGTCGGAACCTACCTGGGATGGAACCTGGATCCCCGAACTGTGAAGCAGACGTGCTGACCACTTGTTCACCATGTTGTTGACCTGTTTTAACAGGGTAAAAAAAAACACAGTTATGAATAAAGCCTTGTGTCACGTGCAATTGCCACTGGTAGAGTTGCAATATACATAATTACAAAGTATTGATAGGCCTAATATATACGAGAGTTACGTTATACGCAATTCCTTGCAGCAATTATTTGCAACTGTAATACAACTTTGCAACACGATTATCCGTCACGAATTATCTCGTGCCTACTAATATGCATTATTTTTGGAATTTTCCACTGCCTACTATTATTCCGATGTCTACTATTATTAATTCATTTGGAATTTTCCACTCCCTACTATTATTCGGGTCTTCATAGTATACATGGTCATTTATTAAGAAAAACGCCTTACTACACATGGTCGATTTTTAAGGGGAAGACGCCTTACCATACATGGTCATTACCAATAATAAATAAATAAATCAGGTCGTCAGATATGACCAATATTAATGGAGAGAGGGTCTTTCCACAATTAGGATTTTCGTTTTATGACAGATGGCCTATAAAGGAATTTCGAATTGGAAAAGTCAAAAGACATCATCGAGCCATCTGCTTTTCTTCTGATCTTTGAAACTATTAAAAACACTAAAAGCAATTCAATTTGGATATATTATGACTGCAAGTGGAATTATATCGTTATAGAAGCTTGCCATGTAGAAAACGGGAGAGCATTGCTTACCTTCTCGCCATGCGTCGAGGACACAAAAATCCGCCAACGTAAAAAACAACAACTTCTCGGTGGAATTCTTTTCAGGTACTTTAACAAACGTATATTGGTTGGAGCATTACCAAATTATGCCGTTTAGATCATCCGATTTAAAATCTGAAAAGACGTTTACACACAAAACAAAGCATACAGGTCAACGAAAAGCGTTTTTGCCAAAGTCTTTTCCGGGTTGTGTCACTTCCGGCTCAACAAAGCGACGTCAATTCCGGCTCAACAGAGTGACGTCAATTCCGGGAACGCCGGCGACTTTTTTTTTTTAATATATAATAGTTTGAAATGAAAACCTAGTCTTGAGTCTAGTCTAGAGATGCTACACCTTTCTATCAAATCAAAAACCTTTATTGTCCATTTTAAGAAAATATGCCTCACTATACATGGCCATTTTTAAAGAAAAAAAAAAACCTTACTATGTACTTGGCCAATGCCATCTCCCCTATTAATTAATATTCATATGTATTTTTGACTAACCACAAACACTCGTTGAAGTTAGAAAATTCCATTTATTTGTCAGAATTCCACACACAAAAGTAATGTCAGTTGAACAAAAGCGTCCTCTCATGATTGGTCAGACTCGGTCACACAATGTAAAAAGGTGCCATGTCCTTAAAGTTCTGCCATTTAAGCTAGCTGTCGAGTTTTTAATTTAATTTTCTTCACCCCGCTCAGTCATTTACTCACAAAAAAGACACAAAATCCAACCTGGACTTCTTTAAAATATGGATTACAGTTATCTCATTGGCTGCCATTGACAGACATAGGCGTTCAATCCATTTAAATTGGGGCAAGCATTGGACGTCAATGAGTGAAATACTAATTATATACATGTGTATATATATATATTTATATAAATATCCCTCTTCATACATATTTGTATAAACCCTTTAATTATTAGTGAAAAGTTCCTAAGGAAAGCCCTAAAATCAATATTTGGATTATTACGATTAAAGAAACAGTCTTACAGCAAAAAAATAAGATTATTTTTAAACCACACCCCCTCACAAACAAACAAACAAACCCCCAAAAAGATAGGAAAAATGTCTTCATATGTGTCTACAAAATATATCTATACCTTGGTTTGTTGGAAAAATAACTTTTCTTCTTTTTACCGGGATACATTCATCAGTTGGACTTGACGCCAGGCGCCATTTTGGTTTCAATACCTCGTTTGGTACTCGTGGTGCCACCGGTTGAAATCGTTGTAGAAGAGTACGATGCTGCCGGACGCCATGCCCGCGATGATGCACCTGATGACACATTTATAAAATACTCGTTAATTATTGTAGCCCATTCAAAAAATACAAGAAAGTATACATACCTGTATATACACACATATAGGCATACACTGTATGTATGTATATGTATGTAGTTTTTATTAGATGTATGTTCGTGCCATATACACAAACATATATGCATATACACATACATATACGTATATACACATACATATATATACATATACATACATACACATACACATACATACACATACATACACATACATACACATACATACACATACATACACATACATACACATACATACACATACATACACATACATACACATACATATATTATAGATACATGTATATACATACATATACACGTATATATACATACATACATACATACATACATACATACATACATACATACATACATACATACATACATACATACATACATACATACATACATACATACATACATACATATATATACATACTTTTGGAGATACTTGTTATTCATTTTAAGACAGTAACAAAATACTTAATATTAATAAATAATAAGTTTACTCTTATTTCTGTTTCTCACATCTTCCTTATAAAATTTGGGACATTTTGACGAACTTTATAGGGTTTAGTGGGTAATTTTGTGAGGACTATGGAACGAATTAGATAATTTACATACATATAAAGTACTCCTCTACTTACAAAATTCTGGAATCAATTAATTCCATAAGTAGAGGTATGACTGATACATAAGTCTTACAGTGAATGTGGCGAGTAGCTAGGTACCTTTGGTCATGTGACATAGCCATGGAACGGATACCCGCATCACAACCCGGGTAAGCGAAGAGAGCCTTGAGCTGGTGAACGGCCAGGACGGTGATGACACCCCCGTCGCCACCCGTCAACAAATACTGCCCGTCGCGACTCAGAAGCATAGCCTAAAAAAACAAAATAAAAACACATCAGACAAATATTTTTGAACAAAAACATGCATTTTTTTAAAAACAGGATTTTTTTCTATACTGGGAAAAAACGATTAAATTTTCCAATGGCGTCGCCATGTTTCTAATTTAAAACAAAAAACACGTGTATATATAAAATATGGCGGCGACATCCTCCCGCTGCGAACTTGACGTTTAGGCCTTTTTTCCCACTCGCCTCGCCGCGAGACGAGAACACAAATCAAGGCTCGCCACCACCGTCTGACTGAAAACCGCCGGCGTTCCGTTCCTCGCAGGTGGCGGCTGACAAAAAAACAGCAACACGTGTCTTCCATCAAAATCATATTAAATGCAAAAAAAAAGTGTAACTCGAACCTTCGGTCGGTGCGGTTTGGTTTCGTTTTTTGATGAAATGGTTTGGCACAGTTGGCGATTTGAGTTTTTTTGGAGGTGGTGGGAGCCAATGAATGCACACTTTCTACGACCCGGTCGACACCCGGCGGGAGGCGACTGTAAATCTGCCGGCGGACGAGTTAGGGGCTCGGCGGGGAGCGATGCTGGCGTGACCCCGAACTCGACTTTTCGCAGGTAACGAGGGGACCCGAAAAGGAAGATTGGAAGGATTTATGGAGCCGTTCAAACTTTTGGAGTTGAGTTTTTGGAGGAAAAAAAAAACAAAAAAATGACCCTGTCATAATCTTTCTGCTAATAAAACATAATGACCACAGGTGAGCCTAGATATTCATAAATATATTTTAAATAGATGTTATTAAAAAAAAATGTTTAGCAAAAAAAATAAATGATGTCATTAGATTGGAAATGAGGACAATAAAAGTCTAAATTTTAAAACAATTGTCTTCAAAAAAATTGTACTTGAGTCCTTGAACAGGGCTTTTTTAAGCATGAAAATAATTCTGAAGTAATAAAATTCTGAAAAATAATAAGAATAATCCAAAATAGGTAATAATAATAACAAATAATTTTGCTTTTTTTTCTTTGTGGATAGAGGAGTGGAACCAACTATGATTAGATAATAAATTGTACATAAAAAATATTTTCTATATTGTAAAATTAATAAAAATAATGCAAAATTTGAAAATCTATTTGAACAGTTAATTTAATTAGTTAATTTAATTTCATTCTTTTACTTGCCTTAATAAAATAACCCAACAATACATGAGGACAGCATTTCAATAATTTTCCCCCCCAAAATTTAAGTTCCGAACACAATTATTCCAATTTCTGCCTTTTAACCCCACAAACCAGCCTTTGTGCGCTTTTGGTATCAAACCCGAACGTCAAAGTCCCGCCCCCCTCAAAATGTCTACAGACTACCTAATGGGAACCAGACGCCCGCCGTCCATTTCCATTTCCCAGGCCGGAGCGGAAACAACAGGTCGAGCCGGGCGAAGGCGGTAGCCGCCATCGCCTGTCACTCAAGGGACGACTTTCCGCAAAGGGGGAGGGGCTTTTAATAGCCAAGGTGTCCCGAGCCCTAAATGTTGCGTACGTTTGAGAGGAGGGTTTCCTTTCTGGGTAAAAAAAACCTCCCCAAAATGACAAAAACTTTTGAGGCCTTCCAGAAGTTGGCCTTTAATCAGCTAAAGCCCCTCACTTTAAAGCCCCCATGACTTCAGGAAGTGACATAATTACCAGAGTTCGGCCTGAAATGACTAACATGAAGGGGAAGTGACACAAGTGCAAATGACTCTTTTGACGGTTCATTAATCAGACATTGTTTTCGCCCAATCATGGCCTCTGATCTATACATATATATTAAGACAGATTTTTGCAGTAAGTGTGCATTGAAATGTACACAAACGTAAAATTATGCACTGATGAAGGTCTATTTGTCTTATACGATGGTTTGATTGCATCCAATAATAATTATATGCTTTTATTGAGTTCATATATGTGGGAGTGTTTAAAGTTGTTTGTTTTTTTTTAAAAATGAAATTTAAAAATATGCCTGGTGATTGGCTAGCCAACAATTTAGGATGTTCAGGTTCACGAAGTCGGCTGGGATAGCCTCCAGCACCCCCGCGAGGATAAGCGGTTTGGAAAATGGATAGTATTTTTTTTCCTTTTTTTTTGTTAAAATATATGCAACCATTTTTAAAAATTAGATAAATATAATATTTTAGTGATCATAAAAAGCTCCAAAAATAAGTTTTAGAACATTTGGTCAATCAATGTGATCACAAAAATAGCCATTTTGAATCTCAAACAGGAGTGGCCAACATACGGCTCTTGAGCTGAATGCGGCTCTTTGCTTCGTGTATTTTTTTTTTTTACTGTTTCATGTTCCTCATATTTTGATTCTCTCTTAAAATACACTCACAATCCTTCAAAACAAATAATAAATTCTTTAAAAAAAATAAAATAAATATTTAGCATTTTTTATGCTACTTTTGACGTAAAGAGTGACTCTTTGACTCTCACATTTTTTTACCTCATTTCATGTTCCTCTTATTTTGATTCTCCCTTAAAATACACTAATTCCTTCAAAACAATACATTATTTAAAAAATAATAATAATTAGGCATTTTTATGCTGCTTTTGACATAAAGAGTGACTCTTTGACTTTCACAGATTCACATTTTGACTCTTTGTCTCCCACTTGTCGCCACCCCTAAACTAGACCGGCCTTGCTTCACATTTCCCATCAAATTCACCTAACAAGCAAATCCAGCCACTTACCTTGATATTATCTTCCGCCCGGATGCGTCCAAGTAATTTCCCATTAATGCTAAAAAGCCCAAAATGTCCCTCGTCGTAGTAGATGACGCAGTGGCCCTCGGCCGACGCCTGCAGGAGGCGGGGCCTCACGCAGCCCTCTGGGCCTTCCAGGGTCCGAAGTAGGTCCCCGTTCATGGAGTGGATCAAGCATGGACCCTCTGTGTGACAACATGGCAGGCATTTAGCGTCATGGACGATGACGGCGATGGCGGCGACTGAGGAAGAAGGGTCACTGACCTTTGCATCCGCTGATGACCAATCCCAATTCGGCACAGACGCAGGCGCAGGTGACCTCGCAGTCGTGACCCGTTAGGATGGCGCGAGGGGTGCTGATGCCTGCTGGGAAAAAAAATAAGCACTTTACGTCAAGGGCGACCCATCGAAAGTTGAAGATAAACTGATGAACTTGAAAATGGCAAATGTAAAGAAGCGTTTTTAATTACCGTATTTTCCCAATGACAAGTGCCACTTTTTTTTTTTTTACAAAGTTTGGCTGTACCTTCACTAAAAATACTCAAGTACAACTCATGTTTTTATTTTTTTTAAACAGTCTAAATAAAACAAGGGTGTCAGCTTTTTTAACCATTTTAGATATAATATTTAGATTTTTTATATGGATTAAAAGACCTGGATATTCAGTTTTTTTATAGATCTAATACAATGTTTATTTGAGCTTTTTTTAAATATATTTTTAGATTTTACAAAATTATTTTTGAACTAAAAACACAAAAAATGGATTAAAAAATGACAATTATTGATTTAAAAGGGGAAAATCAGGAAATTTAATATACATCTATACTCTTTATTTAAATTTGATCTTAAAACAAAAAGTTGGCACTCATGATTTACTTTCTTGGGCCGCACAAAATGATGTGGGGGGCCAGATTTGGCCCCCGGGCCGCCACTTTGACACCAATTTATCAAAAAATATTACTGTATACGTATTTTTGGATAAATATGATAAAAACAATGAATTGAGATAACATTAAGACACTAAAAATTCAGTCTCAAGTCAAAGGGAAATTCCTATTCTAAATATTGTGACCTTTGACCTCAATACTCAATCACTTCTTCAGTTTCATAATTTTGAACACAACTAAGTTTGACATTGTTTTCATATCTTAATCATACAGAAAAATGTAATTTGGGTCCTTATGGCCAATCCCTTTCTTCGCTCTTGAGTTATATCAAATGCAATGTTGACCTTTGACCTTTTTGCTTCATTTCTGTCTTCTGCCGAAGTATATAAACGATAGGAAAATAACAAATCAATCAAATAAAAATATCATTTTTAACAGGGGAACATATGTGACGGCACATTTTACAGCGCAATTAAATCTTTTGCGAGCATATTTGATCATTTGGGAGTCTCTTTCATGTGGGCCTCCAGATGTTTCGGTGCTGGAATCCGCGTTTATTTTGGCTCGGTTTGAAAAAGGGGAAAAAAATGGCTTCCTTTGCTCTAAATTTCCAGACATTTTTAATTTTTCAAGCCGTTTATTTGGATTGAACGCAAACACGACATGTTTATTGTGCCAGGACTAGAATGCTGACACAAAAAAATGTTTTTTGGTACGAATATTTAAAAGAAAATAACAAAAGACACGTAAGTACTCATATCTAAGGATGACCAGGTGGGGGCGATGTTGTCTGAGGAATAAATGCTGCACTTAACAACCAGAAACTTTACTAATAATACGTACGTATTTACAGTATAAAAACAATTTAAATGAATCAGATTTTATATTTGGGTTGACTTTTCAAAACAATTTTAATAATAAATAACTAGAAGGGGTCAAAAAGATAAGCTAGACTATAAGACTAGTAACGAGAAAGTGTTATAATTAATTTTACTTTGGAAGCCATGTTCTAAATAAAATAAAAAAATAAAAAAATATGTATATAAGGTGGGGATATTTTTTTGTATTCTATTAATAAAAAAAAGTACAATATTATCCAACATTTTAATTAAATTATCCAGGTCCAATTGTCTAAAATAAAAAATAAAATGTATATAAAGTTGCGATATTATTTGTATTATATTAATAAAAAAGTACAATACTGGCCAACATTTTTAGTTAAACTATCCTAGTCTAATTCTCTAAAAATAAATAAATAAAATTAAAAATGATTAAAAATAAAGCTTGACTATAAACAACTAGTAATAAGAATGTGTTATATAATAAATTGTACTTTAAAAATCATGTTCTAAAAAATATATATAACGTCAGAAAAACGTTCCTAGCATTTTTTATATCTTATTACTTAAAAAAAACTACATTATATTTACCCCCCCCCCCCAGTCCAATTTTCCAAGCCACCTATATCCCCCCCCACCACCTATTAGCTTAAATGTTCTCACAATTTTTAAATGCCCCATTTAAATGGATTATACGTCAATTTCAGTCAATGGCATTCAGACGCATTTACCAAGTTAGTTATTCCCAAGCTAACTATGCTTTGATGACGTCCAATAGCACATGTTTTCTAGCACATAATGAAGGGAACATTGCCCCCCCCCCCTCGACTCTGGGTGACATTTTTCACTTTTATCGAGCGTGTGAGCTCCCCCACGCCCTTTTTGAACTTTCCTGCAACCGGGCCGGTGACCCAGCCCCCCCCCCCCCCCCCCCCCAACACATCCCCCCCCCCATTCTTCAGGTTTTGAAGGTCTCTAAGTGGTCCTCACTTTCACTCGGCACACACGGCACGTTAAGGAAACACAATCTGCGAGCAGGAGACCCCCTCGACCCCGCAGTCACATGAAACTAGTTGTTACTTCTCAAGGAGAAAGTTGTAAATCACCACGGGCCAGCTGGAGTTACACCATCGGGACTGACTGCCACTAGATAGCGATATCCCTCCTTCCCATTTTATAGCAAAATAACATGCTAAAGCTTATCTGTTGTCGGTGGTTAAAAAAAAGAAAAAATATATCGTATTGGCCTGAATATAAGACGTGATTTTTTGCATTTAAATAAGACCTGAATGTAAGACGTATTTTTTTGCATTTAAGTAAGACCTGAATATATATGACGTGTTTTTTTTTTTTTTGCATTTAAATAAGACCCGAATATAAGACGTGTTTTTTTGCATTTAAATAAGACAAAAGAATTGTCAGGTCAAGACATTATACCAATTACCAACGCTAGAGGGCATTACATATCAAAAAAGCGATGCTGAACACTGACATTAATGCAGTTATTGCAATTCTGTCGTTTTATCACCCCAAATTGTTTTATTACATTTAAAAAAACAGAAGCTATTCATTTACAAATATTATTGCACCTTATTTTACATATTTTAAAAGTTCAGATATTAAAATGTCATAGTTTTGGAAAAACACACGCTTTTTCTCTGAAAAAATTTTTATACTAATTTTTTTTTTCAGATATACCGTCATTATTTTCTGTATAAAAAATGAATTTAGTGTTAAAGAGGGACCAATTTGCTAAACGTGCCGCTATTGTTTTAGAAGCCCAGGGTGCATGGGGAAAAAAACGGGGGCGATAAAAATGTTTTGTTTTAAAGTAAAAAATGACATTGACATAGAGTACTTACTGGAAGAGCTCTCCCCGATGCTGTTAAGCTTGCCATTCCAGTACCAGAGCAGCAATGTGGCGTCCCTGGAGCCCGACAGCACGTAACAGTCACCCCCGATGTACGACTCGGACCGGGCCAGACACGTCACTACGTTGCGGTGGCCGAACACGATCTGAGTTAGCTTGCCTGCAAAAAAAAATAAGAGGAAAAAATGGGATTAGCTTAAAGAGCTAAATTCTTAAAATAATTAAAGTATTCATCAATGACCTAAAAAATAGAACAAAATCAAGATACAAAACCAGAATTGGTGTATTTTTTTTGACTTTTTTTGTGGGTCTACTTAAAATAAATATGTCTACTGAATTCCATTTTGCTAAGGGAAACTATATTTGTTTATAATTTGCTATGAATTCCCAATTTGAAGTTGTTTACAAGCATGTGTTTGTGTTCATTTTCTTTTTAAATAAATGGATTAAAAGAACTGGATTTAAAGCCCTGAATATTCAATTTTTTATGGATCTAAAACAATATTTATTTTAACTTTTTTTAAATATGATTTTTAGATTTTACAAAATGATTTTTGAACTAAAAACTGAAAAAAAATTGATAAAAAATGACAATTTTGCTTTAAAAGGGGGAAAACCAGGAAATGTATAATCTATAATTTAATTTTAACCTAAAACATAAAGTCAGCACTCATCATATACTTTCCCTGGCCACAAAAAAATAATACAGCGGTCCAGATTTAGCCCCCGAGCCGCAACTTTAACACATATGCTCATTTTTCAGCACACCACAAAACAAACAACAAAATCAACCAAAAATCCCGCTCTATATATCAACCAACCCGAGTTCCGAAACCAGTCCTGCAACCAATTAATTTCACAAGTAGTGTTACCCAACATATTTTATTTTGGCAGTCCCGAATTGAAGTGTACCTAATGTTATGGCACTTGAGGCTAATCCGCCCGGCGACTGACGAGATAATAGCGAGACGTCACAGCCGGCGTGTTTGGACTTTGTCATCGGCTGTCTGCGCGTTCTCAAAGATCAACACAAGCGTTCCGACTAAAACGAGAATAAATATTTGTCGTCCCCCCCCAACCCCCCCAAAAAAACGTGTGTTTGAATGTGTGTGTATGTGCAAAAACAAGTCTAATTGCTGTCAGATTTCCCGCCCCGATCTACCGCAACTCCGCCGTCTAATCCTCATTAAGAGCGACCTCGGCCCGTCAAACTCACACTTGACATTTGCTCCCCCCGGTTTAACAAAAAAAAGCGAGAAAAAAACGGAAAAAAACGGAGTAAAATGTCCACCTAATTGAGTTGTAACAGCGTGAAAAGATGAGTGTTATTACAGAGGGCGGCCTAAAACCAATCATGTAAAATGTTTGACGTCTTCATAAACACGGCGACGTGACGGCGGCGTGCGTGCGTGGAAGCCATTCACTCCGACAGATTGGATGCGCCACGGCACATGTAGCAATCGGACCCCTGGTAATTGTTGTCGGACCCCTTTGGCGCTGTTTTTCTCGGCGAGTGTATGCCATTAAAGTGGATTGCATTGGCGCGCGCACCCCCCACAAAAGAGCTGAGCTTCTATTAAAGGATTGAGAAGGAGGAGGGGGCGGGGCTTAATTGATTCCCAGTGGCTTTTGTGGAGGATCGCGGAGGGAGAAAAGAGCCTCGGGTGGGTTTCATTGGAGACCCCGCGACCTGACGGTGGAGGACCGACCGGGGTTGGAAGCGGAGATAGACAAAAGATTGAACAATGGTGTTTGTAAGGGTGTGCGTGTATTTTTTGGCGTGGTTATTTGCAGTATACAGTGGAAGAAAAAGACTATTTTTTGGGGAGATGTTGTATTTTCCGGACTATAAATTAGATTTGTTTGAGGTATACAGTGGAGAAACAATGTATTTTTTGGGAGATGTATTTTCCGGACTATAAATTAGATTTTTTTTAATGTTTATTTGCAGTATATAAAGAAAAAAACACTATTTTTGGGAATTGTCGTATTTTCCGGATTATAAATCCGATTTTTTTCATGTTTATTTGCAGTATACAGTGGAAAAACTACTGTATTTTTTCGGGAAATTTATTTTCCGGACTATGTATCACATTTTTTTCATGTTTTTTTGCAGTATACTGCAGAAAAACTACTGTATATTTCGGGAGATGTATTTTACGGACTATGATTCAGATTTTTTTCATGTTTATTTCCAGTATACAGTGGAAAAACAATAGTATTTTTTGGACTATAAATTAGATTATATATACAATAAAGAATTTTTCTTTGAATTTGATCAGCAAGCAATCATAAAGTATCGCATTTTCTGGACTATAAACCGCATTTTCTGGACCATAAACCGGATTTTCCTAAACTAAAAAACGCATTTTCTGGACTATAAACCGCATTCTCTGGACTATAAACCGCATTTTTTGTCATAGTTTGGCCTAGCCTGTAACTAGTACTCAACCATGACTTATATATGATCGTGAGCTAACCCACCTGAGTCGGTAGAGTAGATCCGGAAGCTCTTGTCCCAAAAACCGCAAAGCAGGATGAAGCGGTTGTCGGCCGTCACCACGAAGCACTGCGAGCTAATCTGGATACTTTGGTCCAGCAGGTCTGAAATCTGCCGGCGCTGGCTGCCCACGTTGCTGGCTGAGAAACAAAAAAATAAAACAAAAATTATATTTTTCACCCAAAAAAATAGCTCAAAACTTGCTTCATGCGCTTGAAACAATTTGACCACCAGCAGATGGCAGTGATGCCCAATTTTCCTCAAAATCAAAAAAAATTAATTAAAATACAAATTTAAGAAACAGTGATTTTGACCAAATAAGCAACCCTGTTTAACAAAAATAATCAGAAATGTGTCAAATATTTTTTAATATTTGTGCTTTTGGTACATTTTGCCATTAACGATAATCAACAGACAATCCATCCCAATACAAATGTAAAAAAAAAATATCGATAATTTAACCTTAAATTCTCAAATTTTTAACACCACTTATTCTCGTCACGGGGTGCCGGAGCCCATCCCAGCTAGCTTTAAAACAAAAGTCGGACAACCCCCTAGATTGGTCGCCACTCATCCGTAATGCAACAATCGAAAAACACACATTCACAATTACACAGGCGCCGAGAGGGAATCGAACCCAGAACCCGTGGCGCCCGAATAACCACTACACCACCGCGCGGCGGCCTAAAATAAATCCACTTAAAAAATCAGCTAACACTGCTATTTGGCATAAAAGCCAAAGTATAAGAAATAGTCATGGAAAGGTCACATTCCGACTCCTTTGTTGCCACGGCGATTAAAGTAAAAATACATAAAACACGCCTGGCCTGGCGTTAGTGTTTACGGGTGCGGCGAGTCTGAGTAACGACGTCAACGTCATCACGCTAGCCGGCGGAGAGAAAACGCACTTGACTCTCACACTCGCATCCTTAAGAGGGATCGTCGGGTTTATTTTACGAGATGGATGAGTCCATTTGGAATGTGGGGGTGTCGCAAACATACACGCGAGAACAGGTGTCAAGAGGGAGGAAAAGTGAGAAAGTCCAGCACCACCTGCGAACGCGATATTTCCCAGGCTTCTCGGAATGTGAAACGTGTAAATATATTGACGGGAAAGGCGAGAATGCCAGGTGGAAAGGCAATGGTGGCGTTGTGGGCGGGGTTTAAGGAGGGATAGAAATGTTCAGAGCAATATTTTTTGGGTGATAAAAGAACTGCATAATAGATTAGCCTAGGTCAAAGGTTAAGAGGTCAGAAATGCAATAGCTTGATTATTTGTTAATGATGACATTTTGGGGTTTGACATTAAGGGTTAAAAGTAGAAGATGCGTAAATGGAGTGTCACATGACCAAATATGGTATGCTTTGAATTGGATTGCTTTGGCGGAATTAGAACTGTTTTAGCTAATATTTTTTTACCTTTTAAAAAAATATTTGATGTAAATAGTCAGTTATTTATATCCTAACAAAGAGTATTATTTGAATGAAAAATATGTCAAAATTATTTAATTTTTAAATGTTTTGAATAAAAAAAAACTATTTACTGTTTTTGACCAAATATGGCATGCTTTGAATTGGATTGCTTTGGCGTAATCAGAACTGTTTTAGCTAATATTTATTCCCCTTTTTAAAAATATTTGACATATTTGGTCATTAATATCCTAACAATAAGAGTATTATTTTAATGAAAAATATTACATTTTCTTAATATTTTGTTTTTCCATTTTGAATAAAAAAAACAATATTTACTCCTATTTTTGATGTAAATAAACTGCTTTAGCTAATATTTCTTACCTTTCTTTTAAATATTTGACATAAATTCTCATTGATATCCTAACAAATAGACTACTATTTTAACAAAAAATATGGCAAAATTATTTATTTCTTTTTTATATTTAGTTTTTCCTTTTTGAATTAAAAAACAATATTTAATCCCTTGTTTTTGATATAAATAAAAATACAGCATAGAATATTGATATTATTCCAATGGACAGGATATAAATGCTTAATAATTTGCTTAATAATTTAAAAAAATATATTTATATTTTTTTTTTTTCAACTCAATGTCTATAAATGATAACTATACTAAAATAATGGTCGCTAGCCAATTGTCAACGTTAGCCGCAGTATATTAAAGTCACGGCCTTCTGGGTGAAAAATGAAGCCCCGCCTCCCGAGAGATGGCCAAGGTGTCCCTAATAAAGTGACTGGTGCGTGTCCGCCATGGCGCCCTCTCCTTACCGCCATCAACAAGTTGTGAGGGATGAGAGTCGGCCATATTTGCGGCGCCGGCGCCTTTTCAATCACACATTATTACCGCATTCGTATTCGGGGCGCTTGACACGCGTCCTCAAATTAAAGTGAGGGGGGGGGGGAAGGATGTGGAGAGAAGGGGGAGGTTCCATGATGAAACGGCGGCGGTGGGCCACAGCTCATTGCCTTCCAATTTGCATGCAAATGGCGGCACGAGGGCCAGGACCATCTCGCCAAAAGACGCTCAAGAAAATCATTTCATGCACGTATGAACTCGTGGGGCGCTACCCAACCTTCGGTGGGCTTCCCCTTCCAAGGTGGTCCGCCATTGACGGGGCTAGACAGCGAGGGGCGGAGTTTGGCCACCAAAATGTAGCGACAAATTTTGAGCCTGTTGATATATTTTCGCTATTTTTTAATGTAAAAAAGAGGAAAAAAATCAATATTTTCTTTTTAATTTCAAAATAAAACTATTTTTTTTTAATTTTTTTATTTATTTCTTGACATTTTTGTTGTGTTAGTTTATTTTATAAAAGCGGAATATTCTCAGTTTTATTAATTTTATTAATTTATCCTAAGATTTCTTTTAAATAAATACACAAATAAACTGAAATAAACTTTATATATTTTATATTTCGATACAATTATTTTTTATTTATTTATCAACATTTTAGTTGTGTTCATTAATTTTTGTAAATTTTACATTTTTATTAGGGGAAACTAATATTAAATATTATATAAGAGGAAATTCTTAGTTTTATTCATTTATTCTAAGATATATTTCTAAAAAAATAATAATTAAACTGAAATAAACCTTATATATTTCGTATTTAGCTTAAAAAATAACAATCTATCATAAAACGACAAATTTGGCCACCCTAACAGTCCCTATATTAAAATGATTATTATTTATATCAACAAAAAAAGCATAATTGAGACCTACCCACCATAATATGTCAAAATAATTCATATTTTAAATAAATAAAAGAGTAAACGCACCAATGAGAGGGTCAATCTCAACCGGAAGTTGATACTGTTGATCCGTCTGCTGCTGCATAGACGAAACCGAGTGACCTGAAATGCAAAAGATTAAAAAAATGAATAAAAATTCAATTTTCCATCCACAATGAGATTTTTTTTGTTTTTGTGGCCGACCTGCCAAGCCGTGCCACTTGTTGACGGCGAAGACGCGACTGGCGGTGACGGTGATGACGGCGGGCGCCGCCAAGCTGGGTTGCGTGTTGGCGGCCACGTGGCTGACGGGCGAGTTGGACGGGAACTTGAGAACCATGATCACGTCCTGCTGCATCTGCTCCGTGAACATCAACGGCGTCTGCAGGAGAAGATACTGTTCAGGTGGCCCCTCCCCCGGGGACAAAAAATGCGGGTGTGATGACCACGGGACGGGGAAACAGAACAAAAAAATGGCCATAAATTAAAATAAAGGGTTTTTATGAAGGGGAGGTGGAAGAGAGAGAAGGGAGGAAATTGGTTTTAAATCCTGGCTTCAAAAGGTCCATCAAAAAAATAAGAATTGGTTGCCATTGACGGTCCTAGACGGCCATTTTTTTGAATAAGCATTTTAGAAAATTCTATTTAAAATGTTAACACTAAAAATGTAAGAACGAGATAAAAACTAAACATAAAATCCAATATTAATTCAAAATCCGGCATAGTGGGTTAGCGCTAAGTGGATAGCGCTTTGGCCTCGCAGTTCTGAGGTCAAGGGTTCGATGCCAAGTGTGGCGTTTGCGTGTTCTATCTAAAAATGGAAGAATGTGATAAAAACTAAACATGAAATCCAGTATTAATTTAAAATCCGGCATAGTGGATTAGCGCTAAGTGGTTAGCGCTTTGGCTTCGCAGTTCTGAGGTCGAGGGTTCAATCCCAGGAGTGGTATTTGCATGTTCTATCTAAAAATGGAAGACTGTGATTAAAACTAAACATGCAATCCAATATTAATTTAAAATCCAGCATAGTGGTTAGCGCTAAGTGGTTAGCACGTTTGCCTCGCAGTTCTGAGGTCGAGGGTTCGATCCCATGTGAAGCATTTTCATGTTTTTCCCGATCTTGCCTGCGTGGGCTTTCTCTGGGTACTCCAGTTTCCTCTCACATCCCCCAAAACAAGCATGCTAGGCTAATTCGATGCTAAATTCTACCTAGCTGCAAACGTGATTGGTTGTTTTTTTCATGGTGCTCTGTGATTGGCTGGCCACTGATTCAAAGTGTACCCACTATAGTTGGCCGGGATAGGCTCCGGCACCCCCACCACCCTAAGCAGCTTTCCAAAAATTATTGATAAGGGGACTTTAACTTCTTATCCTTTTAACATTTAGCTCCCATTAGCGGCAGCTAAAGGTTGAAAGAGCGAAGAGGCTAAAAGAATGTTAGCTTGGCAAACATGTCTTTTGAATTAAGCCTCTGGAAATGTGCAAGCGCTCTGCGGGCGGGCAGCTGTCGACGCCGCGGGGACACCGCGCTAATAAGGACTCGGGGGGCTTCGTGCCATGGCTTTTTTTTTTGCCCCTTCAAAAGACGCCGCCGCGCCTGGCGCTTTTTTTTCGCTGACGTCTTGGGAAATGTGAGTGGCTAGCACATGCTTCATTTGCCCACTATCGTCTTTTGACCTATGGACAGTTTTAAATGGCGTCTTAAACTTTTACGAGTATGAGTGCTAGATTTCACACAAAAACAAAAACTTAAAATTTTATTCATGTAAAAAATACTTGGTCTTTTTTGGGAGTTTTGATACAAAATGCATATTTCGTTGTTTGGTCCAAACTGCCTAAACTAAAGTATTTGTTGTAGTATTTGGCAGCTCAGAAAATTTCATGTTGGTCAGTAAAACTGATTTTTTTTGTCAAATTTTGCAATTTAAAAACATCAAAATCCCACTAGTTAGCCAAAATAGCTAACTTTAGCTTTCAGGGTGGTTCCTTAAGACTTTTTAATGCAGCCCATTGCAATAGACTTTTCCACCAAATTTTATGGTGAATTAATATTCAGTTAAAAAAATGTGTATTTAATGAGTTTTTTTAAAGGGGAATACCAGTAAATATTTTGTACACTATAAATTTTACTTAAATTGAGTTATAAAACATGATTTACCTTCCAAAATGATGGGTGGGGGTTGCAAGTTGAACTATTAGACCAGTTGGGGGCTGATTTTTATTTATTTTTTGGTTCTAATGTGGCCAGTTTAGGCCAAAATAATGAATTTTTGAAATTTGCTTACTTACCACTTGCATGGCGGAACTTCTGGGCGTGTGCGGCTCGATGAGCAACTGGCAAGGCGTCTGGCCAAAACTTTGGATTTGAGACTCCACGGCCTGCAAAAATGAGAAATAAAATCATTAAAAATCAAAACTCTGTTTAATTCACAACACTGAAAAAAAATGATCATTCACGTCCAGTTTAAGTGAATTGGACATCTATTGTGGTCAAATGTAGTTCATTTTGGGCCACTTTCTTCTCATTTTGGGCCATTTTCTTGTCATTTTTGGGGTATTTACAGGTTAATTACTTTAAATGTTTTCATGATGCTCGCTTTTTGCCATTTTTTTACCATTTCCATGTGAATTCCTGTTGTTTTGTGTGCATTTTAGCTTCCTTGTTAACTCATAGGCGGCCATTTTGGGTCAACATTTTCACTACAGTACCATGAATAAGGACAAAAAACTGAGAAATTTACACTAAATGGTAAAAATGGTCAATATTATGGCAAACTTGTACAAAAAAATCAAAATATTTGATCCCATTTGTTTGATAAAAATGAACTACAAAGTAGAAAAGGAAAACCCCACGGATGCCATTGTGGGTCGAGCATTTGACAACCTTACGACGACCCCTGGAGAATGTATATGTTGCGAGTACATTGATTGAAACGGGCTACCGTGCGGACGCCCCGGCTTGGGTAAACACGCTTTCTCGGGTCCCTCGACACACGCGTCGATTCATGGTGCGCGCGGGAAGTCGGAGGGCGGCGGCACACAGGCTGGTTAGTCGCTGTTAATGAAGAGGTATAGGACCATAAATGTCAACGTGGACGCCGCCGGACGGCCTCTGGACATCGTCACGCCGCTGGAGCAGTCGGCGTGAGGATGCCAAGTCCCATTAGGAATTTTAAGTGTGCTTTGAAAAATGCGTAGGCCGAGTTCCGATTGGAGAGTGTTTTAAAATGGATGCCAAAAAAAAGATTTGGATGGAGAAATGATTAAAACTGGATGGAGGGAATGTGAATTTTTTGTGAGATTTTCAGTTTTTTGCTGTATTTTACAATTGGATTTTCTATATACAGTCATACTACTACTTATGAATGTCTACATGTATGAAATTTTTAGGTTACGAATTATTTTTCATAAGCAAATGAATGACTCCACTTACAAAAAAAAATCCAAGTTACAACATCCACCAAAAGTAAATGCATGTTCTTATCTGTTATTTTATTTTGAAAATATTATAATAAAGTTGGTAGTAGTGTGAGGACTGTTGAACGAATTAGAAAATTTACATGTAAAGTACAGCCCTACTTACGAAATGTTCAAGTTAAGAAACTAGAAGTCCAATTAGTTTTGAGGGGGACGGTTGGTAGCAATTGTTTTAGTTGTTTTATTATTTTAGCTGTGTTTTGTTTTTTTCTTGTGTAGCTGTATTTTTTAAATATATTTTTCTATCTTGAGTTTTTTAAATGAATGACAGAAAGTAAAATTAAATAAAAAATCCAGGTAAAAATGTGAAAATTCAAAATAAAAAATAAATAAACCAAAAAATAAGAACAATTAATATTAGGTTTTAAAGGTTTAAAAATCTAAATTTAATTTCTGAAAATGTAACATTTTTTAAAGAATAAAAATCTATAATCAATCCGCAATCATCTAAATTATATTTTTAAAAATCTAACAATACTTTAAAAAATATATAATGCCGCTAAAAAGCATCTTTGCAGTCCAATTTTTTTTTAAATGAACTAACCCCGCCTCCCCCTTCGACTCCATCTGATTTGTCGCCCCAGATTAGCATAAATTTGTCATGTTTGACACGGCGATCCGTCTTGTCGAGTGGCAGCGCGAATCAAGCGGCGTGGCCGCCATTGAAATGTATGGAATCACCAAAAGGCTCATCAGACACGGGCCAGCGCCCCTCAAAGAAATTGGCCTCGCCGCCCCTGACTTGGCACCCAATAATCACCTGCGCAGACGGACGCCCGGCCGTCAAACATCACTGACACTTTCAACCGGGGGTTTCAAACCCGCGGACCCCGGAAGCGACCCGCCCCAAAAACCACCAGTAAGTCACCTCAAATTGCCCAAAAACAGCAGCAACCAACCAACAACCAAGAAAGTCCCTCAAAATCAATAAAAAATGATCGAAAATCTAACCATAAGTACTCTAAAATGACAAATGACACAAAATGGAGACCCCTAAAATGACACAAAATGGACTCCCAGCCTGCCATTGACAACAATACATGTCCAATACACTTAAACTCGCAATGGATGCTCATCTTCCAGTACGGGCGTCCAATCTATTTTGACCAGGAGGGTCGAATGAATGAACATGAGGCCGACAAAACGAACTCCTGTGGATTTTGCAGGTTTCTCCGGATACTCCGGTTTCCTCCCACAATCCAAAAACAAGCATGCTAAGCTAATCGAAAGCTAGCTACCTTTTCATAATGTACTCCAGTTTTCTCCCACATTCCCCAAAACATGCATGCTAAGCTAATCGAAAGCTAGCCACATTTTCTCCTGGTACTCCGGTTTCAATCCTACATCCCAAAAACATGCATGCTAAGCTAATTCTAAACTAGCTACAAGCTGCGTTGTGATTGGCTATCTACCCAAATGTAGTAGTATGGTAAAAACTGACATAGTAAACTAACAGCTAGGCGGGAAAACAACCTCCTTTCAAAACCACAATTAATAATTACAATTAAAAAATAGTTTACAGCTGTTCCTAAATAGAGCTCCTCCCACACCAAGCACTTTGAAACGACGCAAATGGAACAAAAGCGAAAAATCCGTCTATTCTAGTTTGCGAGCTTTGTTTTTCGGACGGCCCTAAAACCACCCCCCGCTGCCGACCCTCCCCTCTATCGTCGATGAGTCGCATGTTTACAAGGAGACTGTCTTCCGATGCCCTTCATGCTCAGTGACTGCAGCCTGCGGGGCACCGGCGCTAGATCTTTGATTTATCACCTCATTCAACCTAATTCCCATCCAGATGTGTTTTGGCCTTATAGCTTCACACCCACACCCACATACACACCCCCCAAAACACACATACACACACATGCAGATTCATGTGGACGGCATGGCGGTCATTTGCACACAAAAACCCCGAGCTGGAGTCCATTATCCACTTTTTTGGTTTACACACACTGTGCTATAATGGATGGCTGCTTCTTCATTATTTTTGCGGATCATAAATACCCACGTTTTGAAATACCGTCGGAAGGAAAGAGCGGGTTAGTCAGTTGGAATTGATGGTCCCTCTCTCTCACCCGCCATTTTGACGACCAAACTATTCGACCCTAGGAAGGCTGGCAGCAAAAAAAACTATGTTTATGACCAATTATTGGGTTGCCTTAACCAATTTTAACTATAAAAAACGATGTTTAAGCTTTTCAAAACAAAGTAAGAGACAATTTTTAGCCATTAAATTGAAAAAAAATAATAATAATGCGAGCAATAGTGCTAACCGCTAATTATGCTAACCATGAATTGGATGCAAATATTATTATTTTATTTTTCTCATTTGTTTTAACATTATGAGTAATAATACCAAATAGGTTGCCAGATAATAACCTCAATGATTTCTAAGTAAGGGCAAAAAAAAAGATAAACATATCTACCATATTCCCTGTTTCTAAGTAGTATATATTTCGGCATTTTCCTAACAAAATGGCCGACCGACTACCCCGCAAAGATGCCATTTTTGTTGCATAAAACAATGTTTGTTACCTCTCTGACCACAGAGTCGTTGATGGAGTTGAGGTTGACGGCGCCTTCGTAGGTGAGATAGTAGAAAACGTTGAGGGCTCTGGTGGCCTCCGGGCCTTGCTGCTTGTAACCGAAGATCAAGTCGATCCATTGGTGGAGTTGGCAAGACACAAACTCGCTTTCCAGGGCCTGCAAGGCAAAGTTCTCTGGTCAAATCCCTAAATTCACATGTATGGTACTTCAAGCAAAATATATAAGTATTTAACCTCACTCTACAGAATGTCCCCACATTGTGGATTACCTGTGTTTGGCTCCAGTTTTTTTTTAGCTAGGTCTACAATGTCAATTGTGTCTGTACTTACTGTAACCAAGGGAATTTCCCAAATATGGGATGAAATAAAGTTCAAATCTATACATTATTTAAACGTAATGTATTTTTTTAAATACTACGTACTTTTTAAAAAATACTACATACTTTTTAAAAAAAATAATACATACTTTTTTAAAAATACTACATACTTTTTAAAAAAAATACTACATACTTTTTTAAAAAATACTACATACTTTTTATTAAATACTATGTACTTTTTAAATACTATGTACTTTTTAAATACTATGTACTTTTTAAATACTACATACTTTTTTTGAATACTACATACTTTTTTTTAAATACTATGTACTATTTTTAAATTCTACATACTTTTTTAAATACTACGTGCTTATTTTAAAATACTACATACTTATTTTAAAATACTACACATTTTTTGTAAATACTACATATTTTTTGTAAATACTACATATTTTTTGTAAATACTACATACTTTTTTTGTAAATACTACATACTTTTTTGTAAATACTACATAATTTTTAAAATACAATGTATTTTTTAAATACTACATACTTTTTTGAATACTAAATACTTTTCTTAATACTACATATTATTTTTAATGCTGTGTATTTTTACTTTTACACTGAAAACAACTCACAGCTAACTCCAGGACTACCTTTACTGCCACACCGCCACCTGCTGGCAGTTATACATCAATAAAATCATAGCAACAGAAGCTCGCATCATCCCAAAACGCTTTCACGTCGTGATTATCGAAAACCGCCAATTCCTTAAACATCATCAAGCCTTCACAATCATCAAAAACGCGCCCATGATTTCCCTAACGAGCAAAAAGCTCGGCGCACCCACATCCCATCATACGGCGAGCGCCCGGCCGTTAAAGCGACGCCGTTCATCCATTAGGGAGACGTCGTGGACGCCAAAACGCCGTGCGCTCTCCCTCCTCATTAGCCAGCCGGCGAGGGACTAAAAAAAAAAAAAAACATTTACGGCGGCGCTCGTAAAAAGACGGCAATTGCGCTAATTTGCGCAAGGCCGCGAGTAAAAAAGAAGCTCTAAGCGCCAGCAAATTAGAATGAGGCAGCCCTTGATTGTCATTGCTGCCTTGTGTCACATTAATTTGAGGCAAAACATTAGCCGGCGCCGCACTTAAACGGCAATTTATATCGTTTAAATTTTTACGGCGCATCCCTCACTTAAATGCCACTGCGTGACAGCTCGTTCCGACGCTAATTCGTCCCCCATCTCTTAATTACTCGCCCGCCATTGGATGAGAAACCGCAGGGAGGAAAAAAGTGGGAAAGTGGAACTGAAACGCCGAATTGTTTTTGAAGCGTTTTTTTTAATGGTTTTCCCAATGTGCCGCTTGTTTGGTCTTAATAGGATGTCGGAATTTGAACAGGAAGGGGGCCATTTTGGGGCAAATTCCAGACTTCCAAATGAGGCCGTTTTCAGTTGCCTTTTCAATTGGTACATTTGTAAACAAAAAGCATGTTAGCATATTAGCAAACTTTTCCCTTTTTTGACAAGAACAAGGGTCCATTAAGCACATGTTTTTGCAATGAGTTGATTATTCAGTTCACATTTCAGTCAAAAGTTGTTTACTGTTACATTACTTTCTTTGTGTAGAAAATATCTATATTTTTTATTAATTCAGTGATTCAAAAAAATTTAATTTGCTTTTCTGTTTTTTCCCGAATTTATGGTTTTTTTTTAAACACAAATAAACAAAAGGTAGAATATTTAAAATTTTAGTCTATTGGTCCTAAAATTCCACCAAAAAATTGAAATAAACAGTTGCCTTTTGAATCAGCACATTTTTAAACAAAAATTATGTTTTTGAGTTAGCATATTAGCAAACTTTGCCCTTTTTTTGACCACAACAAGGGTCGATTAAGCACATATTTTTGCAATAAGTTAATTTAATCAGTTCACATTTTACGCAAACGTAGTTTACTATTGCATTACTTTAAGTAAAAATTTTTTTTGACTAATTTAGTGATCCAAAAAAAATTTATTTGCTTTTCAGTTTTTTACCCATTCATGTAATTTTTAACACAAACTATTTAAATATATATATTTACAATTTTAGTTCTTTCCATGTGTAACTGCTAAAATTCCACAAAAAATGAAATTCAAAATAAAAACAATATTTACATTTTCCGCTTTCAATCAAAAATTTACTTAATTGGCATTAACATGGACAACCAACCAAAAATATGACACCCCAGTTTTAAATTTCAGGTCTATTAATTTCTGGGAGACCCCCACCTGGTGCCTATCATTGACCGGGATAAACTCCAGCACCCCCTTGTGAAAATAAACAGTCCGTAAATGAATGAATGATCTCCGTATTGCAAAAATATTGCAAAAAGTTAAGTGTTGACTAAAGTGAGAGAACATTTGAGCGGTTGCCAGGTTGGTTGGGCGTTTTCCAGTGAGGGAACAGAAGGTTGGGGCCAGATAGCAGATTCCTGAGCTGGTATTATTGATGTCCCAATTAGCATCCAGTTTGTGCGCCGCCCTAATCTACAGGGGCCGCACTGATCATTAATGAATAATTGAGCAGACTTTATGTAAATTCAAGCGCAAACCCGCATTACTATTCTTCCAGATTTGCCTGAAAGTCGTCCAACATTTAGGGTTTTTGCTATGGGCAATGTGGGCAGTCGCCTAGGGTGCAATCTTGGAGGGGGTGCACGAAAACCCGAAAAAAATGTTTTTTTAAGTACAATTTCTGTCATTTTCATGTCATAACATAGACCACAGAATCTAATAGAGTTTGCAGATAGGGAATTGCCCGACCCCTAGCATTGGTAAAGAGTAAATGCATTTTTGGTCTAAAATGGGGAAATACATTTTTATATATACAATAAAATATTTGGTATGATGTGTTGATGATTACGTGTCACAGAAGGTCAAAGGTCAAATGTCTAATTTTTATCCAAAACACAATGTCTGAGGACGGAATTCCCATTATGTTCAGTATTTGTAATAATTTATTATTAATAATGTATTCAACTCTATTTTTAGTATTTGATAAACAAATACAGTAATCCCTCGAATATCGCAGGTAATTTGGACCAAACATGCCCGCAATAAACAAAAAACTGCAAAGTAGAGTCAGCCTATTAAAAATAATAATAATAATATTTTTTAGGCAATACTGAGTCTTAGCAGCACACGGAAGACAAGGAAGTTACTTTCAAATTTTTTACATTTTTATGACTTTAAAAAAAATATAATAAATTTTTTTAAATATTTTCTTTTTCTCAAAAGAAATCCCCCAGAAATCTGCAATATAGAGAAGCCACCTAATTTGAACCGCAAAATGCCGAGGGATTAATGTACTATAATATATTTTTGTATTTGTACATTAGGGGGGGCCTTTAGGGATGTCTGCCCTTGGCGCCAAATTAGCTAGAACCGCCCCTGTTCATATTACTCATTTTTTTTCCTCCACTTTGAGCAAAGAATGCCAATGAAAATATACGCAAAAAGCCAACATGTCCAGACTGTGTCAGATTACTTCAATAACTTTCCCTTTGAAACATAAAGCACATCACTGGACAGAAAGGAAGAAGAAAAAACAGCAAAAAAAAACCCAAGAGACGACCACAAACGGACATTTTGACGTAGTCGCTGTCAAAGGCCGACATTTTACACAAAAACCCTGTTTTGATCCGTTAAGCAGCTTGGCCACATTTAATTTTTTTTTTTTGGTCCAAAACGTCACCTAAGAAGGTTTTGGGTGAGACTTTTAAGTGAAGATTATCATCTAAAAAAGGGCAATAGTAGATCTGGATTTCACTTTAACGTCATGAATACAACTTTTTAAAAGTGTTATGAAATGGTGACCAAAACAAAAATGGCTGCACTCAAGTTATTTTATACTGACCAAAAAATAGCCTAATTATTAAAATTCTCAAAGGAAACCGTTTCAATTGCAGGGTTGGCTCATTAGTATGCAAATGCGTGTGCGTGTTTGTCTCCTAATTGGTCGCACATGTTGGTCGCGGTGGCGAGAAATATGTTTTCTTTTTGTATCCATTACAGACGGATCAAACAAAAAAACGCGTGTCAGATGGGCGAGGGTTGCAAAAAAAGGGCTTTTATTGTGTCGATTTTCTGTTTTATGGGACGAATATGAATTTATTGGTATTTTTTTTGGGTTGGAAAAACTGGCCTGGTAACACTTAAGTCATGTGATGACTAAAGGGGAGGGGCTAAATCGCTGTTCTTATGGATGAAAAACTGAGACAAATATGTCTGTGGAGTAGGACTAGTTTTTTGTAGTATTTTAGTTTTTTGAATTTAAGGATTTATTTTTAATTTTTCTGTTGTATTTTAAGGAATTTCTGGGATGGTACGAACAAGCCAGGCTTGGTTTAATACAGATTTTTTAATTAAAAGTTTATATATAATATTTTTAATGGTCTAAAAATATGGGTATTTTATCGGTATCAGAAAAACATATTTTGATAAACTTTGGCTAGGATTGTGAATTTAAAAAAACAATAATTGTCGGGCGATCTATTATATAATTGCAACACTTTTTTTTTAATCAAAATCTACAACCATTAAAAGGCAACAACAACACTATAAAAAGTACAAGCTACAACACTATAAAAAGTACAAGCTACAACACTATAAAAAGTACATGCCACAACGATAAAAAGTAGCCTCCCCAATTGAAACTGAACCAAATTTCAAAAAAGCCATATAAGGCTCGCCAGCCATACATTCCCAATTCCTATCCTATAAACAATTAAACCATCATAAAACCTCTTTTTTAACAGCTAAAAATCCTTAAGAATCGGCCACCCCTAGCAGACGCCTTGCTCTTGTAATCACGTGTAATTATGGCGAGCTTGAGTCCCCGCCCCTTTTTGACTTTTCCTTCCGAATCAAGCAAGTTTTTTGTTTTTTTTCACCCCCACCCTTTCCTTTTCTAGCTTCCAGTCACCCGATCCTCCAGATCGGCCCCCCAAAACACCCCCCCTAGTCTCAGAACCCTGATTAAAGGCCTTATTAACTGTCCGTAAACGAGAAGTCGAATGTCATCCAGACCGAGGGGCCCGATGTAAACCAGCGCTATCCCTCTCGAACCCGCTCGGCTAATTAGACGGGTCGCCAACGCCGACGTGGAAGCCGCCCGAAACCCAAAACCGAAATGGCGTGGAGTTCTCGGGCAAGCGAACGCGTCACGGCAATCTGGGGGGAACTAAGTGGTCCGCTTTACGGCGTGGGACGAGCAAGTAAACATCGCTGATTGAGGAGTAAATGAGCGAAACCAATGCGCTTTGGGTTTCATTTTTTTTTTTGGACGTTGCTAACAAATGCTGATGTTAATCGTGTACAACCATAATGTAAATATAGGGAGGAAAAAAGGGTGCATTCAGGACACAGTAATGTATCCGTTGAAACCTAAACTGTGCATACAAAGTTATTTTTGTATTCATTTAATTTTAATTCAGAATGCCGTTGAAGAAAATCTATTTTGTGTAAACGGTATCATGTAGAAAAATTGTCAAAATATTTTATGGGAAAAAAAACATGTATTTTGACAGGCTTTGGGGCAAAATCCAATTTTAAAAAGGGGATTTATTATTATTATTTTGACTACTGTTACTACTCATTGGATTCGTTACTGGTTTTTATGGTTTATTTTTTTCTAAAATAATTTCCAAGATAAAGCCTTTAAATGTAAATTTATTTGTTCACTATTTTTCAATTATTACAAAGTTTTAGTTATTTTTTTAATGAATTAATTTTATTTATATTGGAGCGACACAATTACTAATGTGGATAAAATAAATTATATACTCATATCTATTGTAGCCAAACATAACGGCAGTCAACCCCAACATTTTTTTAGACAAAATCCTTTTCAAGCGACCAATCATCCCCAAAATGTCCAAATCTTACTCAAGCCTACTTCAACCTGTCAAATTACCCTTTAAATTTTAGTTTAAATGTCAAGGACAAAACAATGGACGTCCTGATTGGCCAAAAAAAAGAAAAACATCTTTCTAATGTGTTACCACAGCGACCAATCATACCCAAAACATACACTGGCATATTAACTTCACTTTAAAACTATTGCAAATTATTGCAACAATCTTTCCAACTTTGAAGCCAATCATTCTTCCGCCGTACTATAACGGCGACCAATCGTCGCCAAAATGTATGTGAAAATGACGATATAGCATAAAAGCTCAAAACAGTCCTTGAACCAGACGGACCGGGCCAAAAGTTCAACAGAAGCCAAAACATGTAGTCCGACTTGTCCGTTGAGCGGACGCCGAGATAAGGACGGAGACGCGGAGAAGAAGAAAGCGGTTATCTCAGAGAGACGACATTAGCGAGGCGGGACGTCAGCGGCAGTAGATCAGCGCCTTTTCTCAGGCTCGTAAAAAACGCCAGCTGAGGAAGATCCTCCTCCTCCTGCGGCGGCCAGCGCCGTCTGACATTAGCCAGACGGCCGTTCCCGTCACGGCGACCACTCCACACTAGGATACCTCTCATGCGCAAAAGCGACGAATGGCCTGGGACGATGTTTACAAGCCAGAAGAGCTAAAAGGCAGCGTGCTAGCTGCATAGTTCTGGGGTCGAGGGTTCGATACCGGGGTGGGTCCGCACTGTGTGGAGTTTGCATGTTCGCCCAGGGCTTGTGTGGCTGTTCTCCGGGTACTCCGGGGTAACCCACATCCCAAAAACAATTATGCTAAGCTAGGCTAGCTGGTTGAAATTGCTATGAATTGAATTGTCATTATACATGTATAATGAGATTTAAAGCTTCACCATAAAGTGCACATATTACAATAACAAAAAGACAAATAAATAATAATTAATAAATAACAAAAAAATATATAATTTTAAAAACATTAAATAAATAAAAAATATTAAATAAAAAAATATAATAAATAAATAGCCATCCAAAAATTAATCATAAATAAATAATAATAAATAAATAACAATTATAAATAACCATAATAATAAATAATATTAATAATATATAATAATGATAATAATAATCATGATAAAATCATAATAATAAAATTGTAATAAATGAATATAAATAAATACTAAATGAATAAGTAGTCAACATAGATAAGTAGTGGTCACATAAATAAGTAGGTATAAAAGTGGTTAGCATGCTATGTAGTTTTAGTGCAATACACCCTATGATTGGTTGTCCTTGATCTCCTCCTGCCCTGTGATTGGCTGGCCACCGATAGTTTGCTGGAATAGGCCCCAGCCTGTCCGATTTTGGAAAAATTTTAAACGTCGCCATGATTTTTATTTCTATTCCTCCATAAACGACTTCACGAGCAAACGAATAAAAAGCACCCGCTTCAGATCGGTCGCGGCGCTCGTTAACTTCCCCCTAATGATAGCGAGTGGAAAACGAGCCGGCGTTGGGTCGGAGGGTGGCGACGCGATGGGCGATCCTTTACTCCGAGAGGCTTTTTAATGGCCTCTCCAGATTGGAGCTTAATTAGCTGTTAATCATCTCGGGTTCATTTTGCTGGTGCGGAGACGGCTGGTGGCGGCGGCGAGCCCATTAGCGGCGGCGGCCTGAGCCAGCCAAACGGCCCATTAAGTCCTTCGCTGGTGCATTGCGCCTGGCCACGCCGCCAGCTGACACCCTCAAATGCCAACGATCTGTCACGGACGCGGGATTGGATTTCTGGACTGGAACCGGTACCGCATTCGTTCACCAACGAGTGGTCGCTAGTTATCACGAGATCGGAATTCAGGCCCTATTGCGTCATCGGAATCGGGTTACTAGGTGGAAAAATTAGTTTTATGGAATATTTGGACAATAAAAATATTCATTTTCTGAACCGCCAATCCTCACAAAGGTCGTGGGGGGGGGGGGGGTGCTGGAGTCTATCCCAGTTGACTTCAGCACAAGGAGACAAATAACCAATCACTCAAAGCTCGGAACAAGTTAGCATACGATTAGCCTTGCATAGAGTTAGACTAGCATACAGTTAGCCTAGCATAGTTAGATTAGCATAATATTAGCCTAGTATACAATTAGCCTAGCATACAACAAGCCTAGCATACAATTCACCTAGCATTCAATTAGCCTAGCATACAATTAGCCTAAAATACAACTGGCCTAGCATAAAATTAGCCTATTGAGATAATCCACTTTAGTCACTTCATATAAATCATTTTAGGACTACTTATTTATGTATATTTATCAATTTATGTACTTTATGGTGAGGCTTTAAATCTCATAATACTTCCATATTTTTTAAAGGTAAAAGAATGCTAAAAAGATCATTAAAAAAGCATATTTGAACGTTATTTAGCCTTCGCAAGCTAATTTTGACAACCTACAAAACCCCCTCCCCAACCAGACAAGCAAAAAAAGAGCGGTCGCGTGATTAATGACGGGGGCTCGCTCGCATTAGCCGGCTGGTTAGCAAACCTCAAAATAACAACGTCAACGCGAGTTAGGGTGCGAGTGAACCCACCTGACGGTTGATTCGTACAAACTCCTCGGGGGTCTTGGCCCAAGGCGGCAGCTCCACGTCCGACACCGCCGTGCCGTCCTCCATCACCCCCAAGTTGTAGGAGTTGGAGTTGACAAACATTTCGGGGAGGTAGTAGAACTCGGGAATCAGCTCCTGTGAGGGAATAGACATTTTTCTATCAATATAAACATGTTTTTTCATGGTAATATGTCCTATTTTTAAGTGTTTTTTCTAGAGGTTGGAAACAAATTAGTATGCAATTACCATATTTATTAATTGTGCAAAAACTAATGTAAGCAGAAATCAAAAATGATATTTTATATTTTACCTGTTAAAGTGAGGCCTGTTGGTAAATGCTGTTTACAAATATTAGATGTTATAATAATTATTTTCTAAAGAGATGTATTGTATGATTAGTTTTGTTTACCGGAGGCGAAATGCATCATGGGATTGAAAACCCCAAAAGTAGCCCTGAAAATAATGACCAAAAAAATGGCATATGAGGTCCACCCAATTGGAAAACGTCTGTACAAAATCTAATTAACTTTATTTAAAAAAATAATAAAAACAATTGACTTCCTTTAAATCAAAATGTTAACTTTTTAAATTTCATCAAAAATGTCAAATTTCTAAATTCCTTCAAAAATATCCTTTCTACTGTCACAATAAACCACTTTTAGTCTCCCCCCCCCCAAAAAAAAAAAAAAATAGACTGTAGACACGATTTTGACGACGAGACGCAAAACTCCAACGCTAACAAAGCGGAACTTGTAGCGTAATGAGCGTAAACACTACCCTAGCGTGTGTTTTTCTTGAAAGAGCATGCTTCTCCAATTAGGCTGCCGGCGGCTAGCATGATGGCGGCCATGTGTAAACAGCCAAGATGACGAGGGAGAATTTCCTGTCCAATTTTTTTTAGCATTTTATACCCCCTTAGTTCAAAGACACACACACACATACACAAAAAAACTAGCGCTAGCTAACGCTAAAGTGTCCGCCCAGCAACATGACGCTCTGCGGGGGCCCCGCCCCTCCCCAGTCTCGGTCAGAGGCCAGCCCCCTCTGATCCCCAATCCTGTCCCGTCACGGGTCAGCGCCCCTCGGTTTAGATGCCCCACCCCCCCTCCCCTCCTCGCTACACTTCCACTGTTGCTCCCGCTAACCTCTGCAGGTTTCTCTCGATTGCCTCCGGGCCGAGTTGGAAAAGGTCGAGGTCAAGGGATTGGGGGGTCACGCTAGCGTCACCCGGGCTAGAGACGCATTCAATTGGGGTGTTGTAGCCTATTATCACCCCTTCTTTTAAGAAAAACAACAAAAAAGGAGGGGGGCAGTAAAAAAATAACAGTGAGGCTTTTTGCCCTCTGGCGGGTTTCTGTGAATGGCTACCATGCTCAAGCTAAATGCTAAATGGCGCCCGCTAAATTGAAACGTCTTTTCGTTAATTCCTCTTTTGCGTGCGGGGTGAATGAGAGCGTCCGAGCGGAAAAAGTCGGGTTCAAATCTGTGGTGGAAATGGGTTTTTTTTAGGGTTTTTTTGGGCGATGTTTTGGTTCCATTTTTGGTGGATTTAGGGTTGCGGGGGAATTTTGTGGTCCTTTTAATGCCCATAAAAGTAAATGTAGTTTTATTGTCAGTTTTGGTTGGAATAGTAAGATAATTATAGATAGCTTTAGATAACGCTTATTTTGTTATTGATTTTAGATGAGGCTTCAACCTAAAATGTCATTAATTCATTCTTTTTCTGAACCGTTTAGCCTCACAAGGGTCGCAGGGGGTGCTGGAGTCTATCCCAGCTAACTACTGGCATTCATAATCCTTAGCTAGCCAATCACAAGGCAAAATAAGAAATATAACCAATTGTATGGGGCAATTTAGAGTGTTAGCCAGCTAGCTCGCTTAGCATGCATATTTTTGGGATGTGGGAGGAAATTGATCACCCTGAGAAAATCCGCAAAGGTAAGCCTGGGGCAAACATACAAAATTCACACAGTGAAAACCCTGTGGGAATCGAACCACTGACCCCAGAACTGTGAGGCCAAAGCGCTAACCACTTGCTCACTTATAAATTTTATATAGAATTTAAAAATGGGCAAAGAATTCATTGAATGATGAAAATTTGGCGACTTACATCTGAAAAAATGACATTTTTCATCTACACAACTTTAGCCGTATGTAAAAAGATCCCCCTACGACGCCATCTTGGCTCTCCCGACAACCACCATCGCGTTCCATATTGTTATGGTCCTTTTTTTGCTTATTGTTTTTGATCCGTCCCGGTCTGATGGCTTTTGACGGCGGGAGCCAAACCATCGCCTTCGCAATCAAGCGCCGCCGTAACGGGATCCACATGTTTTATCGCCAAAGTGGGGGCGGTGGAGCGCAATCAAGCGTCAAACGCGCAACCCCCATCGATGGGCCGACCCGGTGCCGACGGACCCCGAGCCGAAACGTTGCTTTGACATCCCGTGTCGGACCGTGAATGTTTCGGGCGAGCGGTTAAAAGTGCGTCGGGTCGATTTGGGAGATTGGGCCAAGGGGGCGTGGCCTAAAAATGGAAGTTCAGGTTATAGCTAGGCCGAATAGGAGACAGATGAGGATTAGTCTCCGCCTTTGATCGCCAGAGCGGGGATCTAGGGTAGCAGTTGGACGCTAATTGCGAGCGACGGGCCGGCGCTGGCGTTCGTCGGGTTGAAAAATAGTCGTCGGAAACGGAGCTAAAATGGCAACCATAACAAAAAAAATGTTTACCTTGACGTCGGACGTGTCTCGCTGGCAGTTCCTCCAGGCGCGGGAAACTGAGGAGAAGGTGCGGTCGGCGTGGTCAAATTTGCCGCCTTGGAAGTTTAGGAAGAATGTGGTGAAGGGTTCCTGTCAATTAAAAACAAACAAAAAATTAAAGAAATTGAATGGCATTCTTAGTCATTTTTATATCTTGTTATTTTATTTATTACATTTTGTTATTATTTTACATTTATTACATTGTAATTTACATTACATTGTATTTTTAAATAGATTTTATAGTATTTTTTAGTTCTTCTATCTACATACAGATTTTACTTTTTAATTTTTATATAGATATATTACATTATTGTCACTATTACAGTCACATTACCAGTGTGAACTGGAGCAATCCTAAACTAACCATTGCTAACTCTACAGATATAGAACCAAACACATAAATGTGACAATGTTACTCATATTCACTTTGTAACGAATATGACATTATTTGGACAAAGTTATCTAACATTTATTAAATAACAAATTAGCATACTAACTCATTGTTGCTATTTCCACACCATGTCATGATTACGTGCATCCGTAAAAGAGTTCCGAGGAGGAACGCGTATTTTTTTGGTTCCTGGGGAAACTAGGAGAGTCCATTTCACTAATTGGAGAGGGGGGAAATTTCTCCCGATTAGGCCATTTTTCTCCAATTATCAGTTTAGGAATGCATGTATTTCATGGATATATGTTAGGAATGAGTTCTCTTTTAGTTAGGAAAGTAAGTAGTTAGTAAGTATTTATTTTTGGTGCTTTATTTCCAGAGTCTGTCTCATGTTTTGTGTTAATTGATTATTCGCTGTCCCCTTTATGTTTCAATGGTGCTGGCCACCTGTGGTATGTAACGTGTATCTATGTTTTGTCAAGTTATTCTAGTCTTGTCTTGTCTATGTGCAGCAATGTAAACAAACATGATTATTTTACAATGCTTTTGTCCTCTTTCTGCTTTTTCCCCTTTTTTCTAATTGAAACTAGTTTGTAACTCACCAACTACATTAAAATTATGCTGTTTTAATAAATCTCCCTTTTTTGGCGAACATATACATATATAATAACGTATATAATAACAATACTAATTTAAGTGACGTTACTCAAATTGTTTTATTTTATACCGTATTTTCCGAACTATAAGTTGCATTTTTTACGACTAATACTACTACTACTACTACTACTACTGACCATCGAAAGTTCATTGTTTTTCTAGTACCCTTAAAAATACTCGAATAATACTTGATTTTTACAATTTTTCTCGTCTAAGACGCCCCTGATCCACAATTTGAACCCTAACACAAATTTAATCTCACAATATTCTCTACCCACAAAAGGTGAAATTTAATCACCTGAACTATAAACCCACTCGGCGCTAACAAACACTGCGTCCGGAAAAAAAAAAACTAATAAAAGCAAAAGTAATCCCGGGGAGAATTTAAAGGCCCGCCACTGATGCATTTCTAATCACGTATAATCTTGTTAGGACGGATCAATAGTGCTCTCTCTTGCCCGACCCCCACGTTACTTAAGCACCTCCCCCCTCCCCGTCTACCTGAACGCGACCGCCGCCCACCGCAACGCTAGCGTGTAATTTATACGGGCCGTAAGAAAGAGGCCGGCGTGACATTAATATGCTTGGGAGGGTCGGCGCACGAGGCTCAAGCGGCCTTAGCATAAGCCCGCTAATGATGCTCGTGGATCAATGCCGGCGCTCTGCTGGGACCGGCTGACAATGGTGAGCTAGCGGCGCAATAACACGCAAACGTTGGAGAGGGGGGCGGGGCTAAAAAAAAAACATAGTAACCTCTCAATCCCTGGAGGGCAGTAGCGCAAAATTGATGGCGTCCACTCAACAGAGACAATATTGCACGGCGCACGAGTCTCTTAAAAAGTCATCTCCCGGCTGGGATGGGAGTTGGGCCGGCCGGGAGGGAGGGAGGGAGGGTCGGCGCTTACCATGCGGAGGAGCCAGGTGAGGGCGAAGCCGGAGGTGGAGTAGTGCGTGCCGTAGTGGAATTTGGGCACCTGCTCGTCGTCCCATGACTCGAAGCGCTCGGAGAAGAAGGCGGCGCGCTTGGGGTTCAGGGCGCCGATTGGCTGCAAAGAATTTGGATAAATTCGTTTCATTTGAAAAGTAATCACAAATCAAAACAAAGTAAAGATCATATCTTGGAAAAAAATGGAACAAATGAAGATACCTATAGCATTTAAATGTCATTTTTTATACCATTTTTGTTTTTCTATATATTATGTCTATATTATTGTATTTATTTATGATTTATTAGTTTTTATATGTATTTATTTATGATTTGTTATTTTTTATATGGATTAATTTATGATGTATTAGGGTTTATATGTATTTATTTATGATTTATTATTTTTCACGTGTATTTATTTATGATTAATTATGTTTTATATTTATTTATTTATTTTTTGTATTTTTACTTCGTATATTTTGCTATATATTTCAATTTAATCATGTATTTTATAAACAATACTTTGCACTTCATTCATATTTCATTCATTTTTCACGGATCATAGGGGGGGGGGTGCTGAAGCCTATCTCAGCTAACTACCAATACGAAACCTTGAATCGTTTGTCAGCCAATCACAGGACACAAGACTCCAAACAACCAATCACTCATAGCTAGGAACAAGCTAGCATACAATTAGCTTAATAGCGATTTCTTATATTCAACCAGCTAGCCTAGCATACATATTTTGACGACGTAAAATTACCCAGAAAAAAAACCTACACAAGCCTGAGAAGAACATACAAACTCCACACAGTGAGGACCCATCCGGGAATCGAACCCACGACCCCCAAAAATGCGAGCCCAACTGACTAATCACTTCTCCACTGGACCACTATTTTTTTTTTTCATTTTAAATTGACGAAAGACATTCGTCAAAAAGGCTTAAACTTCACGCTAGCTTGGAAATGATGTCGTTTTGCACCAATAGTCGGTCGGATGCAGCCATGTCCCAAATAACCGAACCGGCTATTACGCGGGTGCGCAAGAGGAGCTCAGCTGGGATCGATACGGCCACGAGTCTCCGGGTGACAGGTGATATGAAAGAAGCCATTGATCCGCCCCCCCGCTAGCCCTCGTCCTCAAAAGGCCATTATTCCATTAGCATTGATCCGCTACGCTACGCTACGTGTGTGTGTGTGTGTGTGTGTGTGTGTGTGTGTGTGTGTGTGTGTGTGTGTGTGTGTGTGTGTGTGTGTGTGTGTGTGTGTGTGTGTGTGTGATGGATTAAAGGGGGCGGAAACTGACAAGTAATAAAAATCATGGCTTCCTGAAAAGGATTTTCACAAATGGCAATTTAAATGACCGCCAGAAGAATTTTAACAGTATTTCCAATTTTTTTTATTTTATTTTATGAACACGGGAAGTAAAGGAGGGAAGATAAAATATGAAATGAAACACTATTAAAAGTTGATGGATCAAATTTTGCAACAGTAAAATGGGGGAACATGAAAATATGCACCAAATAATAATATTTTTTTAAAGAATCACTATTTTTTTTAAATTTGAACAAAACTAAGCGAAGGGAAATAAATTAATGATATATATTAGATCGTATATTAGTAAATAAAATAAAACAATAAATTTTGGACTTTAAAAAGTAAAAAATAAAGATTTTTAAATTGAAACTTGAATGAAAAAATTTCATTGGGAAAGTATGTGCGGTATAAAAAATTAAAGTCATTATAAGACCATAAAAGGTTTAAAATAACTTCATATAAAATTAAAATGAAATCAAAAAGTGGGGTATATAAAAAAACATGCAAAAAATTAAATTATAATTTTAGAAAAATTAATATTTTCAAAAATAACATTCAAAGTGATACACAAAATATGTACTCTGAATAAAATATATACTCTGATTAAAATATCAATAAATCAATGGGGGGGGCAGTAAATATATATATATATATATATATATATATATATATATATATATATATATATATATATATATATATATATATATATATATATATATATATATATATATATATATATATATATATATATATATATATATATATATATATATATATATATATATATATATATATATATATACACACACATATATATTTATTTAAAAAATCATAACCTGATCTCCACGTTAAATTTAGCATCTGTACAAAAGCTAGCATGGTCGGTGAGCGTATTGCGCCGTTGCCGCGGCGACTTGACAGTGATACAGTGCGAGTTCCTCGGGGGCGCCGGGCTCAGGGCTGAGTACACACGGTGAATTATACATCACAGCCATTGCTCTGATTTATTGCCCTAATAACAGCCCGCTCATTAAAAAAAGAAAAGGCTTGAAGGAGGCATATAAAAAAAGAAGTAGTGAAAGTGCCAGTGCCGCGTCGCGCGCCGCCCGACGTCGTTAACGCCGTAAATTATAGCGAGGGGGAGGGGGCGCGCGGGGGGGGGGGGGGGGGGGTGGATTCCGACGCGGCGCTCACCGTACACGGACGGCGCCCGGGTAGAATCTTCCGCCGGGCTACAAATTGGGCCGATTTATCACCGTCGGCAACAAAAACCCGAGCATGGGCTCCGACGGCTAATAGCACGCTTCTAATTGGACGCAGCTAGCTTAAGATGATGCTAGCTTGGGTAGAATTCGGCTTTATTTTGGCGAGGGTTGTTGAAAAATTGGGACTTAATCCTGGGCTACTTGACTCCTCGATGCCTGAATATTTAATAATTAGACATTATATACAATTAGGAGGATGTTTAAGTGTGAAAATAATTGAAGAAATTGAAAATTAAATTGAAAATACTCAATGAATTGAATTAAAAAAGTTAAAGTAAGACTTTGAAAATGAATTTAATTGGCTCAAGCACCCCCTGTGACCTAATCAAGGTAAAGGAGTGTAGAAAATGAGATGATAGATATATTATATGTATTTTCTATATTTTTCTTGATTAACTTTACGATTTTAACATTTTCAAACTGTATTTCTAAATTATTTTTTTTAATTTTAGCAGTCTTCCATTAGCTGAGCAGTCTTCCATTAGCTTAGCAGTCTTCCATTAGCTTAGCAAGCTTCCATTAGCTTAGCAGTCTTCAATTAGATTAGGAGTTTTCAATTATCTTACCATTCTTCTATTAGCTTAGCTGTCTTCAATTAGCTTAGCAGTCTTACATTTGCTTAGCAGTCAACAATTAGATTAGCAGTCAACAATTAGCTTAACAGTCTTACATTAGCTTAGCAGTCTTACATTAGCTTAGCAGTCTACAATTAGCTTAGCAAGCTTTTTTAAGATGCAGGAGAAAGTCAAGTACCCCTAGAAAACCCACTCGCACACGCGAAAGTCTGGAACCTGCCGGAAATCGAACGTGCAAATCTCCAAACTGTGAAGCGAACGTGCCAACCACTTCTCCACCGTGCCGCCATATCCCGTATTTACATTGGTTCAATGTAAAGTAGGGCATTACAGTGTTAAAATCAATAGGCCATTAGCTGAGGTGGCTATGGGTTCGATAATCCTTCGCTACATGGATGTAGCAACAAAAAAAAGGGGGTGCCGGTGCGCAGTTATCAAGACGACAACGTTATCTGGGACGGGAAGGCGTCGGGTGTCGGCCGCGGGTTAGAGTTTATGATAAGAATGGCCCCGCGGGGTCACCGTGCGGCCGAGGTAAATTACGTGTGGCCAGCGGACGTTGACGGCGTGCCAGGTGAGCGTTTGCGCCGTCTCGGTTTCTCGATGTCAAGGCGGGGGCGCTTGACGTGTAATTCGCCGTTTGTTCACGGAAAGTAGAAGGAAAGAAAAAAAAAGAAGTGCCTTCAGTGCAAAAATCGGGGCGAATTTTACAACTAAGCACAGCTATTTATAGTCAGGCAGCATGTATGATGATTTTTTTTGTTTGGATTATAATTGTATTATTACTAAAATTGAGTTATTTCCTTCCGGCCATTTTGATACTTTTTAATGCTTTTAAATCTTGTTAAAAATATATTTAAATAGTTAATGAGGGAATATTTAATTTTTTACACTTTCCTAAAATAAAATTAAAATTATAAAAAATAAATAGATTAGGAAGCTAAATTGCGATGCTAGCCATTCATTTAGGCTAAAGTAAATAATCAAAATAATTAAAAAATAATAGTAATTGTAAAAAAATAATCTTTTTCCTTTCTTGTTTCTAATAAAAATATTGTTAAAATTTGAATAAAAATGATAAAAATTACATTAAACATCCAGTTTTCCTCATTTCTTCACCATAAAACACAAATATAATAAAATAAAAGGATCTGAATATTTAGCTCTTTTGCATTTTGTTGTTAGCGTTGTTTTTAAATAAAGTTATGTGCCTTTTTTTTAAATGGAAATGCTTTCTTACCTTGGACAAGTCTCTGAAGTTGCTAGGCAGGGTCAAATCTAATTGGTCGACTTCGTAGTTGGTGATGATCCACGGGAAGACGGGGTACTGGTTGAGGTCGTTATAGGTCCGACCTGGTGGAAAAGGAGGGTGGGGGGTGAGGCCAAATGGGGGGTACACAAATGAGGGGAAAGGGGGCTCCTTACCGGAAATGGTGTTGAGGAAAATCAGGTACTCAAAGTTGGAGATTTCGCGCCGTTGCCAACGCTGAGTCATGTTGGACGCCTTGAAAAGCTGCTTTGGCGTCGCCAGTGAAATTCGCCTATAAAAACAAAACAATCCTCATTATTCATTTTATTTCACAATGTTTGTGAGTACATATTGTATTGTGAAAGAATATGCTAATGCTAGCAAATGAGCTACAAAGCCCAACTATGTATAATCAATTGAATTGAAAATAAAAACATTCCAAATACAATTTGGGTCATCTTTGTTACACCCAAAAAAAATGTCTTGGGTTTGATTTGACTGTTGTGGCACAGTGTGAAAAATAAACCCGAGCAACACTAGTTAAGAAGACAAATACGCAATAAATTGGGGTTGAAGGCACATATTGTGCAGCACACACACACACAGTAGGACAACAACAAATGAGTCCCGATCCAATTAAAACAAAGGGGAATGATAGAATAAATCACTGTCAGGATGCCCATTAACAACATTAGCTTTCTTCAAAGTCAAAATATAACCCCACTAACACTTTTTATTCAGTTATAATCAAGCTATCATCCTTTTTAAAGCATATTTTTAACCCTTTGTTCATATAATGTTGAAGTCTGGATCGATAAAAAGCGGAAATTATTGGGGATGCGGTCATATGATCGAAAACCAGGTTAGAAAAATGTATTTATTTAATTTTAATTAAGAACAAGATGGCTGCCATGGATGGAGATAAATGTCCAATCTAGTTTGAATGTGAGGTTGGCATATCGGAGAATTGATACATTATTTCTAATATATATTGAAATAACTTATTGTTGTATTGCAAAAAAAAAAACAATTGGGGTGGCTCTCGAGCCGTAGGTGGCTCCCGTGCAGAATTAATTTGGCTCTTTGCTTCTTATCATATTTTGTATATAGCGTTTTATGTTTCTCTTATTTTTATACTCTCTTTAAAAAATGCTCAAATTCATAAAGGATAAATAATAAAATATATATAATCGGGCCGGATCAGACCACCTGGGGGGCCACTTTCAGCCCGCGAGCCGCACCTTTGACACCAGAAGTGGAGAAAATAAGCTATTTAATCTAACCTGGTTTGTGGTAGGCCAAAGTTGGTGCCCAGACCCACCCGCGGAAGACTGTGGACCACCTTCTTGACGGTGGCGGCGTCGGGGAAGTTGAACATGACGGCCGCTAGGGGGAGAGTAGCAATGTTTGGACGTTTTCAAGGGCGGAATCGTCGGGTGGCGGTGCCTTACTTCGGTTGGCCATGAAGATCTCCAACGCCGTGTTCTGCAGGAGGTATTTCCTGGAGAAGATGGCCCGGATTTCCGTGAACAGCCATTTGCCGTGAAGACCTTCCGTGTAGGCTAAAATCTGGAAGAGAAGAACACAAGTTTGGTAAAAAAAAAACAAAAAAAAAATGTGACCAGATAAAAATTTTGACGTTTTTTTGACAAGACAATGCTACAAAAAATATTTTCAAGATTTTTTGGACCGTGCTTAATCATACGGCGGGCCAGATTTGGCCCGCGGGCCTTAGGTTGGCCACCGGTCTGCAAGAGAAGTTAATTTATTAATTTTGATTTATCAAAAATATTTCAATGGATTGCGGGAATGCATAAGTGTCTGAAAATAGAAATAAAATAAAACAATTGGGGAAAAAATGAGGATATGAAGAAAAATATAAAAAAATAATCTAATATAAAAGAAATACATTGAAGACAACTTACACATTTAGCTGCATATTTTAAATTTAATCACCTTGTATTTTTTGTAGTTACACTACTGTGAGTTATGTTTTATCCCATGCATTATTCATATTTTTTAAACATAAATTTATGAATCAATGAGTTAAAAATGGATCCACTATTAGCTGTTATAGCTGGGCAATAGTTAGCTAGATAGCTAGCATAGCTACTTGTGAAAAAGCACCTCAATAAAGGAAATAAAAAATCCAGTTGGTGGGAGCTAGTTCATTTTTCACCTCCTGGCCAGAAAGGCACGATGAATGTCTTTTATTGATCAGCGCCGCTGAAAAAAAGATTCCTTAAGCGGCCAAACGACGGCTATTTAGCACGCCCGAGGATGACTGATGACACGGCGCGGCGGCCATCTTGGCACGACAAATAAGAGTTGTTGTCATCCGAATCTTTTTTCCAAAGATTCATTGAATCACTGCCAATTTAAAAGTAAATATTAGTTGTTTTTGTTTGTTGTCGTCTTTTTATATAATGTTATTTTGGGATTTTAGTCCATTTTCATGTACTTTTATACATATTATCATTAAATATAAGCAGGAAAATGAGCACTTTGTTTTGTGTTTGAGTGGTTCATAAAAACGGCTCCCGAATTGATCCCTTTTTTTTGTAAGTGGACGAACATGGAAGAGAAAGCTAGCGCTAATAGCGCCGGCGTCTGGGCCAGCCGCTAATCCACATTTAATTGAACTCCAGAGACTTTCAAGTGAGTCTCTCGTATTCCTGCGAGAGCGCCGGACGTCCTCAGCTGCTCGCCTCGGCCGGCCTACTAATGAGCTCCTCTGAACCCGACGCTTCGGATCGCCTGGCGTCGCGTTTGAATCTCTGCGATGAATAATAACCGAGGCGCCACAAAAAAAAAAAACGCTTCCTGACAGCCAATTCCAGTCCAAAAAAAGTCTAAATGCGGAAAGAGCGCCATTGGAAACGGTCACGCTCCTCGCTAGGCGGATAAAACTAGATGCTAACAGTGTCTTTCTCCTTTCTTTGACAAACGCCTGAAAAAGAAAACATCAAAATGATTTGATGGTTTAAAACGTTGACGTATTACAAAGTATCGAGTCATTTTGGTGCTATTTTCAGAGGTTAGAGAGAGTTTAGCTAAGGTGGCTAGCTCCCAAGGTAGTTTTAGTGTGACCTCACTAAAGTGGCTAGCTGAAGTAGCTATCTCAAGTAGCTCAAGTAGCTAGTTGAATATCAAAAGCCTTTTTTGTCATTATAAAACAGCTATAACAAAATTAGTGGTGCTACCCAACAAAGTATGTGTAAAAACATAAATAAGTCATGGTAAATTCTAAAATATTGAACAATATAAGATAAAACACATTGTTATTGCAAATAAAAATAAGACAGGAAACTAAATGTAGGTCAAAGAGCCACTGCACCCATGCGCGGCCATTTTGGGTCTTCAATTTTGTTGTGACTATCCCCAAATCAGGGTTTGATTAACTAGATTAGGTTTCACTAAGTAAATTTTAAGACTTTGTTAAATTGTGGCCATTTTGAAGATAATTTAATGCCAGTTTATGGGAAATTAAACTGCTAGAAAAGTTTTTTTGACTTTCATACAAACAAAACATGAATTACGTGAGGCACCATAACACAAAAAATGGTAACCTCTAAACTAGTTTTATGGATTATTATGTTTACAGCCAAACATATAAACTATAGGGTAGAAGTCCAAATAAAAATGATAACACTGCAAAACAGCGAGTCGCATTTTATGCGTGAAATGAAGGTCAAAAAACAAAACGACACAGGCTGGCAATGGCGACGCTTCATTTCGAGCGAAACGCCGCCGTCAACGAATTCGGGTCAGTCGATCAATTTGAAGGCGGAGCCGCGGCGGTGGAAACAAAAAGGGGCGCCGCGTGTCTATTTCAACCTGTTTGCGCCAGTCATTTCTGCGCCGCCGCCGTCGTTTGTCACTGTCAGACCACCAAAAGGACTGAAAATGAAGAGGGACGGACGCACGCCGACGCTCCCGTGGAAAAGCCACCAACCGACACCTTGCCTTTATACCCGGCCAACAGAAAGCGTCTATGCTGTATTAGCCTAGCTTTTTGTTGTTTACACAACATTTTGCGGACATAAAAATTCAAACTTTTGGACTATTTTTGCTTATTTCAATAGAAAAAATAAATAAATGAACGATAAAAACAATCCCTCCCTCTTCAAAAAGATAGCAGTTTTACCCCGTTTTTCACAGTTTTTGCATAACATGGCTCAAAACGGGTTGGTGTTTTCACAGTTTTTGTAGAATACCGTGAAAAACGGGCAAATAATGTGGAAATATGTTTCACAGTAACCCCATTTTTCGAGGTTTTGGCAGTTTTTGTGGAATACCGTAAAAACCAGGGGAGTAATGGGAATATATGTTTCACAGAATTCCCGTTTTTCGCAGTTTTTGTGGAAAACCGTTATTTAACCACTAGTAAATGTCCAATGAGATTGTAGTAGGAGGGTGGGCACAGATCACCGCCCAAACTACCACTTCAAAAAGATTGGTCACAAGCTAACAAAGTCATAACAACCAAAAAAACTGACAAACGAACAAAAAAATAGCTCAAAATCAATCAAAAACAATCCAAAATTGACCAAAAGTGACCTGAACATAACCAAAAATAACATAAAAAGTGAAAAAAATATGTACTTACAGCCTGCCATTGATAAAAAAAAAAATCTATTTCAATGGGAGGGGCTAATGGAACTTTTTGGGCCAAAAATAAACATCTATGAATCACATGAATGTGGCTTTCCAACCAAAATGACTTTGACACCACTATAAAATAATTTAGCATTCGAAAAAAAATACCTCTACTTCCAAAAAATACCTCAAAATCCCCAAATACCTCTACTTACAAAAATACCACAAAATCCCCAAATACCTCTACTTACAAAATCAATCAGTTCCAAAAATTACACAAGTAGAGGTATGACTATAAACTATATATTTGTCCCCAAAAAAAGCAGAATCGACACTAAACGAATAATACCTATGCGCTCCGACACCCCCGCCGTCCGATAAGACCGAACCGGTTCCGAGCGGCGTCGAAAAATCCGGCGATAAATACTTGGCGACGGCGTCAAAGCGCGACGGCGTGTACGGATGGCGGAGGTGAAAAATGAGGTGATTGAAGTTCAATTTGTTGCCTGTTATTAAGTGTTTCCGCATGGCCGCCTGGCTTAAAGGATAATGGATGAGGGATTTATCATTAGCTTTTTTGCGCCAGAATCAAGTGCTTGCCTGCGAGATAAGGTGATGAAATTAATGAGCGGGAGGAAGAGAGGTGATCCATCAACATCAAAACACCACTTGGCTGGCCCAAGAGAGGAAATTCATAAAAGAAGACACACACAAAAAAAGGCGCAAATTGCTTTTCAATCAGGCAAAAGACGCCAACTTGATTTACATTTGGACGCTTTTGCACAAAAGAGTTGCAAAAGGAGTCAATGACTTTTAGATGTCGATAAATAAGGTTGAATAATAAAATGGTAGTCAGATTCAATTGGTTTTAGACTCCGCCTCCTTGTTTGATTTATTTTTCTCTATTGGTTATAAGTTAGCAACATTTTTATTTCTTATAAGGTCTTCTTTTAATGTTTATGACTTTTTGCTTATTTATAGTATATTTTCCTATTTCCTACTTGATTGGAAATTTTAAATCATATTTTTTTAGATATATTTATAATAGAAATGGAGCTTTTTCCTCAAAGTTTTTGCCTCTTTTAGCCTTTTAAACTTAGCTAAATAATGTGTATATATATAATATTTAATAATACATGCTTACATTTAAATAATTTATTTTAAATTTCTAAAAAAAATCTTTTTTTCCTAGAATTTTCTGACTTTATTGTACTCTTGTTTTGCCACTGTCTTATTTAGCATTATTAGCGTTAAGTGTTTATTTATATGTATTTGATGAGCTATAATACTCAATTTTATTTGCATTTTGATCATTTAAAAAGTAACATTATGTGATTTCAAATAATCCCTCTGCTTAATCTTTCATTTTTAAATGAACATTTTTCCATATAGAAAACAAAACAAAACAAAAAATATATACATTTTTTGTTTAAAACGCAAAATGTAATCCGCCATCTTTCGACCTTGTCAGCCTACTCTTGGGCAAACGGGTTCATCGGACTAACGAGCTCCAAAAAAAGCACCCCCCATACGCCCACACACACACATTCCTTCGCCATCTCTAACGAGGGCATCGGGTGTCTGGACCAATCGGGGCCCTCGTCAGCTTTGACACCGAGCCTCTTTGGGCCCTCTGGAGCCAATTAAAACCGGATTTTACTTTAGAGATTGAACGATAGGCGGAGGGGGGTGGAGCAAATAATGGCGGAGGCCATTTGGGTAAAGCGAAAACCCGAAGACGGCCGAAAAAGAAAAAAAATTAAAATCACGAGTGCTAATGAGGGCAAAGCTACTAACACATGAGCGGGATTTCACACTCGGACGCTTTTACGGCATTTGCCTTTTAAACTGCTTGCTGTGTTACAATAAGTACACGTTTAAACATTTAAAGGAAACTTAATCATTTATAAAATAAAATGTTTCAGGCCAAAGGACCAGAAGTGTACCATATTTACTCGCATATAAGCCGCCCTTACATACATACATTACACCATACCCTTAAAATTGCCTTAAAATGGTTGAATTTTACAATTTCTCGCATATAAGCCTCCCCCCTGATTCCCAATTTTGACTTCCATATTCATGGTTTACAGGGAGTACAAATGTTTTATTTTGAAGGGAAAATCTTAAGAAAAATTATAAAAAGTGGTATTTTTGAGATACTGTATGAATCAAAAGCACACTGTTAAGGTAAATAGCATAAGTATAAACTTACTATTCCACTTTTTAAGTAAAAAAAATTGAAAAAATGTTTAAAAAAGTTATTAGGGATTCACTGTGTAGAAAAAATGTGTTAAAAAGAGTTAAAGATTTAACTTTAGGATGCCAGGATGTTTTTTTTTACTGCTTTCCGGCATTGACAATAACTTTAAAAAGATTAGCGTCACCAAAAAACGGCCAAAAATTGAATTTTTGATGAAAATAATATTTGCAAACTTCTCCTTTTACTTTGAAAAATCATCCTACCCCCACCAAATTGAAATATTTTCATCATCCAGCTTTTGCCAGCCCATAATTTATGATCCCAATACAAATTAACCCATAACTAATAATTAAACCAAAACTAATACAACAATAAACAACACATGAATCCCCCCCCCCCAAAAAAATCGACTCATCTACAAAAAACAACCACCTCAGAACCAACTTTCAAAATAATCCATTCTGACAGTTTTTACATACAAACAAACCCCGTTTCCGATTCGAATCCTTGTTGACACGCGATTGACGTGACATTTCCGGGCGACCAATCCCGGACGCAATCAACCGCTCGCGCCTAGAAATCCCCCCCACCCCCCAAAAAAGAAAGTTAGCCTAGCCTCGAGGGAAGTCAAACAAACTAGCGACGGGGAAGCGAAAATAAACGCGGGTTTCAAAAAAAAAAGGGCTGCGGCGGAGTGCGATTTAAGAGGCCAATGAAAGGAAAATAAACAAGCCCAGCGTGTAGTCAGCGTCACTGCGAGTGGGAAAAAAAAGGAAAAGGGGGAAGAAGAGGAGAAAAAAAAGGCATTCAAGTCCCAGGACGACGGGGTCCTGAAAAGAAGCCCCCTTTGAAAGCGTCTTAGGGGCCACTTAGTCGGTCGGAATTGAGCCTATTAAGGATTAAGCCTCTTTAGACTGTTTGATAACAGGTTAGCCTTTTTTGCCCTCTTTTCTCTGCCTGCTCTTTTTCAAGTGGCAAGCTAAAAAAGAGGAATAAAGATGGTGGATTTAGGGAAATGAGGCGGGTTAATTGCTACATTCCGGGAGATGAACGCTATCCCCCCCCCAAAATAAGGGAGAAAGGATGGTCTATTTGAATATGAAATTGAGGAAATTGAAATAGTGCAAGAGTACAAGATTCTGGTTTGATATCGCCCATGTGGAAAATAAATAAATATTAAACTATTAGCTTTGTTAAAGTGGTAAAAAGTAGGCTAGGAAACATGCACGCGAGCTAAGATAACGCATAAATACAGTGTCTTGCGCTCAAAGTTAGTCTTTTTTTTCAGCTAGAGTACCTCATAGAACTCACAAAATACTGTTTTTACATTGGCAATGTCAAAAATTAATAAGTATAAAACCATTAGCTTTGATAAAGTGGCAATAAGTGTGCTAGCAAACACGCAAGCTAAGCTAACACATGAATACGATATATAATGTGAAAAGTGTCTTGGCTTTAACACCAATTTAGATCCAAAATGGCTTCCACGGTTTGTAATCAATATCTAAGCAAGTCATGATAGCATATATTTGACATTTAAATGAGTATCTAATACATTAGTATTGAAAAAACAAAAACTATGTACGTATTTACACAGTTTAGTTTCAACCTACAAAAAAGTGTCATGCTTTAACACCAAATCAGATCCAAAATGGCTTCCACTGTTTGTTAACAATGTCTGAGCAAGTCATGATACCAAATATTTTACATTTAAGTGAGTTTTTAACACTTTAGTATTGAAAAAACAAAAACTATTTTCATATTTACACAGTTTAGGTCCAACCAACCCAAAAATGTCATGACTTTAACACCAAATCAGACCCAAAATGGCTTCCACGGTGATAGATGATTTTTGGCTAAGGGAGAGAATCGCATTTGCCGCTCCCCCCACCCGTCGGCACCCCCGCCGCCTTGGACCTCCAATTGTGGCACCTGAGCCAAGCCCCTCCATCACTTTGCGACGGGGCGCCTCCCCCATCTCCCTTTTGACGGATCCCCCCCCCCACTCCATCATTTATTCCCCCCGGCCGACGGCGCCTGATGGATCGGCCTGCTTACAGATGCCGGGGCGCCTGCTCGCCGGCTGATATTACAATGGGCAGCCGTGTACCTGCCGCTCGGCCCGCCACGCCGAGATCGATCGTCTCCGGGGGACTCTGCCGCGTCCCCAAAAGCGCTTGAAAGACGTTTCAAAATGGCGTTTTCAAAAGAATAGACCAAGCTAGATTGTCATTTGCCGGCGGGGTTAATGATCCGTGCGGTTTGCCTCGAAATGGCGGCCCCGCGGCGCCGTTACGGAACGATACGTTTACGTTTGGGACAAAAAGGACACTAGGTTTGGTGTAAAAAGACATTAAAAATGGCAAGGGATTGTGTTTATAGTCTATTCTTCGCAGATTATTGTCGTGATGAGTTAATTTATCAGCTAGCGTTGACGGATTTCTCGTTATTGACAAGAATGGATGTCCAATTTATTTCAAAGGGCAAACTGGCATGACTGAAGTTTGTTTTGGTGCTGTTAACGACGATAAATGTCACTTATTTTGAGTGGGAGGGGCAAATTATTGTTTGAAAAGGTCACTGGCAGTTAATAAATTAAAATTACTACATCAACAACAAACATACAAAAATCAAGAATTTTAAATATCTGAAATTTTTGGTGAATGCGATTAACTATTACAAGGCTACTAGTCATCGTATACAAGAGAAATTTAAAGAAAAACTAATAAATAAGATGTTTTATGTTCCTTTTTTTAACTAAAACTTTAACCAAAAGATTACCATTACTAAACAACCTTTAGGCCAACAAATTATTTATTAATTCAATTTTTTTTAATTAATTGTGATAGCCTTACCTTCTTTATTGTCATCTTTTTGCAAAATAGCCAAAAAAAATTGAAAAATCACTTATTACAAATCCATATTTTTGAAATATTATTTGTCTACCAGGCCCTGCAGCGACAAAGCAGCCCCACAATAACTAATTGTTAAATAAAATTAAGATTAATAGAAAAATATACTTTAACAAATTCTCAAATAAGACAAAAAAAATCCTTTTTTTATGAATAAAACAAACCAAAACAAATACCATAACTAAACAATCTTTAGGCCATAAAAATTAATTCAATAATCTTATTTGATTTCTTTAAAGTCCTGCCAAAACATACATCTAATTTACTATATATTTTTTTGCATAATAGCATAAATGATTAAGATAATCACTTGTTACAAGAGCAACACATTTTTCTTCTTTAAAAACTCTCATTATTTGTGATTTAAAACAAGTCGACCAGGCCCCTTAGCGACAAAGCAGCCCCAAAATCAGCCCCCTACGTTCTTTAACTCCCAAACAGTTCAACTTTTGTGTCATCAAGCCACATAATATTTCCCCTAAAGCCTTGAAAAGCACATTGTTCCGTATCGATTATAAGTATATTGTATAAATGCTATTCTTTTCCCCGATTCTTTCAAAAGGCTACTTTGGACCAATGGCCGGCCTGGAAATCCCTGAGAGGGCTCTCTCCTTTTCACCCCCGCGGCCCCTTAAACCCACGACAATAGCGGGATTAGGAAAGAATTTACTCCGGCTTTTGACGCCATGTCGTCGCCAAATAGCCACAAAAATGTCAAATTGAAGGCTCAGTGGCTTTTTTTAACATGTCGGCAAAAAATGGCTATTTAATTTTGGAGTGATTTTTATCGGAAATGCGGCTAAATAAACTTAATATCACAGAATAAAAGCATGAGAAGTGAAGAAGGATGGAAATGAATCAAAATAAAACCAATTTAACATTAGTTTTGCAGTTGGTCGACTGGATTGGAACTAAAATTAATGAAGTTGCAGTATGAAATATTTATTTATAGTATATTCTCTCGTTTATTCCTTGATTAGAAATTTTAAATTTGATATTTTATTTATATTTATAATAGAAATTGAATTTTTGGGCCTTTTTTAGCTTTTTAAATTGAGCTAAATAATGTATATTTATAATATTTAATAATACATTAATGTATTTAAATAATTTATTATATATTTCAAGAAATGTAGTTTTTTTCGTAGAATTTTCTAACTTTTTTGGACTTTGTTTTGCCACTTTTTTATTTTGCGTCATTGGCATTAAGTGTTTATGTTTTTGAGAAGAAACAAATGACAAAATGCTGTTATGTTCATTTTACATATTTGGGGGCGGAGCCTAATGCCAATTTTTACATACAAATGATGTCATCATTTTCTTAACAATACATAATTTATAAAATAACATTATAATGCTCGAAAAAGTTGAAATGGGAGCTGTTTTTTATAGCAACGTTAGCATACTAGCATGCTATTAAATGCTAACATTAGCCAATGAAGATGGGACCAAGTTTTGGATGACTTTTGTGCCAGAGTCAAAAATATTTAATGGCGACGGACCAGAAGGCCGACATTAGTCATCGTTAGATGGCATGACGAGCACAAAAAAGGGGGTGTCGGAGCAGAGCTGTATAATGCTCCATTTCCGCGGGCTCATTGATAATGACATACCTGCGCCGCGGTCTGTCCGTTAGCCCGATAGCACAAACTACTTAGGCGCTAACTGGAAAATCAATACGAGCGCTCGCTCGGAGACCGTGCCTCTTTGTGATTGGCAGCCGTGCTGTGGGCTGGGGGGGAGGGGGGAGGAAAGGGGAAGGGGGGAGGAGCCGTCTCGCTTTTGGGTAACGATCGCTGGGCTCTTTTTTTTTTTTTTTTTTTTTGACGAAACACTCGGTTGATTTTCTCCGAGCCAGCGAGCATCAATCCAGACGCCGGCGCGCCGTACCCCGGGTAGCCGTCACCGCCCAGCCAATTAGGCTCAAGTTCTTTTCAATGGGGGGGATTTTAAAGGGGGGGGGGGTTTAGGGGGGGCGGGGTCACTGGTCAATGACCTTCAAGGTGGACTAACAGAAGCTTTGAACTATTAGGGCAAATTAAATAGTAAGCTTTTTTGTTGGTAAAGTTTTTGGGGGATTATTTTGCCAGGTTTAGTAGAAAAATAAATGTTTTTATGGTGAGTTATATGGGGAAAAAAGATTGAATTGGCCCAGAATAGCTTGATTTGATTGTGTTTTAAGTGTGGGCTATGAGGAAAATTTTATTGATAAAATATATTTGATTTCTATTATTAATAACCAAAAATATTGATTTATTCGCAGGATTAAATGTAGCGTATTGTTTTTTTTCCAATTAAAATGACAATAATATAGAAATATTTACTGCTCTCTAGTTTTACAAAGTTTTCACCTCCAAAATCATAATCATAATTCATAATCTACCAAACCAGTGACCAATCCATTTTCAACCCACACAAACCCCCCCAAAAAATGTCAATCCAACTTAAAGCATCTAAAATTAGAATTAAAACCATATAAAAATAAAGACTTCTGGCCTCCTATCAAAAATTCCCCGACTTGAAACCAAAAGATCCCAGCTCGATTCCCCACAATTCAAAAAAATCCCTTTACGACTCCAAAATAAAATTTACAATCTACCAAACCAGCGACCAATCCATTTCCAACCCCCTCAAAACACCAAAAATATTTTTCAACCAACTTAATATATCCAAAGTCATAATTAAAAATGATAGAAAAATTTACTTTTGGCCTCCTATCAAAAATTCCTTGACTCGAAACCAAAAGATCCCAGCTCGATTCCCATTCAAACCCATCCCCACATCCTAGCCTACACGTATTGACAAAACAAACGTCGCCCATTAAAAATCTTGAGTTGGCCCACTCCAAAACAAATGCAATATTAAAAACGCAAGCGCCGCTAAGCACACGGCATGGCGGCGCGGCGCGCACACTTTAGCGTGTACCCGCCGCCGAGCAGATGCTTCTCCCCGTCCGCCAATTAGCCGCCTGCTCCGATTTTCCTTCTTTCTCTCTGCGAGCAGCTGCCGCCAGAGAAAATACATCCAAACGCTTCTTGTCCCGGATGTCTGTTTATACGTGTCTGTTGCTTTAGAATTTCCACTTCAAAATGGGGGCGGGGCTACATTGGCCGCCAGTAATTGCAGCCATAAAACTAACAAGGTTCGCTAGATGAAATCTTGTTTATGCTTTGGAGGAACAAACCTGACCCGGGAGGAGCTTTTCGTTATTGGAAATGGACATACGGTAGCGACGTGGACGTCCGCGGGGGGGACGGATGGGGGGGTAGGGGGTATTATGTGTGTGTTAGCTCGTTCGTCCAATCTGTGGGGGGGTCGGTGGCCTGTCATTGGGGTTGATATGAATGGAAAATGAGTTTAAAATGACAGGACTTTGGAAAAGGGGAGTTGTCCAGGTTATGTGGCGACAAAGCAGCCCCAGGCTAGTAATGTTAAAGCTGCGGAAATGCGATGGTTCGATTCCCTCCTACCGAAAGTGAATTGAATTGAATTTATCTTGATGTATTAAAGATCTGTTATAAAAAAATAATGATTAAGTGTCATTTTATCAACTTTGGGGCCTTTAAAAAGTTAAATAAATCAAATCGCATTAATATTTTGACAGCATAAATTTCAAAAATGAATAGAAAAACTGGCACAAATCCCAAAAATGGAGTCTTGTCTATGTTTAAAATATGAAATTAATAAAATTGCATTAATATTTTGATAGGAAATTTCTAAAAATTAATAACACCGGCATGAATCCCAAATATGAAATCTTGTTTAGGTTTAAAACATGAAATAAATAAAATCGCGTAAATATTTTGACTGGAAATTCCAAATATGAATAACAAAACCATCACAAATGCTAAAAATGAAATCTTATTTATGATTAAAACGTGAAAATAATAAAATTGTGTTAATATTTTGACATGAAATTCAAAAATGATTAACAAAACCATGACAAATCCCCCCAAAAATGACATATCTGTATGTTTGTTGTTTAAATAAAGGCACAATTGAGAAATGTAACTTTATATTTTTAGGTGTGCGAGGGCATTATTTTCGGAGTGTTTTGAAAAGGACGGCAGAAGAGATGGGTTGCGTCTTTATCGGGCCCCCCCCCCCTCCCAGCGATGAGTCATGACATATAACAAAAATGTCCTTCATAATATTTGGACACTTCCTCTCCAAACCGTGGCGATTTATTCCTCCAGAGCTCCGTGGGAGATCATAAACACTCGCACACCCACGCGATTACCCTGACAAGTCCAGCCAGGCAGCTCGCCGCTACATTGTCAGACTTTCAAAATAAAAGTAGATGATCTGCTTACGCTTTGAACGAAAACATTTGAGTTTGGGAATTGTACTTTAGGCCTCGTTTAGAAATGAGATAAAAAATTAAAAACTATTTTTTCCATCCCATAACTATTCTATAAAAATACCCGATTTCCAACACCCCAAATATACACCTAACATTTTTGGAAAATGGACAAAAAGTCATTTTTTTGTTTTCTTTTAGACAAATACTAACAAAATATAGGCAGAATTGATTTTAAAAATTATAATTGTACAAAAATGAGATGTTATGTTTAAATATCAATTTAAAATTAGTCATATTTCAAGTTTATTTTCCTTTTTTAAGCATAATTCTCAAACTACAAACTATTTAAGTAGTCTATAACAATATTTAATAAACTTAAATTTTTATAGATGCCCTAAAATTGCAAATAAAATTTTAAAAACATGTTTATGTACAAATATAATATTTTCAAGGGGAATCTGAATAACATAAAATCACAAATCTTAAAAATAACTCTAATCTAGCATAATTAAAGTATCATTTTCATACAAAAATATCCCCAAAAAGCATAACTGGACGCCATGTTTTTTTTCCCCATGCGTCGAAATATGACGTTTCCCACACGGCGGCTGCCACTTGACCTACATTTAATATTTCAATCAAAAGCCCAACGTATGTTTTTTGTCAAACAATCCCACGGAGGCGAGTGTCTTTTTATTGACGCGTCTTAAATTGCTAGGAGGCGCTGTCCAATGGGGATACACCATATTTAGCCGTAGTAGCCAATGGATGTCACTCACTCAATGTGCGTGTCAAGCACATGTGCTCACATTTTTTTTCCCATTCTAACAACATGAGGTCATATTTACAAGCCAGTGGGCGGAGCTAACTTTCAAGTACAGACCACAAATGTATCAATAAAATACGTAGAATTCAATTTAAAGTGACTTTTATCAGGTTTTCCACATCGTCCTATTTTTACAAGGCGTTTAAATGTCGAACAAAGAGAAAATCTACGTTAATAAGCCTTTATTTACAATTAGAAGTTGCATTTTGGTACTGTGCCTTTAAATATATGTTACAATAACATCTATTCTTAATGATATGACTTTTAAAGTGTGTTAGGGGTAAAATGAAAAGTGGGCAAGAGCCCTCTAGCGGTGGAAGGGGGAAAATAATCGCCAGTAGGATTTAACACACATTTTCTGGCATTTCTTGTGCTACAAAAAATGAGATTTTGCAAAGGAGTAAATTGGAAAGTGATTTTTTTGTTGCCAGATAAAAAAGAAGTATTTTTTAAACAGCACAACGTCAATCGCTCATTTCTCGTGCTACAAAAAATATCAGATTTTGCAAAAGACTAAATTGCAGTGCTTTTCTTGGTTGCCAGATAAAAAAGAAGTATTTTTTTAAACATAACATCTATTGCTCATTTCTCGTTCTAAAAAAAATCTGATTTTGTAAAAGACTAAATTGGAAAATAAGCTTTTTGGTTGCCAGATTTAAAAAAGAAGTGTTTTTTAAACATCACGTCTAATGCTCATTTCTCGTGCTACAAAAAAAATCAGATTTAGCAAAGGACAATTGGAAAATGTGATTATTTGGTTGCCAGATAAAAAAAAGAAGTATTATTTTTAGAAACATCACATCTATCGCTCTCAATGTCCATTTTTCTGGACCCTCAAGGTGAGCCCACTCTCTCTCCCCCTCTCTCTCTCTCTCTCTCCTATTTCTCCTCCCACCCCCCTTTCTCGCCCAAAGACCTCCACCGATTGGCTGTGCCCGGGTCGAGCCAAGTGGAGCGACCAGACCTCCTCCGAGCGCAGTCACTCCGCGGAGCGCCATTCATAAAAGTCCTCGGACCGGGACCATGATTGTGGAGCGGCGCCGGCAGCCTCCGCACGAGACGGAGTAGAGGAACTTTGACATTTTTTCTTTAAAAAAATTAATTTAACAATCACCAAAAAAAAAAAAAAAAACGCATTGGACAAAACTCCATTTTTTTTTAGTTTTTTACGGAACATCCACCCTCGCTTTCAACCCCCCTTTTAGCCGACCCCCGACCCCGCCGCCATCCCCGGCTCCACCGTTAAGCGGTAAGCGTTGGATCCGTCGGCCTACTGCGACTCGCCGGCGTACGGCCCGGAGCCGTGCCCCAACATGATCGCCACCCAAGCCAAGCTGGTCTACCAGCTAAACAAGTACCACGGCGAGCGTTGCCAGGCGCGCAAAGCGGCCATCGCCAAGACCATCCGCGAGGTCTGCAAAGTGGTCTCGGATGTCCTCAAAGAAGTGGAAGTCCAAGAACCCCGTTTCATCAGCTCTTTGAGCGAAATCGACGCCCGCTACGAGGGCATGGAAGTCACCTCGCCCAACGAGTTCGAAGTAGTCCTCTACCTCAACCAGATGGGCGTGTTCAACTTCGTAGACGACGGCTCTCTACCGGGCTGCGCCGTCCTCAAGCTAAGCGACGGGCGTAAACGCAGCATGTCGCTATGGGTGGAGTTCATCACCGCCTCGGGCTACCTGTCGGCGCGTAAAATCCGCTCTCGCTTCCAAACGCTGGTAGCCCAGGCGGTAGACAAGTGCAGCTACCGCGACGCCGTCAAGATGGTCGCCGACACCAGCGAGGTACGACTACGCATCCGCGAACGCTACGTGGTGCAGATCACCCCGGCTTTCAAGTGTACGGGGATCTGGCCACGTAGCGCGGCGCAGTGGCCCGCCGCCCACATCCCCTGGCCGGGTCCCAACCGGGTGGCCGAGGTCAAAGCCGAGGGATTCAACCTTCTCTCCAAGGAATGCTACTCGCTTAGCGGGAAGCAGAGCTCGGCCGAGAGCGACGCGTGGGTGCTGCAGTTCAGCGAGGCCGAGAACCGCCTGCTGATGGCCGGATGTCGGAAAAAATGTCTGTCGGTGCTCAAGACGCTGCGAGATCGGCACCTGGAGCTACCGGGACAGCCGCTAAATAGCTACCATATGAAGACGTTGCTTCTCTACGAATGCGAGAAGCACCCCCGAGAGGCAGACTGGGACGAGGCGTGCCTGGGAGACCGACTCAACGGAATCCTGTTGCAGCTCATCTCCTGCCTGCAATGCCGACGATGCCCACACTACTTCCTGCCTAACCTGGACCTCTTTCAGGGGAAGCCACATTCGGCCCTGGAGGCGGCGGCTAAGCAGACATGGCGATTGGCCAGGGAGATTCTTACCAACGCCAAAAGTTTGGACAAATTATAAAAAAAATATTAAAAATAAAATTAAAACTTCAAAACCCGAAATAGAGGGTTTGTACGGGTTCGAAATTTAAAAAAAAAAAAAACGGACGTCTTCGGAAAAAAAAGTCCGTGTCAAACTCGACTCGAAAAGGGACCCGAGTTTGCCCCCCTCCGGGGAAGAATGACTCTTATTTAAAAAAAAATGTGCCAAGGCCGTTTTCTTTACGCGGCGAGGAAAAAAAACAAGAAAAAACTGTGAATAAAAATGCTTCAAATGTAGGCCTCGTAGCGTCATTTTCAACCTTTCCACATTAAAACGACATTTAACACGCATTTAATCGCCTTCTCAACGCGATTAAAGAAAAAGGGGCTAACCTGTAGCTCCTCTTTAATTTATATTTTAGCCCTAAATTACTTTTAAAAAGAATTTAGATTCGGTATTTTAACAAGTGGTGTCGGGTCTACTTTTTATCTCCGCTAATTTAACGCTAGCAATCGGCGGAGGCTATTAACGATTTACAGTCGTCCCTTTTCATTTTTCATGTCATTTATCTAAGCATTTTTGTCATTCTTACCTTGGGATCGATGGCCTTGAAAGCCGGATCTTCCTCGTCCACCTCAAAGTAGAGCTCCGAGGCGGTTACGGAGAGAGTGCCTCGCACCACCGCCGCCGGAGCGAGCAGCTGGGCCGCCGTGCTCACGTTCACCGGGCCTGCGTGCACGTAGGTAGGGGCGGGGGGGCGGAATAATCTTTAACTTTCACTTTTAATGTTATAATGTCGAACAAAAGTATCCCTTTCATTCATTAAAAAAGTATATAAAAATAGCTAAAACGTCAACGCAACTCATCCTGTCAAACCAACATGAAAAATATGTGATACATCATTAATTAAAAATTATAATAATATTGATAATTAATTACGAGCTAACAAATCCCCCAAAAAGTAATCCCGTCTTTCTTACCATTCATTTTTACTATTTTCGAACATTTCTGGGACATGTGTAATTATAATGATGTTTTTTAAATATAATCCTATTACAAATAATATTAAGGCATGACAATGTCAGATTATCGCATTATACTTAATTTAAATGAGGTAAATGTGACAATAGGCTAAACACTATTAGGGAGTTAAGGTAATTTAATTTAATGCAAATCTTGTAGAGGATTATGTGTGTGTAAATGTGTGTGTGTAAATGTGTGTAAGTGTGTGTGTAAGTATGTGTCCACACCATATAGATTATATCTAAAAAAAAAAAGTTTTTTTAAATCCAAAATGTGCTTTGACAAGCTAACGCTAATTCGTCTTTTTACTGAATCTGGAGTGTTTAAATTAAAAGTGAAAATATTACAAGTATAAGCCTTCAAATTTGACAAGTCCTGCACTGCGTCACAATTTTTCCTCCCAGGTTTAATGGCTCCTGGTTTTTGGGGTTGCAAAAATACAAAAAAAAGGCTCGAGAACCGGAATGGCCACCGCGTACGTAGCCTCCATTTTGGGGCGATTTCTATACCCGTAAAGTTCTCCAGCTCTTTCTCCTCCAGCGATGACAGCGCGTCGTCGTCGGCATCCATGGGGGCGTCGCTCTCGGGGTCGTGGTGGGCCGCCGCCGCCGCCTGATTCTTCAGCGAGCGTTTGCCTTTCAGCACGTCGTCTTCCGACACTGCGAGACAAGCGGACATCCGGGAAGACACCGCGTTTTAGCACAAAAAAATGGATTGACGACCACTGTGACCTCCCAAAAAAACATGGATTCAAATTGAGTAAAGGTAACATGTTTTTATACCAAAAACACGACAGTTATTTGACATTTTTGCTTATATTTTGTATGTAAATATGGGAGAAGTTTCTATTTGGGGTTTATATTAAATGGAAATTGATTTTTTTAAGTTAGTAGGATGCAAAAACACACTGCAATTAAAAGTGGACAAAAATATTACTGCGTTGTATGGGGAAAAGTATTTTAACATATTTGGTTAGTTATTATACTTACCTATGAAGGAATTATATTACTATCAATTTTAGTAAAGCAATAAAATGTCAACCAAAAAGCAGTTTTTGCAAATATCAGGTAAAAAATATCTGAAAAGTACAAAAAGTACTGTGCTTAATACAAAAAATGGAATATATTACATATATTTCAGTTATTTTGCCACATAATACACATACTTAAGTATATTTATTTTTAATGTAATACGTATGTTGAAATAAAGTAAATAATCTCAATTGTAATTAAACATAAAACCTGAAAAAGTAAAAATCTAGTCAAAAGAATAAATAACATAAAATGGAATATCCTAAATTGTATGTTTTTTTCAAATGATCTATCGACATCCCATAATAGTTTCCAAACCACATCCCTAAGTGACGGACTTAACGACATTATTTGCATACCCCTAAATGCATTAACTTGCATATTTATGTCTATTTTTTAGGCTAAAAGTAAAAAAAAACACCTGTTTTAAGTGTATAAAAACATGTAAGCATACACACAACCTATAAATTATTTAAAATATTTCATCTAAATTAATCTACAACAACAAAAATTAGTTTTGTATAGACTGTATCGTCAAAACTATTGTTTTAGACTCTTATTTTACATTTTAAATCTAGCCAGTCAGCAAAAAACTGTTGTTTTGTCTTTTATCAACACCTGATCAAGTCAAAAATAAATAAAAATAAAGATAAATGTGCAGCTGGGAAGTGTTGTGATGGAAAATGTGCAGGCAGGCGTCTGATATTGGGAACACTCTTCCTGTAATTAGGCCTCCCTTGAGGATTCCTTAGTTAGCAATGCTGAAATTACTACCAGTGCCCCCCCTCAAGCTAATACGTACCACATGACTGACTGCCTGTTCACACCGGGACGGACGGTGGGCACCATAATCGGAAGAGGAGGGGGGTAAGGGGGGGTCTCGACCAATGAGAAATGGCGCGTCTTTGTTTTGGATGAAAAATATATTGAAATGGCGATTTTTATTGGGGATGAACTGCATCATGTGATTAGAAATATGGGCCGATCGCTATTTTAAGATTTGTAAGATATGTATTCTTTTAGATTTTTGAGTAACGTTGAGAGATGTCCAATTTTTTGACAAGGGGAGGTTGGCAGGATTGTTGTGTCGTCAATGGGAGTGAAATTTTTAAGGTATTTTTTAGGGAGGTTAAGTTAAGTAAATATAATGGATAAAAAAATACATATATATATAAACGTGTGCTTTATAATGTATTATTTTTTCTCAGGGTTTGTGATATTATAATATTATGGATTTTTTTTTAATTGCAATTAAAGGCCACCATATATATGATAATATATAAATATACTGGAATAAGTTTCTATGATAATAAATGAGATAAGATAAGTAAGATAATACAATTATGTTGTATAAATAGCAGGTTTAATCATTTATAAATATTATAATTTTCTATATTTCTATTCACGCTATTGAAAAAAAACTTACAAAATATCCGGCAATGGTAAAAAAAATAAAAATAAAATAACTCAAATCTTCTCATTGGGTGACCAACTTTACTCGCAGTATAAGTTTATGGATTATTTAAAATACTTTTTTGCAACCTTATTTTAATATTGCAATTTTTTTTTTAAAAAGGGATTTTTTTGCTACATTATATCTGTTCAAATTGGGATAAAATTGGGTGACTTGGACACCCCGAGAATTGATGTTCAGAATGGGGAAAAAACATTTATACGATAGAAAAAGCCTCCTACAAAATAAAAGCAAGTGAGGAGCACTTCTAAACCAATCAGACGTCTGTTGCCGTCAACGGTATCGTACGCTTTAAGTCAAATGTAAGTGGAGCTAACGTTGCCCTGTAGGAAGCGAGATGGTACGTTCCGGGATTCTCGAATTCGGCACCCCCCGCGCGCCCCCCTGCCCCACGTGTGATGAAGATAATTACAGCCAGATCTGACCTTTGTGCCGGGCGCTCGGAAAAGCCGGGCCCGACGTTCTCATCCGCCGTGGCGCTTCCGCAACAAATGCCGGGTCGACAAAAACAAGAAGAAAGGTTACGTCGGGAGTCGAGAGTAGGGGGGGGGGTGACGTACTTATTTTAATCACATATTCCCTGGACGGGGGTGCCGGAGTACTGGCGGATTGGCAGATTTTCGTCATCACCTGACTTTCGAATGTTCGTTGTTTTTTTGTTGATTATGTCGGTTGTTTTTTTGCTGTTTTTGGCTGAGTTTCGATTGGATTTCAAAGAATGGAGAAATGGGATCCGTTTTGTAAATAAAGACACATGTTGGGTCTACTGTTGTAGTTTTTTTTGCCTCATGTTTTGGGGTTTTTGTTCTTTGTGGAGAATGGAGACAAAAAAATGCTTCATTGTGACGTTTTTAGGAAGTAAATTGGTTTTGATGGATTTTATTTTTGGGTTGTTTTAGGGTGGATGACTGTGGTTTGTTTGTCGGGGGGTTCGGAAGCAGGAATGGTACCGAAATGTTGACATAATTGCGTGAATTTGGCAAGTAAACAAATCATTGTATGACTCATAAAAATAATTTTACAATGATAGTCAATAAAATTCTATTCCTTAGAGATGGGTAATGCTATTTAACTCTTCCACTATGATGGTAAAGTCGCCATTTTCACGCAATTGTGTCAAAACTGAATGATACAAAATAAATATAGCATAAGAATGGTTACTTACCGTTGATATTGCCCACTGTTTTGCAACAAAGAAACAGAAAAATAGGCATTTTGGGTACCCGTTGTTGCCACTGTTACGGACACCGGGCGTTTTGGTGCACTCACCGTTTTCGGCGGCGGCCTTCAGCGTGGCTTGCGAGTGGCTGGAGCCCAGAGGGTTCCTGACGAAGCGCCGGCGCCGTCTCAAGTCGTCCTCCCAGTAGTCCAGGCGCCAGAATTCCCGGGGTCGACTGTGGAGGAACAGCAGATGGTTAGCAAGGTTAGCTTAGCTTTTGCCGTAATATTGGTGTGGTGCCTTGGTGGATTTGTGATTTGGACTTGGTGTGGTGGGTGATTGGTTTTGAGTTGTGGGGGCAGGTGGACTGGGTGTTTTGGGCGATTTGGGTTTGAGTTTGGGGAGTGGACTTGGTGATTTGGGAAATTTTAGTTCAAGTTTAGGGGGAATGAGCATGGTGTTTTGGAAGAGTGGACTTGGAGGTTTTGGGGGGGGTAGTGGATTTGGATTTTTTTGGGAGGGGTAGTGGATTTGAATATTTTTTGGGGGGGGGGGTGTTGGAGTTTTTTGGGGGGGGGTAGTGGATTTTTTTGGGGGGGGTAGTGGATTTGGATTTTTTTGGGGGGGGGGGTCTTGGAGTTTTTTGGGGGGGGGTCTTGGAGTTTTTTGGGGGGGTCTTGGAGTTTTTTGGGGGGAGTGGACATGGAGTTCTTGGGGGAGTGGTCTTTGAGTTTTTGGGGGGGAGTGGACTTGGAGTTTTTGGGGGGGTAGTGGATTTCGATTTTTTTGGGGGGGTAGTGGATTTGGATTTTTTGGGGGGGGTAGTGGATTTGGATTTTTTTTTTGGGGGGGGGGGGTATTGGAGTTTTTTTGGGGGGGGTGGACATGGAGTTTTTGGGGGGAGTGGACTTGGAGTTTTTGGGGGGAGTGGACTTGGACTTTTGGGGGGAGTGGACTTGGACTTTTGGGGGGAGTGGACTTGGACTTTTGGGGGGAGTGGACTTGGTGTTGTGCCTATTTGTACCAGTGCTTTGGCCAATTCCCATTTCCCATGATGCCCTTTGATTGACACTTGTGGCCAACCCCGACCGACTATTCCATCCTATCTACCAATCACTCGATAGAACCGCTGTTATCTTAGCATAGCCAACATAGAATAGCCTCCACGTAAAGACTCCGGAAGCGCAAACGAAACACGACTCTCGCTTCACACATGGGAAAAGAATCCATCAGTGGGGCCAAGTGGCGCTGGAGTAATTAGTCAAGAGCCAAGGAGGGGGCGGGGCTACTATCCTCGTGTCGGGCGAGAAGGGGGTAACAATAGGGGTCCTAATGACGGCGGCGCGTGAAAGCTTCCCCGGCGTTTGCGCAAAGGCCATAAATTATTCAGCGCTCGTTCATCGCGCGCCGGCCGACGTGTCCTTGGCACGATTTACCGCCGCGACGCTGCGCCTCAAAATAACAACAATTAAAATGACAAAAGGGGGCTCGCAGCCACGGGCGCCCGAGCGCGGCTTTTGTGTCGTTACTAATTAGCGCGCTCATAAAAAGGCGTAAGGACAGCCTTCTCGTTAAGGCCTTAAACGCGCCCAGAAAAACGGCCCGTTTAGAGTCTTCGTTAAGCGACGTCGTCGTAAAATATTCGCGCTTTTGTTTGACACAAAATGGCCGCTCGTGTACAAGTTGAATGTTTTCTTTTTGGGGGAAAAACGGGTGTTTATTGACGGCCTGGCGGTTCTGGGGTCGTGGGTTTGATCCTAGGTAAGTCTGCACTGTGTGGAGTTTGTATGTTGCCTTTGTGGGTTTTTTCCGGGTGCTCCCAATCCCCAAAACATGCATGCTAAGCTAGCTGGTTGAACATTCTAAATGGCCCTCAGGCTAATTGTATGCTAAATTGTTCCTAGCTATGAGTGATTAGTTGTTTGTCTCCTCGTGCCCAGCCATTGGCTGGCCACCAATTCAGTGAAACCCCTGCCTGGTGTCCATTTTTATGTTTTTATTTAAACTTTATTTATCCAGATGGGACCCTCACACTCACAGCTAGGGGCAATTTAGCATAAAATTAGCCTAGCATGAACATTTTTGGAAAGCGGGAGGAAACCAGAGAGCCCAGAAAAAAATGCAAGCCCGGAGCGAATATGCAAACTCCACACAGTCAGGAACCAAATGGGTTCGAACCCAGGACCCCAGAACTGTGAGCCCCACATACTAACCATTTAACCACTGTACCACCATTGTCAGCTGGTATAAGCTTGGAAAAAACCACAGATGTCTGGAGAGAATATGCAAACTCGACAGTAATAATGAACCAACTGGGTTCAAACCCAGAACCCCAGAACTGTGAGCCCCACATGCAAACCACTTCCTTCACCGTACCGCCATTGTCAGTTGGTATAGGCTCAGAAATAAACAAATACACAAGCCCGGGGACAATATGCAAATTCTACAGTAAAGATAAACCAACTGGGTTCAAACCCAGAACCCAAGAACTGCGAGCCCCACTTACTAACCACTTAACCACCATACCGCCATTGTCAGTTGGTATAAGCTCGGAAAAAAAACATGCAAGCCTGGAGAGAATATGCAAACTCTACAATAGCGATGAACCACCGTGGATTCAAACCCAGAACCCCAGAACTGTGAGCCCCACACGCTAACCACTTACACACCGTACCGCTATTGTCAGCTGGAATAGACTCCAGCACCCCTGTAACCCTATCCAAAACTGACAATGAATGAATGAATGAGTTTTCCCTTTTCCACCCACTAAAAAAAAAACGAGTGAATTGATGGCGTGGGTTGAAATCCCTGATGAAACGGCAGCACACCAAAGCACTCAACTGGCGCCAACGTGGCCTTTTCAGTACGTTTTAGACAAACCATTTTCCTTCTTCAAAACGGCTTTTTAAACGGCATGAAATATTCCCGCTGCCGGCCGATCCAGTCCGGGAAACGCGGGCGCTATGTAAATGATAGCCAATGACCTTTTGCGGCGAATGAAAGCGCTTTCATATATCACCCACACGGGCGCCAAACGTCATTCATAACCTTTTGCGCTAAATTAATTTAGCTATACGGTCAATGGCGGCGGCGGCGGCGGCGGCGGCGGCGGTGGATTTCCCGGCCCTCGCTTATTTGACATTAATACCGCTCGCTCGCTCGCCGGATGGCGATGGCGCCCACTCGTATCGAGTCATTTGGATTTTTTTTAGTTTGCCGCCATTTGCATAAAAGCTCGCATTGCGCCGCAATGGCGAGATTGAGAATTTGTCATGGCTGCCGAGTCCGTTTGACAAAGAGGCGGCGTTCCGGCACCAAATTAAAAAAAAAACGGGGGTGCCGAAGCCTTCCCGTTGGAAATGGTTTGTTGTGATTAAGTTTTGGCCGGGCTGCTGAGTGATTTTCAGACATGGCGTCCAGGAAAATAAGCGTCTAATTTTTTTTTCTAGCTTCAAAAATGTGATATATGTTTTTTTGCTATCGGGAAAACGAGCACAAAACAAGTATATCCTTTCTAGAGAATTTATTGGCTGCCGTTGACGGAAATGGGCGTCCAATCCGTCACAAAAAATCCCCAGAATTAAATGTAATATTTATTTATTTATTTATTATTCATTTATTGCCAATGAGAGGTCACAAAAACAAAAAAATCCCCAGAATTAAATGTACTATTTATTTATTTATTGTGTATTTTTTGCCAATGGGAGGTCACAAAAATAACTAAAAAATCCCTAGAATTAAATGTAATATTTATTTATATATTATGTATTTTTTTTGCCAATGAGAGGTCACAAAAATAACAAAAAAAAATCCCTAGAATTAAATGTAATATTTATTTATTTATTAAGTATTTTATGCCAATTTATTTAATTCTATAATAATAATTAAATAACTGAATTTTCCTTGTTTTTTAGTTGTTTTTTTGCTTCGTTAACAGTTTTCAACCAAATTTCCTTTAATTAAAAATCTTTAAAAAAATTACAAAATACAGACAGGCAAATGAAGTACTCCCATTGCATGCCAAAAATTGCCATAAAATGTTGCTCAATTTTTGAAAATATGATTGTAATAACCCTATATAGGAAAAAACATGTAAGCAAATAACGCAAACATATAAAATAATATTAATTCATTTTTTCTGCTCCTGCTAATGTTTTTTTTCACCCACTAAAGGCACCCAAAAGTCAATTAAAAAGAACACAAAAATGAATTATTAGCGTCCTCGACACAATTCAGGGTTTAAAAAAAAGAAATAAATCCAAAGTTTTGGCACAAAATGGCGTCCAAAGCACAAGATGGCGAAAAATGAGCTCAAGATTGCAGTTTGCGGAGAATGACTAAAAAAAAAATGGGGGACAATTGATTGTCCGTCCAGAAGTGGCAGCGTCTGTATTTTTTTGATGAAGCCCCCCGCGTATTTTTTTTCCTTTTTTTTTTTTTGGTGACAACGGGCGCCATTTATCAGCGCCGCCAACGTTGGCGGGTAATGAGGGGCATCCGGCGGACCCGGCCGGGTTGCATAATTCTGCCATTATGGGCCCATTTTAATAATCCTCTGACCTCCAGCTTTCACAGATGCTCTTGAACGCCGATGACAAATCGGACGTGACCAAAAAGTGAGAGGGAACATCAAAAATAACTAAAGAAATAAATAAAAAAATAAAAAAATGGTCTCCTACGCTCGAGGTCGGACGAAAAGACGGAAATAAATGTGAGAGATTATTTACGTTTTTTCCCAATCATATTTTTATCATAATAGAATTTTAAAATATTGCTATATTAATTTAAAATATATATAAATTAAATGACTGCATTGATCTATTATTTACCATTATTTTTGATATTTTAAAATAAGAAAATTCCTCTTTTTATTCAAAAATATCCATAAAAATAAAGAAAAAATATATTTTTTCCATTTAAAGGATGCTAAATAATAATATAATTATTATAAAAATAACATTTAATTTATTTCCTGATGTTATTCAAAAAATAAAAGGATTAAAAATATATTTTTAAAAGCTCTACATTTTATTTACTTTTAAAAAGAGAGTTATTATTATGGGAATCATGCTACTTAATTTAAATAACACAGAAATTTTGATTAAAAATCATTAAAAACATAAATAAATATATAAAAATAGTAATAAATATTTATAAATTAAGCAGGTAAAAAAATGAAGCTTTACCTAATTTTAGTCATCAAAAATCCCCCCAAAAAATTAATATACATATCAAAACAGCTAGCAAGCATTAATCAAAGTATTGCATTATTATAGGCAACATTAAAAACGCAAAAATTGCAAAAAAATAAAAAGTCAAAGAGCCAGACTCATTCCTCTAGTTCCTCGGAACAAAAGCGCTGGATTCCCCAGATAACGTCCATTTTTTTTTGTGCAATGGCGGCCGAACAAATGACCCGCCGGCGTAATTACGGCGGCGGTGGCGCTTTCGGTTTCGGCGGCGGCGGTAATCTGTCAGGAGGAGGCGCTGGAAGTGTTAGTCAAAGGAGAGATAGCCTTTGACTAACTAGCGCCCTCCCCACAATCGATACTTCCGAAATGCGGCGTGGCTTTTCTGGCCGTATCGATCGGGTCGGCCCCGCCTTTTTATACAAAGCGACCTTGGCCACGTGAAACTCGTAAAAAGTGTCCAAAAACCAGGGGATTTTTTTAAAGCTGAACTTGACACGAACGACAAGGATGTTTTTCTTTACGGCGACCGCTCCTTCTTCCTGCCGGTGTCGTGTCGGGCCTAAGCGTGCGTGCGTGCGTGAGTTCCACTTCCTCCGGTAGCCGGGAGGAAAAAAAATGACAAGTCGCACGCCAAGGGGCGACGTGGACGTAGCGCAGGCCTCGGCTTCCACGCGTGCGACGCACAGACTATTATGTATCATAATTGTGATTTAGGTGTGGAAGAGCGACACAGATTTATCGTGCTCGCATTCGTCAACGCCGTCGTCTCGGGGAAGACTTTTTTTTACGCTCGGAAAAAATTGCAGCAAAGCGGACATTGCATAGATATAATAATTAATTATAATTATTATTATTATTGTTACTATTACAACTACTACTACCACCACTACCACCACTACAACTAGTACAACAACCAGTACAACAACCAGTACAACAACCAGTACTACAACCAGTACTACAACCAGTACAACAACCAGTACTACAACCAGTACTAGAACCAGTACTGCTAGTACTACAACCAGTACTACAACAACTACTACTAATAGTACTACAACAACTACTACTAGTAGTACTACAACAACTACTACTAGTAGTACTACAACAATTACTACTAGTAGTCCTACAACTACAACTACTAGTACTGCAACTACTACAACTACTACAACTAGTACTACTACTACTACTACAACTACTACTACCAGTACTACAACTACTACTACTAGTACTACAACTACTACTACTATTATTAGTATGGAGTGAATTTGGAAAAATACATTTTACTTTTCCAAAATCTGAAAAAGAATATCTTTTTTTATAATAGTACGCCATAACTCTACTTACGAATGCCTCGAGGTACAAAAGTTTCAGGTTACAATTGTTTTTATATGCAAATGAGTTACTCCAGACACTCAAAAGATCCAAGTCACATATTTTCACACACACACACACACATACATAGGGCACACATAAAAGTCTAAAATGTACTACAAAGTGGACGGCTTTGGACAAACAATGATATTACATCTATAGAAAGAAGACATGCAAAAAATAAAAATAAATAAATGGAAGAGCGGCGGCATTGTCTCCCGAGGCGCCATCTGCCCTAAAGCTGGATATGAAGACACAAAATTGCGTTCAGGCGGGTCACGGCCATATTACACGCCGGCCACGACGACTCCCAAGCGGCGGCGGAGGGCGCTCACATCATATTTTCATTCCGACGCTCTTTATTAAAGCAAAACTTTTGGGAATATGATTTTTTTTTCAATATGGCTGCCGAATGCATGAAAAAAAATCATCAACAGTGGCTATCCTCCATTTTGTTGTTATTTTTTAATGTTACCTTCATTAATTTGAGTTACATTTGTGTGTCGTGGTTCGACCTTGGCGAAAATTGACCGCAAATATTGACGTTTAGTGATTGTGATTTATGAAAGGAGAGCGCATCGACCGCCATTAGGGCTAGCGTCGATAGCCGCGCCGCTCGCTAATGGGATCGGACGCCGCCGCCGCCGCCGCGTCGGCCAATCGAACGAGAGCGCCGTTTCCAGACAAAAGGAGAGGATGGAAGGTGACGGGGACGCGCCGGTACGAAGACAAAAAATGGCGACGGAGGTTCGATATGTGGGAATCGGGGTGACGTTGACGATGATGGACGTAAAGGGAGTTTGTGGTTAATCTGGTGGAAGTGGGAGGGATGGCAGTTGGCTGAATAATTAATAAAAATTTCATTATATGTATTATTTTATAATATATTTTAGGTTTTTCATTGCTTTTTAGTTAAAAATGACTTAACTGAAACTAGGATAACAAGAAAAATGATTTAAAAACAGCTATTGTTATATTTTTGATAATAAAAAGTCAAGACAATAACGTTTAAATAATTTTAAAAATAGATTTTAAATAAAATTAAATGTATAAATAAATATTTAAATTTAATATATATGTATATATACACATATTGACTCTCATATGTGCATAAAAATAATAAAAAATATTGAATTACATGAAAAAAAATATTTACCCCAAAACAACTACTAGTATATAACATTAAAATTAATTTTCAAAAAGTATATATATATAGAAAATGTTTACATCTATATATCTATATATATATATTGACTCTTATGTGCATTAACATAACGAATGAATCTTATTATATAAGGATAGACTTTAAATACAATTAAAGGTAAAAAAATAATTAAATTAAAATTAAACTACATGAAAAAAAATATTAAACCCAAAAACAACAACTTGTATATAAAATGAAAATAATTTTCAGACATTATATATTTATATAATTTTTTTAATTATATATAAATATATATTTATTCCTTTATATATTTATTAACTCATTTATGACCTATTTATGTCTAGAGTGTATTTTTCTGTCTATATTGCCACCATCTTGCTACAGTGAAATTTCCCAAATACGTGATGAATAAAGTTATCTAATCTAATCTAATCAAATCTATATTGACTCTCATATATGCATTACCAGTGAGTGTAATTATAAATAAAGATGAAATTGAATTACCTGATAGTGGACGCCCCCCACGCTCCATGTTTATCAGTGAGAATGTTGACGATTTTCTGAACCAGCTGCGTGGCCGTCACGTGATCTCGGTATTTGGCGGCGCGGATCAGGTGATCGCACATTTTCTCTTCGTCGCGTTTCTCCGCCGAATATTGCGCGCACGCCGACTGCAAAACAAAAACAACATTTTATTAGATCCAATTTTTCACACACGTCGCCATTTTTGACGTTATTTTTGGGTCATGTTAAGGTTCCTCATTGGCTGCAGTTTTAAAAGCGCCACTAAGACCAAAGCAGAAGAGTTAGCATGGATGGAGTCGTTTACATGGAGTAAATCATAGTGGATGTATTGGGGGGGGGCAATTTTTCGAGGGATAATCCGGGAAATGACGGCATGGGGATCATCTAAAAAAAAAAAAATACAAATTTAAATGTATTGCGGTACAAAGAGGCAACACAGAGCGGTTGGCCTTAAACAGACAAGCCAAGGTTACATTTGTTCGGTTTTAAGATGGTTTTTCACAGACCCTTTTTCATGGGGGGGGTTTGCCCTTGGCAGTTGACTCAAATTGGAGGAGCGCCAAAATATTGTCAAGATGCGCCCCCGTTTGTATGAGTAAATGCGAGGTTCTTTTTTAGTGCCGTGGACGATGACAAAAGTCCAAAAAGAAAGTCAAAGGCCAATTTATTTGATGTGGGAGGGGGCAGAAGATATACATCTTGTATTGGCCTGAGTATAAGACGATGTTTTTTTGCAAAACTAGCATTAAGTTTAGTGTAAAGTTAGATCAAACTTATTTTTGAGTGTGTGTGCATCGTAATCTAAGTTCATTTAAAAAAAATTTGTTATGTTATGAGTGCGTTGTAGTGCAAAAAGTTTGATTTTAGTACTATTAAACACATTTTAGTACTATTAAACCAGTAGTTATTTATTACTGTTAATAAATGGTGAATTAGAACCAATAAAAATGTTCTATTGTAATATTCATTTTTTGGTGTTTTTCAGAGGCTTTTAACCAATTAATTAGTTTTTAGTTCATTTCCATGGGAAACATTCATTTGAGTTAAAAAATAAATTGACATACGAGCTCCGTCCTGGAACCAATTAAACTTGTATCTTGAGGTACCACTGTACAGTAATACTTCGACATACAAGTGTCCTAAGTAATTTGAGATACGAGTACATTTTTGAGCAAATATTTATCTTGAGATACAACACAAAATTTTGATATCTACAATCTAATTAGTTTTTAGTTCATTCCTATGGGAAACGTTCATTTGAGTTTTGAATAAATTGACATACAAGCTCCGTCCTGGAACAAATTAAGCTCATATCTCAAGGTACAACTATATTGACATTCATATTCACACAAAATGTCTTGTCAGATGACAACATTTCAAATGCAAAATGACCCAAACAAAGGCCCTCATGACCTTTAACCTCACAACCAGGAAAAACCACCTATTCTTCCCACTTTTTTCTTCAAATTAGCGAACAGTGATTTTTCAGGCGCCATTGACCTTGCCCTCCATGCAAAGACGGCGCCCCGCGAACCACGGGGGAGACGGAGAACCTGCCATCTCAAGCAAGGTGACCATTCCGTTTCAAAACAATGCAAAAGCGCCATTTTTCTGGTCTTTTTTGGAGGGGGGAGTCGACGTTAACCTTGATGGCTGGCAGGGATCTCTTTCAACTGGATTACATTTTTTTGTCCCCGAGAGAGAGGAAGAAAAAAGCAAAATCAATAGCGGGGAGCGGCGCCGCATGACAGCCGCATCATTCCAGAATTGAAGTGGCTGTCAGCCATTGTCATTTGCTGACGTTTCTGGCCCCGTTCTTCTTTTAAAGCCTCGTTTTTCACCACGTCCCTTCCGTTTGTCCCCGACGTGTTTTATGGCGCCGTCTCGAAAATCTCGGGGGGCAAAAGGATCAAGCGCCACTATCGTCTTTTTCACTTTTTCTTCTATTTTTTTCATTTTCTTCACCTCCGACTACCCGTAGGCTGTTTTTGTGGGTGGCCACGCCCCCCCCCCCCCCCCCGACCTTGCGCTGTCACTCTAATTGATAAACAGGGGTGTGATAGGGTGTAATGAGGCCCGTGTTCTCCTGCCAATTGCGCTGGTTAACCCGCACAACCCGTCGAGAAGGAAGACGGCCTTTGGATAATGATGAGACGCTGACTTTTGGTTAGAAATGTGGGGGGGAAATCAACTGGATTGGTCAAAGGGGGACATTTGTTGACATTGACGCCAATGCTAAAGATTTGGAGTGGGAGGGGCCAATTGGGGCTATTTTATGTGGTAGTCTTTATGAAAGGTATAATAGTATTAGTAGTAGTGGTATTTATAGGTATAGTAGTATTAGTAGTAGTAGTATATTTATAGGTATAGTAGTATTAGTAGTAGTAGTATATTTATAGGTATAGTAGTATTAGTAGTAGTATATTTATAGGTATAGTAGTATTAGTAGTAGTATATTTTTAGGTATAGTAGTGTTAGTAGTAGTATATTTATAGGTATAGTAGTGTTAGTAGTAGTATATTTTTAGGTATAGTAGTATTAGTAGTAGTATATTTTGAGGTATAGTAGTATTAGTAGTAGTATATTTATAGGTATAGTAGTAGTATTAGTAGTAGTATATTTATAGGTATAGTAGTATTAGTAGTAGTATATTTATAGGTATAGTAGTATTAGTAGTAGTATATTTATAGGTATAGTAGTATTAGTAGTAGTATATTTATAGGTATTGTAGTATTAGTAGTAGTATATTTATAGGTATTGTAGTATTAGTGGTAGTATTTATAGTGGGTGTACAGAAGGTAGTATTTATAGTGTATATATATATACACGTAAGTATGTGTGTGTATATATGTATATATATTTATTTTATATAAATTCAACGTCATTAGCAGTCAATGAGTTATGCAAAACTTACTTTCAGTCAATTCTATGTCATATTTTTTAATATAGGTATAGTACAGTGGTAGTATTTATAGTGGGTGTATAGAAGGTAGTATTTATACTGTATATATACACGTGAGTATGTGTAAATAGATTTTTTTTAGTCAATTCTATGTCATATTTCTAATATAGGTATATTTACAGTAGTAGTATATATAGTAGGGGTATAGAAAATAGTATTAACAGTGTGGCTATAATTCATTTAGTTGGTTTTCCGGTGTATTTAAAATATAAATTCAACGTCATTGGCTTTCAGTGATACTTTTGCAACAACCTTATATCCAGGGAATTTGATGTACTTTTATTTTTTATAGGTATATTAGTATATAAGTAGTTGTATTTATAGTGGGTGTATAGAAGGTAGTATTTACAGTGTATATATAGTTTTTTTTGTTCAATTTAGTTTTATAGTTTAGTGTATTTTCAGATTTGTAACATTATTTTCAGTCAATTTGACTTCGTATTCTTTGTATTTATACTAGTATTTGTAGTAATTAGTATAGGGGGATGTATTCATAGTAGTTATAATACATATAGTTTATTTAAATTTCAAATTTCTTCAAAAAATGTCCTTCCGGGTGACAATAACAAACTCATTTGACGAGCTAGCCGTCCGAGGTTAATTAGCCCCGCCCCCTAGGGTCCATCTTTTGACGATTCTAAGTCTCCACGACACGGAAAGGTATATAAAAGTGAGTAAAACGCGTAAATGAGCCGAGTGTGGGGGTCCCGGTCCCTATCTGGACCTTCTTATCTGCCCCGGCGGCCCCCGAGAGCGCCGCATTTCATGGCTAATGAACGGCGCCATAAAAAGAGGGACTTCGATTTGTCCCCCCCCCCGCCTCGGCCCCGTCGGCGTTGCGTCTGGCGTTGGATGTGGCGCTCTATCATTTGTTTTGTTGCGATGAGCGGATTGGCCCGACATTAAGGATCCTATTAGATAAAGGAGCCCAAAAGGTAATTGGATTTGCTCCACTTCAAGTTATCTTCATCGCCGGTAATAACTTACTCGCCGCTAGTCAGGGTACTCGATCGTGTGGCGGGACTCGGCGGCGTTCGGTGGAACGCCGTCGTCCGTGTCGAGAATTTCCGTTGAACATTTTGAAAAATAATTTTAAACTTGTTTTATAAAGCATTAGCTGAGCTAGTATTGCACTAAAACTCCATAGGATGCTAACCACTTTAGCCACTTATCTATGTTGACTATTTATCTATGTCGACTACTTGTCTATGTTGACTACTTGTTTATTTTTTACTTATTTATTGACTCTTTTTTTTATCATTACAATATATTGAGGATTTATGTTTGTTTGTTGTTGTTATTTGTACACTTTCCTACTTATTTATATTGTTGACTACTTATTTATGAGTTATTTTCTGATTATTTATTTTTCGTTTATTAGGATTGTTTTATTATTCATCTGTTTGTTGTTATTTGTACACTTTTCTACTTATTTATCTTGTTGACTACTTATTTATGACTTTTATTTGTTAGTTTGTTGTTATTTATTTATTTTGCTGCCTTTGTATGTTGACTACATATTTATTTATAGTTTATTATTTATTGAAGATTTATTTGTCATTTATTATTGTCTGTCCTTTTCCAAAATTTTAGTCAAAAAGTTCTCTAAATTTTTGCCTATTTTATTTTCAAACAAATAGAACAACAAAAAATGTCAAGAATATTCACTGCCCTCTTTTTATCATTAAAAATGGGAATTAAGATTATTTATTTTTTAAATTTTAAGTCACCGAAATGAATCATCGACTGTCACAAAGCTGTTGGGAATCAAATAGTTGCCAATTGACTTAAATTGAACGCAAATGTCTAAAAAACCCTGCAAAATGGCCGCCGTCAACGAGTTCAATTTTTCTACATGAGATTTTGCACCCCCTTTTCAAACCTCCCCCCCCACACCTCATCAATGTTTCCCAACGATACGACACTATCAGCCGCCACCAAAACCGACCAGTCGCAAAAAAGCTGTAACTTGCCTTTAATTGACGACACCTGCAAACTCTGCTTTCCCCCGATTGGATATGACCCCCCCTTCCCCCTCCCCCCCAAATGGTCCTGGTTGACCCCCAGGAAGAAGTGAGCGCCCCTGATAAGTCCGCCTCCGATATTGCACTATTGATTTTTTGGCACCGCTACGAGTTGTATTCCTGCCTTTCATTTTGCGCTGCCACAATAAAAATAACGAGCCAATGAAACATGTCGACCCCCCCCAACAATGGCCGACAGTGTGGCTTAAAGTGGGCTGGACCATTTTAGATATAATATTTAGATTTTTTTTGTTATAAATGGATTAAAAGAACTGGATTAAAAGCCCTGAATATTCCGTTTTTTTATAGATCTAAAACAAAGTTTAATTTCAATTTTCTTAAAATATTTTTTTAGATTTTACAAAATTATTTTTGACCTAAAAACAGAAAAATGGGTTAAAAAATGACAATTATATTTTAAAAGGGGGAAAATCAGGATATTTAATATACTATAATATGCTATACTGAATCAAGGGTTTTTACATATAAATTTGACTCTACTTACAAAAAAATATATAAAATCAAGTCACGAAACCACTTCCGGACTTAAATATCCTTTCTTCAGAGGGATAATTCTTCATTATTTCAGTTTTTTGGGAGTAAAATAATGATAAAACAAACTCATAATGCTAGCTCGGAATCAAAGGAAAAAATTTAGGAAATGGCGACCAATCGGATAAAAACATGGTCCTGGTACCATGCAAAATAGTGATTTTAAAGAAGGGGGACGCCATAGGGACAGGAAATCATGAGGAGCTCTCAAAAAACAGAGGGCAGGGACCCAAAAAAGGGTGAATGGACACATTTGTGCGAGGAAAGAGTGGGCGTGGCGGCGAAGCTACATGTTTGCCTAGCGCCATGCGCCAAGTACACTTGGACGACGGCGTTTTGTCGCTGGTGAAAGTCGCCCGGTCAGCTCCTGGGGGACGCTGAGGGCTTCTTGGTTTTCACGGAGAAAAAAAAGCTAGCGAGCGCTTCTTTCAGAGAGGCATGATTGGTCGCTGCTTCCTCGAGTGTTTAGTTTGATTCTGTGCCAGTGTTGAAGTTTGCTTTATCATTATTTAACTCATTGGTTGCAGAAAAAAGCTGAAATAATGAAGAATTGTGTCCTTAAGAAATTATATTTTAGTCAAAAAGTGGTTTTGTAACTTGAATTTTCTTTTTGTAAGTAGAGGTTATTTTATATGTAAAACCCTGATCCAGTTCAAGGTTATATTGAAATATTTTTCTATGCCATTTTTTGATATATTCATGAGACCCAAATATTTTAAAGTAATATTTTCTCAACCTTATTTTGTTTTGTAACTTGATTTTTTTTTGTAAGTAGAGGACCATTTTATATGTAAAAACCCTGATTCAGTCTAAGTTTATATTGGACCATTTTTTGCTGCAATTTTTTGATGTATTGATGACAACCAATTTTTTTAAAGTTATATTTTCGGATATGGGATGGAAAGTGGTGTCTTCTTACCTCGAATTCGGCGTGCTTGTGTATGTCTTCCGCCCTCTGCCGACTGAGGATGAAGTCGGCCTCGTTGGCTACGCGGACCAGGTGGTCTTTCATGGTGTGGCTCAGGAGCCTAAGAAAAAAAATACACAAAAAAATATCACCCTTCTGCTATTTTACATGTCGAAAATACGGCTAAGTATTCGAAAAACTCGTAAAATGGCGGAAAATGCAATTTTCACGGGAAGCTGACGTCCCGGGGTGCCGGTGCTAATTGATTTTCAATGTTAAAGGGGCGGAGCGCTTATTTGACAATGTTAAATACGTGTCATCAAAGACCCTAAGACACGTGACATCAAAGATCCTAAGACACGCGTCGTCAAAAATGGTTAAAAGTTGCCGAAAGGTCAACGCATTGCAAAGTGGAACGATAACAGTGGAAGGGCCAGAGGGGAGGGGCTTTAGGAGGATGGGGGCGGGGCCCTGAGTGTAACCCAAACCTGCTGTTTCAGCGCAGGGCGGCAGGGGAGCGGAGGCGCCGGCCGGCGGGGCAACCTCGGCAGCCTCTTTGGCCCTGACCTCGCTATCAATAACCGCGGGATGCTTACAACTCTTAACTTGCTTTTTTTACAACTGTGTATCGTGTGTTGATGAACTTTGAAAGGGAAGAAATAGACCGTCATGTTTTGGGAAAATCGTCTTATGGCTCAAAATGAAGTTTTGAAAAAAAAAAGTACTGTTCAAATGAGGTTTTCAGGATTAGTGTTGATAAGATTTTGGGTTTTTATAGATTGTGTCTGGTTGATTTTGGCTTGATTTTGTTTGAATTCAGTTTTCTGGATTGATGTTGATGAGATTTGGGGTATTTGGAGGCCGTTTTTAGTAAATTTTGCCTTGGTTTTGAGGGACTTTCTTGTTCGTTTGTCGGGTCTTGCTGGTTTTGGGTCAAATTCAGTTTCCAAAATAACAATTAAAAAATCTTACTGTTCAAATTCAGTTTTCTGGATTGATGTCGACGAGATTTTGGGGTATTTACAGGTCACTGTTAGTAATTTTTTGTAGATTTGGAGGGACTTTCTTGTTTTTTGTCAGTTCTTGCTGGTTTTGGGGCATTTTTGGTGACTTGCGATAGTTTTCGAGGCATTTTAAGGTTCTCCGAACTTGCCGTTTTGACAACAAAATGAACCAATGTGGTTTTGGATAGGAAATGAAGCAAAAAACCTGTGACGACACAGAGTGACCTGACTAAGGGGTTTTTGGTTTAAATTTCCCTCTAGTGGTCACGGAACAAATTCATTTCCTAAATCTTGCTTACCGGCCTTCGTTAACCAGCTCAATAAAAGCCAACCCGGCGTTCTTCTGGATGGAGTTCTGCCATTCCTGCCAACAAAAAAAACAAAAACATCAGCAAAAAACATTGACACCAAGTTAACGCTAACGCTAAAAGACACGGCTTCGCAAAGACCGTGAGAACCTCCAAGAAAATCTACAAACATCTCCTCTTTTTGACCGGCACTTGGTGTCAGTTTTGAAACGTTTCGACAGACCGCACTGGGACGACCAATGGGACGAGAAGAGGACGAGGAGGGGGCGCTCTCGTGTTGGCTAGCTAGCCCACGTTTCAACGCCTTTCCGCGCGAGCGTCAAAAGAATAATAAAGCAACAAGGTTACGCGAGCCTGTCTGAAGCTGGCCTAGCTTGGTTTTTGGTTGTTTTTTTTGTTGGCTTTTTTGGCTCCCCCTTTTTGGGCCTCACTTCCTCTCCCGGGACTTGAAGAAGTATGCCTGAAAAAGCCCATGTGAAAGAGTTAACGACTAAACTGGTGGTGAAGAAAAACACGGGGAGGAACTTCAGTACATATTCCACTTCACTTCTTTTGACGGGAGCTTTTATCGGACTCTTAAGGACGCCGCGCTAATCCCTGGGCTCACGCCCCAAAAAGATTTCCGCGCCGCCGACGGCGATAGACGTCCAATTCAATTTGATTTTGGTCCGGACACTTTTTTGCTGATTGGAACCCAAATTAGACTGAAAAAGAAAACAAAGAGCAATCTAAAGGCAAAGTGATATGAGCATATATAAACAGTAGAATAGGATTTTTGGTTGTTTTTGGTCCCTTCACATAGTTAAAAAAAAAGGCAAAATAATCTGAAAAAAACTTTTTTTAACAAAAAAAAAGACTAAATAACCTGACGGAATAAAATTGTTATTTTTTTTTAAAGACAAGATAACCAGAGAAAATAAAATTATAAATGTTTTTAACAAAAAAAAGACAAAATAACCAGAAAAAAACAACATTATTATTATTTTGTTACCAAAAAATGACAAGATAACAACAAAAACCACAAGATAACCTTAAAAATAACACTTTCTTTTAAAAAATAAAAAATAAATAGACAAAAAACCTCCAAAATTGAGGGCCATTAATTTTTTTAACCAAAACAGTTCTGCAAATTCCCTTAAAATGAACACAAATGAACCTAAATCTATAGTAAGTTCACTCTGGAATAGCCTAAATCAAAAAGTGATACAAAATTCACATCAAGTGCCCCTGAAATGCCTGAAAATGAACACAAAATGACTTAAATCTATAGACAAAAAAATCTCAAGGTGTTTTTTTGTCGGGAAGGATTCACAGGGTTGACATTGAGCCGTTTTTTTGTTAGACAAGAGCCCAAAATTGGCTGGGAAAGAGTTTGGAAATACAATTTGAAGGAAGGACATTAAACATAAGCTAGCTTGTCTGCGGCCCACCGGCTGGCCTTCAAGGATATTCCAGACCCGACTAGACCGGACTAGACCGGACCGGCTTGTCTTACTCTTCCTCCTTTCTCCTTCCCTCCGCAAGCCGGATTTCAAATAAACACCACAGGAAGTCCAGCCATAAATAGAGTCTCCCTCCGGAGAAGCAAATGTTACATTTCCTTATGCCATTTTTTTCTTTTATTGTGCAGATCTGCAGTCGTTTTGGCAACAAAACCTCGGAGGTTCCGCCATAAAAAAATGTGATGTACGCACGGCATCGTTCAAAAGTAGGTTGGGTTTAATTAAAAAAAAGAAAAACTACAAATAAAAACAACCGACGAGCGTCGCTAATTAAAAAGTTTGATTTCACAATAAAAGCTAACAACGAAATGACTTGATAATTTTTTTTAATTGTCAAAAAAACTTTTTTTTTTATGTTTTTTGAGAAATATTTACACCCCGATTCGGAAATATTTTGACAGCCATTTTGACCAAAAACTAATACTACCGTAATTATGAGTAGAAGAAGAAGAAGCTATATCAGAGTATCCAATTCCGCTTTTTTTAACACTATTTTTATGTATTTTCCTAAAAAAAAAATGTTAAACTATTTTCAGCAACATGTTTGTCTGTCCTTAAGCCCCGCCCCCTCAACAAAGCACCACAAAAAGTCGACTAACAACCAAAAACAAGCTATACTCGACGCCATTGCCGTTTTCTTTTTGCCACTAGACGAATGGGGGTTGTGGGCGGAGCCTGTGTCTGATGGAATATCGAATTTTAAGCCATTTTACGGTCGCCATAGGAGGGGAGGGGCCGGGTGGGGAGTATGACCACCGGCGCCCCTGATGAGAGGATACAAGCGGCCATTTGTGAACCCTGACCTTTGACCTGACTGACCCCGGCCGTCCGGCTTCCCCGCTGGAAATGTGAGCGACGTCGGGGAAACTGGCGGCGGCGGCGGCGGCGAAAAGGTGCGCGCGCTGGCCATGGCGTTGAGCCTAAGCATACGCGCCATGCGCTTCCGTCATTACAGCTGATTATCCATAATCAACATCCAAATATACCAGCGCCGCCGCGGGTGAGGAAAAGCAGACCTCCACAAACTAGTGAGCGCCCTTTCAAAATAAGGGTCGGAAAAGAAAGAAAAAGGAAGAAAAATGACTTTAAATGCCCATGAAATAACAAATAAGACGTTTGTGTTCGATGGCGACATCACTCGTAATCAAATGTATTTATTTTATTGGCGTTTTTTCGAGTTTTTTAGGGGGTTGCATTTTGAATATGACGATTATAGCTTGTTGGCTGCCACTGACGGCCATGGGCGTCCATTTTGGGGCAGGGGGAGGGTTTGTGGTTGTGAAATTACGAGATTAAAAACTGTTGTTTTGGGTTCAGGTGGTTGTAGTTCATTTGAATTTGTCAGGTCAGATTTATCATTCATTTATTAACTTTTTTTGAAGGGTCGCAGGGGGTGCTGGAGCCTATCCCAGCCTGAATTGGTGGCCAGTCAATTGCAGAGAACGATCTTACTAACTTTTAAATCAATAAATGTCATTTTCAATCAATTTCTTCTGTATTTTTAGTTCAAAAATCATCTTGTAAAATCTAAAAATATAGCTAAAAAAACTCAAATAAGCATTGTTTTTGATGTATAAAAAACGGAATATTCAGGGCTTTTAATCCAGTTCTTTTAATCCATTTATTTAAAAAAAATCTAAATATGATGTATATTAAATTTCCTGATTTTCCCCCTTTTAAATCAGTAATTGTAATTTTTTTAATCATTTTTTTCTGTGTTTTTAATTCAAAAATCTAAATATTATATCTAAAATGGTCCCGCCACATTCTATTCTCTCTTTTAATCAAAATTTTATAGACTTGTGCATTTTCCACTTAAAATATCCATTGTTTTTGTTTGAATTACTTCTCACAGTTTTTAAAATACTTCGAACTTGGCTTGAATTGTACTACAAAAACCCTAAAAACACATTGGGTCCTCAAGGGGTTACAAAAAAAACAACCAAAAAGGCCCAACGGTAGCCGGCTAGTTGCCGCCTAGCGTTAGCCGCACTGTCGTAAATGCTAACCCATCAAAAGGCCTCAAAGTACTCTGTGTAAAAACGTCTTTTTTTTGGGACTTTGACGCACGTCTGCGAGGCAAAACTGTAAACGTCGCCATAAAGCGGCGTTGACCCCGAGTGCGCGCCAAAGTTCAAGGGTGAAACGTTAATGCTTTCCTCGTGTCCGCCCGCTCAAAGAAAGCGTAATGGCCGTCCAGGGTGCGACAACTTGGGAGTCCCGCGGCGAGCGGGAGGGGGACGACCACTGGCTTTTTTTTTTGGGAGAACAATCAATCACGGAAAGCTCGCCAACACGTTTTGGGTCGGCGGGGTGCCGTGCCGAGCGGAGGCGGGGGGGGGCACATAAGAAAAGATTCCAAGGGACGACACGCCAGGTAAGAAAACAACGCTTGAACGTGTACAGAATCGACCAAAAACTGTACTTCAATTTTTATGTTTTTTTTAATGAATTTAAAAAATATGTTTTATTTTATTTTAATAATTAATAGCTGATTTTCACCTTTTTATGAACTTAAAAAATATTTTTATATTTTATTTTAATACTTAATAGCGGATTTTCACATTTTTATGAACTTAAAAAAATATTTTTATATTTTATTTTAATACTTAATAGCGGATTTTTACATTTTTATGAACTTAAAAAAATATTTTCATGCTTTATTTTAATGATTAATAGCTGATTTTCAAATTTTTATGAACTTGCAAAATATTTTATTTTATTAATTAATAGCGGATTTTCACGTTTTTATAAACTTAAAAAAATAAAATAATAATTAATAGCAGAAGAAAAAAAAAATCGCAAAAAAGTGATTTCGCAATAATTGAAGGAAGACTGTCCTCTACTTACAATATTCCGGAACTATACATTTTGTAAGTAGAGGTACAACTGTATTTGGATATTTCTCCATACTTTTGAACAATATTACTTTACAAGTACTTTCTATGTCTTCCGTTTTTTGGCCAGGAGAGTTCGGCGGCCATTTTACCTCTCCTGGCCGTGACCCCGGCGTCGACGGGACACGCGGCAGGGCCTAAAAAGGGGCGTCGACAAGAACCCAAGCGGAGAACAACAACAGCGGGAATGGCGCCGGACTTGAACCTCTCGCTCGGCCGTTTGACTACGCGGCGTATTGCGCCGCCGTTTGACAGGCCGGGGGGGGGGGGGGGGGGGGGGAGTGATGGCCAAAAAAGTACTTTTTTGGGGGGGGCGAGCTCGCATTCCTCGCCGCTTTTCTCACCTCTCGCCGAGCGGTCGGCGACCGATCCATCAAAGCGCCGCTCGGAGGAAATATGAGTGGCTAACGTGATTTATGGCTATTCCGAGGCCGCGTTACGCTTGGAATAACTTGAACTTGCGACTAAGAAGCTGTAAAGATTTTACAATATTCATTTGGGTTCCACTTCTTAGAGAAAAGACTGACTTTTTTGTTTTTTGGGGGGACGCCGTCCATTGGCTCGGCGACGAAATGTAGGAAAATGTCTGCTTGGGGGATAAAAATAGCAAAAAGTGGACTCGTTGTGGTGAGCTGGATTGGAAAAGTTACGTTTTTTGTGGAGGTGGATTTGAGGGCAAAAGTTGTTATGAAAGTTAATGTTAATATTTGATAAAAAAAAATATATATATATATATAACTAGAAATGGTATACATCACTTTTATGATTGTTTACTATTATTAGGTTCTATAAAGCAAGGAATTTAGGATTTTTTGCTGAATTTCTTATTTAACATAAAAACAACTTTTGGGATTTTTTGGCTGAATTTCTTATTAAACATAAAAACAACTTTTTGGATTTTTTTTGCTGAATGTTGTATTAAACATAAAAACAACTTTTTTGATTTTTTTGCAGAATTTCCTATTAAACATAAAAACAACTTTTGTATTTTTTTGCAGAATTTCCTATTAAACATAAAAACAACTTTTTGTATTTTTTTGCTGAGTTTCTTAATAAACATAAAAACAACTTTCAAATTTTTTTGCTGAATTTCTTATTAAACAAAAACAACTTTTTTGATTTTTTTTTTGCTGAATTTGTTGTTCACATTTTAGCTTAAAACGGCCTAAACGTCTATCGGAGAAACTGAGCAATTTTTCCTTTATCAAAAAGAATTAAATAAATAAATAATATATTAGTGTTTTTTTTTCAATTAGTTTTTCTGGTGCCACTTATGGTCCGAAAAAAACACTACTTGTTTCTACACTGTCAGTGCAACACATTATATGACAATGTGACTATCATTGAATCCTACAAAAGTACTTGGTAGTTGGTCCTTGCCTAATCTTTCCAGCCTTCCTTATTTCCTTCCATTTGTGATAAATGGCGGAAGGATGGATGAGGTGACAGAGGGCCGGACAATAATGTCTGATGTAGAGGACACAAATGCGTCCAGCGGGGAGATTTACGGGCCTCCCACTCCACTACTCCGCTAAGCGATTAGACCATCTCTCATATCAGCGTCTTTCGAGTGGGGGGGGGGGGGGGGCACGGTACGGTTATTATTTATCAACCCGTTGGCTGCCACTGGCCATCTCGTACCTATCAAAAGTGGCCATTTTGGGTCACTGCGAAAATTGAGCCAAGTCCGACATGGACGTCGCCGTTTATCAATGTTTGCTAACGTAGGCCAAAATGGGAATACAGTATTCCCTTGAATAGCGCGGGTCATGGAGAACAAACATGGCCGCGATCATTGAAATATTGCCAAGTGGTGTCTTAGAAAAAAATATATTTTTTATTTTTATTTTAGTAGCAAAAGTGGCTTCCGCTTAGGAGTGTCAGCATGGATTTTCATATTTTTATGACCTTAAAAAAGTTGTTGACTACTTAATGATTATGTATTTTTAGTTATTGTTATTATTTATGAATTGTATCTTTTTTAGTTATTTTTATTATTTAATGATTATTTTTTGTAATTTTTCTTATTATTTATTATTTATGTTTGTTAATATTTATTGATTATTTATTTTTGGTAATTATTATTTATCGATTATTTATGTTTTAGTTAATGCTATTGTTTTTTTGTGATTACCATATTTTATTTATGTATTAGTTATTATTTATTGATTTATTTTTTGTTATTGTTACAGTATTTATTGTTTTAGTTATGTTATTATTTATTGATTATTAATTTTTTAGTGATTGTTATTATTTACTGATTATTGAAAAGGTAATAAAAAAGGTAGTTATACCTATTTTTTTTACATTATTATTCTTCAGCGACGAGTCCTAGTAGCAAAAGTGTTTCACACGTCCGCCTCGCAGTTCTGAGATCGAGGGTTCAACTCCGGATTTAGATTTTATCATCACTACACGGCAATAACTAAAAACAGTTTTCCTCCATTTACCCCACGTAAATACAACAAAAAAGCCCACATTTGATTAACGACACATCATGGCAAATCGTTTCCCCCTTTTTTTTTTATTTTATCAGCTTTAATTCCCCAAATAAATAGTAGCTGCCATCTGGTCTTCCAACGCGGCACTTTTTAACCCCTGAATGACATGCGCTAATGCGCCTATTTGTCATATCTGTCAGAATGTTGTTTAATGCTAATCTAATCAAAGGCAAAAATCTCGGGGATTTTTTTTCCTCCGTTTTTTTGCGCCTAATCTACGTGCTAGCAGATTTTTTTTGATTTTTTTTCTCCATGAGAACCGCTGGCATGGTGTTGATTGCAGCCATAAATCACGGGTTCGAATTCTCTCACAGCTAATGCAAATGTAATTTTACGGCGAGCGAGAACGGGTAAAAAAAAAAAGAAAAAAGGGGGAAAAACGCGGGCCTTCGGGCCAAAAACACGCCGGCGTAATCATCGGCGTGTTTGTTCTCCGCCGCGTGATGGATGATGTCATTTAAAACCCGGCCCCTCCCCCTCCCCTCCCTCCCCGGGGCGCAGGAAGTAGCCACTCCCGAAGCAGGAAGCAACCCGGCGGCCATTTTGAGTGGGACGACTGTTTTTTTTTTTTTTTTTGATGGATTCGCCGTCACCGGGTAGAAAATTTTAATTAATTTCCCCCCCTGGTGGAGATGGAGTGCGGTTGGGGTCGAGGGGTCGGGAGGCGAGGGACCCCGGAGCAGTTTTTAATCAGGGCTCCCCCCCACCGTTGGGGAAGGGCGGCGACGTTGGGGAGATGCGTTGCCAAAGCGGGCTTTGATGGACGCTTATTTTTACAAAATGGACGCATTGTAGGCTTCCAATTAAATTTAGATTTTAACTGTTTGGGTGGCGTCTTTGTATTGATTTTTTGTTTTAGCTTTAAAAATGGAGGTTTAATGGTTTTTTTATTGTAGTGAACGTCCGCTGAGTTACGTTTCGTATCCTAAATGTGGTTCAAAAGCTCACAAAAAAGTATTTTCTGAGGGGGTATTCGGTTTAAAAAATAAAAACAAAAAAAGATGGCAAGCCATCCATCCCCGTCTTATTTCGACAGATGCGGACGTTCCAGTTGGCTGGTCATGTGACATGGGGATCGATTGGTTCGCCTTGTACTTGCTAGTTGGAACTGATTTTCTTCTTTTTTGGTCTGTTTTTGTAAATACATTTTCCCCATTCTTGTTTTTTTTTTGTTTACCGAACTACTACTGGTTAAATGCCAATTATAACTGATTTTAAATTCATATTCTGACTCCCAAAAACAATATCTCAAAACATATCAAGTATCGAAAATAGTCATGAATTTGACCAACGATTTGGCCGGACCATTTTAGATAGAATATTTAGATTTTTTTTTTAGAAAATGGATTATAAGAACTGGATTAAAAGGTCTGAATATTAAGTTTTTTTATAGATCTAAAACAATGTTTGTTTGAGCTTTTTTAAAATATATTTTTAGATTTTACAAAATTATTTTTGAACTAAAAACTGAAAACATTGATTAAAAAATGACCTTTTTTATCTAAAATGAGGAAAATCAGGAAATTTAATATACATCTATACTCCATTTTAATTTGATCAGAAAACACAAAGTCGGCCCTCATCATTGACTTTCCTGGACCGCAAAAAAATGATGCGGCGGGCCAGATTTGGCCCGCGGGCCGCCACTTTGACACACCCTATGAGGTTATGAACATTAACATTTTCTTTCTGACTCGCTAAAAACATGTTTTAGATAAGTAACGCAACAAGATGATTGACAGTTTTTGTCTAATGAGACTAAAATTAGCAATTTTTAATTATTATTATTTATTTTTAGGTATTGTTTATCTTTTTTGTAGACTAAAAAACGCTTTTGCAGCCAATTGGCATCCGAAAACAAGTCAACTCGGCTTTTACCAGCAAAAACAAGTACAAAATATCTAAAATATGATTAAAAAAGACAATAAAGACAAGTAAAATGGCCGTGAAGGTGTTCTTTTTGTCCGTAAAAATGGCCTCCCTCGAAAGTAATTAAAATCTATGGGTTGCAAATACAAAAGGCAACCCAGAGGGCAATTAACAAAAGGGCAAGCCACGACCGTATCGAAAGACAATCGAAAGAAAGTAACCGACGACGCCATCCACAATGCCGTTCTGGCATCGATCCGCCGGCCGCGGGTTCGCGATCCCCCCCGAATTAGTATTCATGAATGTGGCGGGCGGCTAAATAAACTTGGCGAAGGCGGCGTCCGGGAGACAAAGGCCAATCGATGGGCGGCGTCGTCAAATGGACATTATCCCTCCCGGCGGGGTCGGGCGGGGTCGAGCGGGTCGCCCACCCTTGACCCGCCGGGCCGATATCTGCCCGTCGAGGCGCTTCCGATACGTTATTTTTCCAGATAAGCGGGTGTGTGTGTGTATTTTTGGATATTTTGTTGGTGGGTTTTTTTTTTGTTTGTTTTTAAATTGTTTTTTGGGGTGCGCAGGGGGTGAATGGAATGGATCTGATAATAAAGATGCAAGACTTGCCTGGGAACATAGGAGCATCACCAGTTCCACCACTGAACTGCTGGACTTCATGCAAACCAGGCCTGAGGGAAAAGGGGGCGGGGCAAAGAGAAGGATATGATCAGATTTATTTAAAAAAAATTAAAGATATTTAGCCATTTGCAGTTACATTTTGCTAATGAATGACCATGTAATGTAAATATAGGGTGGAGAAATAAATAAAAATGATCTTATTACTATTATGCTTTTATATTTTGGATATAACTTTACTTTTTGTTGTAATTTCAACTCAAAGTAAACTTTACGGCTGTCTTAAATCATTATATTATAAATTATAAGGCTATAGATTAGATATTTAAAAATAGGTTGGAGTACAGTGTGATGATGATATCATTAATTAAATAAAATTCATTAATAATAACTTTTTTTTTTAAAACACTGACAATTAAAACAAAAATAATGCTAAGAATTAAAAAGAATAAACATATTTCAGTGTGATTGACATCCAATCAATTTTAACTGGAAGTCTCCAATACAGTAATTTATTATACAATATAGTATAGAATTTGTCCAAATTGGTCCCAATCAATCAAAAGCTTTTATTGACATCAGCTGCGTATAACGAGATTGGTGGGGAGGCTCAAAAAAACGACATTTTGGACTGACTGGCGATATAAATGCTATTGCTAAAACGGTCCAAACCATTGTCATTTTCCCAAAAATCTTATCCTTTTTCCATGTCCTGCGTATTATCTAACACGCCACCATCTGCACGGCGGGCGCGTCCCGTATCGACGCCACTAATGAGCTGACATGGGGCTCATGTCAACTTACACATATTTTGGCTCGTATTACGGCTCCGACATTGGCGGGCATATGTCCCCATTGATCCCTAATGGCCGCCCCTGGAAAGCCCGGCCAAAAGATCAAGGAGGCCAACGTCCTCCGTCCGGGAAGATGGGACGCATGTCCAAACACCAATGGACGACCCCCCCAGCTCTTCCCTCCGACTGACGGCTGCAAATATCAATCAACTTTCCATTTTGTTTGGTGGCAGCAGACATCCCAAACAGCGCTATTAGGGTCCTGACCTCTTGACCCTCTCTCTGGGGGCCCCTGGAAAGCTTCTAGCGCCGCTACCGGCTCGCTCATGGCGCTAGTACTGCGTTAAAAGTAGCTCGGGGCGCTTGGGACCAGACCATCCACGTTTTGACTGATGGCTGCACTTTGGTTTAGCTGTGATTTTAGGGAATTTGAGCTTGGGTGGGAATGTTTTTGTATTAATGATTGAAAATTTGGCAAGAAATGGAGAAAATCACAGTCACTCCAAATGCAAAGACGTGAGAATGGGAAAGCCAGGATTTTTATTTCCCAATTCAAAAAAAAATGTTTTCCCTTTTCCCCCCCTTATTCATATTTTTATTTTCCCTTTTCCACCGTATTCATTTTTTTGTCCCTTTTCCACCCTATCAATATTTTTATTTTCCCTTTTCCACCTAATTAAAAATTTTATTTTCCCTTTTCCACCTTATTCATATTTTTGTTTTCCCTTTTCCACCTTATTCATATTTTTTGTTTTCCCTTTTCCACCTTGTTTCTATTTTTGTTGTCCCTTTTCCACCTTATTATTATTTTTATTTTCCCTCTTCCACCTTATTCATATTTTTGTTTTCCCTTTTCCACCTTATTCATATTTTTTGTTTTCCCTTTTCCACCTTGTTTATATTTTTGTTGTCCCTGTTCCACCTTATTATTATTTTTATTTTCCCTTTTCCACCTTATTCATATTTTTGTTTTCCCTTTTCCACCTTGTTCCTATTTTTGTTTTCCCTTTTCCAACGTATTCATATTTTTGATTCCCCTTTTACCCCCTTATTCATATTTTTGTTTTCCCTTTCCCCATAAATGTATCACTCCCATCCTCACAATTCTCTTTTATCCACACTATCATTTTCCCTTTTCCGTTTGGGCCGGCTACATTTGGTACTCACTGGTGCCTTCGATGAGGAGCTCCTGTCCATGACTTCCCAACAAAGTCCGCGAGAGGAAGGGAGCAAAGTCTACAAAGATCTCTCGGAGCAGAGGCGCCGCCTTCTCCAGGGCGTGTTCCAGACGTTCTGAAATGCTGCCAAACCACGGAAAGGACACCAAAAATGTCAGTCATTTTCCCAAACTGGGGGTACATGGGAAAAACGTAAAAAAACGGTATTCCGCCGTCTGTGTCGGGTGGGAAAAAAATAAAAAATAAGATGAATCACCTCATATTGGGGGCCGTGTGTTGGGTCACAGGGGACAGCGGGGGGACAGATGGCAAGCTGGCGCTAGCTGGAACCGGGCCGGCTGCTGGAGAATGAAGGGGGGGGGGACAACTTTGTTATTAGTCTGGATTTCAACACGCACACACACTGGAGAGGCAATAGATTATACGGCCGGCGCGGCACCATAAAGCGTACGTGGAAACGGACGGGCCTCTTATGAAATCATACAATGGCTTCCATTCAAATGCTACAAGAGAGGGGAGGGGGCGATTTATGGGGGGGGGGGGGGGGCGGGGGTGGGGGCTAGGCCAAGTGGGGCTACGTACCAGTAGGAAGGATTTTTATGCTTTAGATAGCGGATGATGTACTCCGGGCACAATACGTCTTCCTTATCAATTTACAATTCACAGAGTGCTTCAAGGTGGAGTACCGCCCCCCACCACCGCACCAAATGACATACTTATCATATCTATACTAGTACCCTAAATTGGATTCTTTTTCTTCTATTTTAATAAATGAATACATGGTTTGGTTTGAATACAAATATTTTTTACTGAATATGTAGGGATTTATTGTATTTTTATTGTAGGTCTTCACCCAAATAATTTCTTACTGACCTTCTGTAGAGGTGGGGGTCAGCGACGTATCTCCTCCGGAGGAAACCACAGCCACGCCCTCTACAGGTGACAAGGGGGCGGCGGGCATGGCCTGAGACATCGCCACCCCGGCTTTTTTGGGGGCCAGGACCACGCTCCTGTCAAGTAGAAGATGACAGATTTTATTACTGGATGTCATACAAAAAGAATAATAATAGTAATACATGTTACTTCCAATGTTCTATGTTAAAATTGACATTACATAGCCATAATAATTGAATAAATAAACGGTATCAAAAAGGATAATAAAAGATATTAATATTAAGATTATTTTAAAGTTACACACTAAAAACAACTAAAGTTAAACATGATATCTTATAACAATATGTGATACCTTAATATATAAAATAAGAGAATATTTCTGCACATATAATAATAATAACACATTTTACCTCCAATACTCTATTTTAAAATTGTCAATACATGTCAATAATACTTGAATAAACTGTCAAAAAGTACAATAAAACATGTTCTAAAGTTAAGACTGATTCAAAGCTAAATATTTAAAAATAAAAAGAGTTAAACATTAACATTTGACCATATCTCATAACAATATGGTATACCTTAATATATAAAATATGAGGGCATCATATTTCCACATTATGAGAATGACCTAATCAATAACTATTCAATATTAATGATCCAACTCTTCCTGTTACTAATATATTTTTGATATTCCATCTCCATAAAAATAGCTCCACCAAAAATTAATATGCAAAACAATTTTAACATATAATAAAAAAATATTATTATTTTATGTATATTTGTATGTCTATTTCTCTAATGAACGAACACAATAGAAAGAAGACGTGTTTGAAATTGGCAGCGACGCAGATAAGCCGGCGGTCTGGATCCGTAAAGGGGGCGGGGCCAGGGTCGGGGGTTGTGACTGTGACAGCGCGGCGGCCATATCAAAGCGAGGTCGGTCGGCGCTGCTTATCAGTGCTGACACGGGGGAAACGGAGCCTAATCACGGGCCGCCGCCGCCTCTCTTGCTGACACCAGCGCACCTCCAACATGTGCCGCGATACCCAACGGGCTAAAGACCAACTCAAACTTCTATCCTTTTTGAATTTAGATTTTGTTTTTTTTGGCCATTCATTTGTATTCGGTTACCGGTCTCGTTTTCCAAAGTCGAAGCAGATGTCCGCCATGGGTTTTGTTTTGATGTCGTAGCGAGAAATATCATCAGTCGGTTTGTATAAATGACTAGAATGATTTGGAGAAAAATTATTTTGGACAGTTTGACGTCAAATGGACTCTAAAGGCTTCAATCAAATAATCGAGAACTAATTGATCATCAAATTTGTCACTTCATTGTTAAGAAACCCCAATAAAATGGGTATAATCTTAATTTGACATAATATAATGTCATTGACAGTACACTCATACAGTGTTTCCCAACCAATGTGCCACGAGCATCAATTTCTAAATCACTGGTGTCAAAGTGGTGGCCCGGGGGCCAAATCTGGCCCGACGCATCATTTTGTGGGGCCCGGGAAAGACAATCATGAGTGTTGACTTTCTGTTTTAGCATCAAATTCAAATGAAGAGTATAGATTACATTTCCTGATTTTCCTCCTTTTAAATCAATAATTGTCATTGTTTATTCCACCTTTTCTGTGTTTTCAGTTAAAAAATCATTTTGTAAAATCTAAAAATATATTTTAAAACAAACTAAAATAAACATTGTTTTAGATCTATAAAAAACGGAATATTCCGGGCTTTTAATCCAATTCTTTTAATCCATTTATGTTTAAAAAAATCTAAATATTCTATCTAAAATGGTCCGGCCCACATGAAATCATCCGCCATTAGCACCACGAGAGGAGCGAACGCGAGTCTTCCATCCATCCGTCCTTCCGTCTATCCTCACGCACGTTCGGAATGCAAACAAGCTGGCTTTGGAAGGTGGAGCTGATGTAAATCAGCGTGCGGGGACCATGACACTGTTTGGTTCTGCTTCCCGTCAGCAAATATTTGCACGCCGCCTGTCATAACAGGGCCACGCCGGCCGGAGAAACGGGACGGCGCAAATCCAGCCCAATCCTGCCGGCTCCGACCGAGCCGGCGTATAAATCAGTGGTGGTGGGGGGGGGGGGGGCATTGGGGGGAGGAGGGGGGCACGTTGGAATACATCACCCGTTGACCCGTAGCCGCTTTTTATCTGGATTCGCTCCTCTTACGCGGCGCTCGTAAATCTGAGGGAGAACTGCATGCGACGTTTTGCTCAAAATTAGCAGAGAAAATGTTTAGTGGAATTTCGTTGTAGATTTTAGGATGAGATATTTGAAGTGATATCATTTGTATTTTGTGGGATATTGAAAATACACCAAAAAAATCGATTTTCAATCAAAATTGTAAAATTTAGTTTGACATTTCAGACTATTCTAAGTTTAAGTTTTGGCGTCTTTTATTTTTTCGAGACTTTCCGCAATTAAAAAAAATTAAAAAAAAATAGCATTTCACCCCAAAAAATGTTGTGCATATTTCTGTACTGTTGAAATATGAACTTGTGAATTACAAAATGTCAAATTGAAATAACAATTGGGTGGAAAAATTTTCAGATCCATGTCCTTTTTTGTCAATAACATTAATAATGGCAAAAAAACAAAAAAAACCCACTAATTTTCTCTAAAATTATATTTTACGCACTATAAAGTAAAGCAAAGCATACACACAAAGCCTATTCTTATTAATTTTATTATTATACTATCAAAAAGGACAAAAAACATTTGAAGAGGGTCCAATTTAGCCACAAAATGAACCTTTCCAATTCATAACGAATGCGACACGGTCCAATTTTTTGCGGCACTTTCCCACGCGCCATTTCAAAACAGCACCGTTTTGGCCTACAAAAAAAAGTCCATTTTGTATCACTGACTCCACTCATCTCTCAGATCCTCGTTAAACCGCCACGGGCCGTCAAAAACACGGAAAGTACCTCCGCGCCGAAGCCCCCTCGGCCATCATCATCATCATCATCGTCGTCATCCCCTTGGCTTTGGCCTTATCGGCCCCGTAAGCCCCGACCCAAGGTGTCTGTCTGTGAACCGGCGCCGGCGCGTGTTGGCCGAAACGCTGTCACCGTGTGATTTCCAGCGTCGGCCTTTCAAGCGCGCTCAGCGGGACGGAGGGACGGCGGCAAGACGGTGGGACGGCGGGACGACGGGACGGCGGGAGCCTGTCTAATCCCACTGATACCGAGAGCGCCCGCAGACCTCACAAAGCATTCCTCAGATAAACGCACGCCGTCGTCGGTCGGGGGTCAGTGACGCCGACCATCGTTTTCCAACAAAAAAAAGCGAGAACCTGCAATAGTCAAACCCCCCCACCCCTCCAAAAAATACATCACAGTCCAAATGGAAACCAGACCACGAGGAACATCTTCCTTGTCTACGGATTTGATAGCGCAAGGGTGTCAGACTCGGGTTGGTTCGTAAATACGATTTCGCGTGGGCCGGACCATTTTAGATATAATATTTAGATTACTTTTTTAATAAATGGATTAAAAGAACTGGATTAAAAACCCTGAATATTCTTTTTATTATAGATCTAAAACAATGTTTATTTTAGTTTTTTATAAATATATTTTTAGATTTTACAAAATTATTTTTGAACTAAAAACGCAGAAAAATGCATTAAAAAAATGACATCTATTTAAAAGGGGGAAAATCAAGAATTGTAATATACATCTATACTCTTCATTTGAATTTGATCCTAAAACAAAAAGTCAACACTCAAGATTGACTTTCTCGGGCCGCACAAAATCATGCGGCGGGCCATATTTGGCCCCCCGGGCCGCCACTTTGACACCTGTGTGATAAACATCCAATTCCTTTCTCAATCCAAACAACAATAGACTTCCAATATCCTTAAACCTAAAATATTTACTGTGAATATTTCCGCACCATTAACGTCTAATTCCATTCAAGTGGGAGGAGCTAACAAACAAGCATAAAAAATAGATTGGACCAAAATAGATGAAAAGGCACTCACCTATCAAAAGATCGGATGAGCGGTGAGTCCCGAGGAATGTCCCCCACACCGGTGGCCCCGCCCAGAAAAGCGTGCGGCAGCAGGCCGGGCTCCGCCGCCATGGCGTCGTCCGTTGGCGCCCCCACCAGGCTACGCAGGATATCCTTGACGTTCTTGCCCTTGCCGTCGGCGTGCCTGACCTCCGAGGAGAGGGCGGACAGGGCCTCCGAGACGGCGTCGGGTCCGCCGGCCGGCGAAGACGACGACGTCGACCCGACCTCGCCACGTTCTTCGCCGACGCCGTTTTGCACCTCCGGCCCAGCGGGGGCGCCAACGCCATCTATTCGGAAAGCGGACGGTCCGGTGAGATGTTTGGATTTTATGAAGCCGGGTGGGCGTGGCTTACCGGTGCCCTGGGATGGCCGCGATGGGCGAGGGTGCTTGTTGTCGTTGTGCGGTTCCAGGATGTCTCGGTATTTGGACACCATGAGGACGGAGATGAAGTAGACCACGGCCAGGGCCAGGAATTGTGCCTGCTTACTGTCCTCCTGAAGCAAAAGCAAGGAAACTAAACAACGGCCGCCATTTTGGATTCTATTCAAATGCATATTTTTCTCTCTTTCCCACACCCGCCCTCTTTACTTCCCATTTACATCTACAAAATCAGGCCCAAATATTGAAAATTTTCCCCTCTCTGTTATTCGACTAATATTAATTTGTATTGTCCATTTAAGAAATTAATGCAAATGTATTTCCCATTCTCAACCTTCTTTTGCCTTTTCCACCTAAGAACTCAATTTTTTCCACTTTTTCCCACACGTCCCTTTTCCCCCTTTTCACTCTTATTTGACTCATATTAATTTCTATTGTTTATCTACGAAATTAAGACTTTCATATTAGCAACCTTCTTTTGCCTTTTCCACCCAAGAACTCAACCATTTCCCTTTTCCACCAAAGCGATGAGGCCCAAATATTAAATATTAACTTTTCATTCACTCTTATTTGACAAATATTGATTTCTATTGTTGATCTACAAAATTAGACTATTTCCCTTTTCCACCCAAGTACTCAAAACGTCAACAATTTTTCTCTCTTTTCATACTACCATTCTCTTTATTTCCCTTTTCTATCTCACTGATCCAGCCCAAAGTTTAGCTTTTCCCGCCCCATTCATGCACACTCTTATTTTATTTTGAAAGGACACCCTTTCCTAAGGAGTCAGTGCAGTGCATGGATACTTTTGTATTCCTACCTCACCCATTTATTTCCGTTCTCCATCACTTGGGGCACAACTTGTCATTAAAAAAAATCCTCTTTTTCTTTGTTAATATTTAAGAACGTTTCTTATTTTTTCAATTCCCGGCACTCACAATATCCCGGAAGACAACGGCCCTCAAGCGATTGATGTCCATGTCCTGCAACAACCTCTCAAAGTCGCGTACCGGAGACGAACCTCCCGTCACGGCATCCACGGGACTCTGCGGCAAAGCAAATTAAAAAAATAAAAAGAGGCTTTGTTTATTCAGCGCTCCTTTTGTGGCGCTCAAATTTCCCCCGGCGGGAGAAAAGGACCTCCTGATCTTAATGTCTTTTCTATAGAGCGCCCGCCTGCATTATGAATGAGCTTTGACACACGGGCAGAAGCGAGAAAGAGCGCGACTTTTCCTGGAAGTCGTGGCTAACAAAACAACAATGAGCGCACTCAGGGGGGGGTAATACGATAAGCTAAGCGCTAACACAATCACAGAGTGGACCACTTGCCTGGACCGAAGACGTTTTGCCCGGAACGGCGGTGGCGGCGGCTTCTTTGCAGAGCTTCGAGTGAACCTGCTGACATTCCAGGCAGTTTCTCACCGCCACTGCACACACTAAAAGTAAAAAAAATAAGGGTGGAATTAACAAACAAATGGAGGAAAGGGTTCCAGTTAAAACCATTTTAATGAAAAGGGCCGAAATAGATGTAAAACCGGAAATATAAATACGACTGAAGTGCTATGTATAGTAAATCAGAGAGCACGCTGCAAAAAGTCTCTTTAAAAATAAAAAATAAACTAGATTTCATGTGACTATTTTAGATAAAATACTTTTTTTATATAAATGGATTAAAAGAACTGGATTAAAAGCCCTGAATATTCAGTTTTTTTGTAGATCTAAAACAATGTTTATTTTTAGCTTTTTTAAATATATTTTTAAATTTTACAAATCGTTTTTGAACTAAAAACAGAAAAAATTCATAAAAATGACAATTATTGCTTTAAAAGGGGAAAATTAGGAAATGTAGTATACATCTATACTTTGAATTTGACCCTAAAACAGAAGGTTGGCACATTATTTACTTTCTCGGGCCGCACAAAATGATTTTGTGGGCCAAATTTGGCCCCTGGGCCGCCACTTTGACACCTGTCTTAGAATAATAGTCCCACCTCCTAAAGAAAAACATTTCATAAGATCATTTATGTTCTATTTATAAGCAAAAAAGTGAAGAATGGAATAGGACAAGGAATAAAAATAAAATCTTAATCTGCACTTATCATACAATAACAATGACGACATACCATTTTTTGATACACTTTTTAAAGTGGCTTTTTCCCCCACATCTAGCCAATTGTAGAACAATGAATGCCATGAATTTGATGGGTTCGAACCGGAATCTACTCCAAGGTCACGGGTTGCCAGGTGCACTTTTTCTTAAAATGTCGCCGGGACAGTCAATAACATCTTCCAAGTGGACTTGACGTGCGCGGCGCTTGTAATCTGGTGTCGTCGGTGGCGACGGGCGACCCCCGCCCGCCGCTCGCAAGCCGCCGCCGCTCGACAACTGACAAATTTGGGCCATTTGGAAAAAGCCGGTCGGGGAGGGAATGATTCCACGTGGAAATGGCCCGGCTTTTTTCCATTAAGAGCACTCTCTCTTTCATGCGCTCATTTGTAAGAAGAAAAAAAAAAGGAAAGACGGACTGGGGGATGGCAAACAGACGCTAAAACCTTGTTACTCTGGAGCTAAATCGCATTAGGTTCCTTGAACGGACCTCATCAAATATTCATTTCATAACAATGGCCGCCCGCCTAGGTTGATTTTAGAAGTCTGCCTTGTTGCTGTTTGGACTACAAATGCCACTTTGGTAAATGTACTGAAATGGAGACTCAAATAGAACAAATAAATGACAAAAATGACATTAAAAATGGTGCATTCAAAACACTTTTTAGACTAATTGTGTATTTTTGGACTTTTTCAAGAAGTATTTCAATGGCAAAAAAATAAATACATACAAAATCAGCCTAACTGTGTATTTTTGGACTTTTTCAGTAAGTATTTCAATAGCAAAAAATAAATAAAAATACTAAATCAGACTAACTGTGATTTTTTTTGGGACGTTTTCAAGAAGTATTTCAATGGGAAAAAAATTAAAAATACACAATCAGACTAACTGTGATTTTTAAGGGACGTTTTCAAGAAGTATTTCAATGCCCAGAAAAAAATCATACTGTTTTTTTCTTGCATATAAGCCTCGTCTGTGTATAAGACGCATCTTAAAATTACCTTGAAATGGTTGAATTTGACAATTTTTCTCACATTTTAATCAATTTTCACCTCCACAGACATCAAAATTAATTTTGTTTAGCGTTTAATATGTTTATTGTGTCTCTTGTTTTGAAATAAATGACCGCATCGGCCGCGTTGTCTTGCGTTTTGGCGTTTTGTCTAATTTATAAGCCTTACCCTCAGTCATCATTTTTTTGATTGACAAATACGCCCTATATGCAAAAAAATACGGTATATATATATATATATATATATATATATATATATATATATATATATATATATATATATATATATATATATATATATATATATATATATATATATATATATATATATATATATATATATATATATATATATATATATATATATATATATATATATATATATATATGTGTGTGTGTATATATATTTGAACTGCAGTCTGATTTGGCAACCCGAAAATAGACAGATTTTGTATCCAGCAAGAAGTGTTTTTTATTGTCCATTTTTTAGTAATTCGGTCATGATTTGACTTGAAGCCAGTTTTACTTAGAATATGGAATTTGATAGGAGAGTCTACCTACTGGAGGAAGTCTGCTTTTATAGTTTAGGCTAGCCCATTTTTTTTGCGTAATTTTCCAGTCATGTTAGAAAAATGTATGGTTTCAAATAGCCATTTTTAAAGTCATTTTACAATCTTATTTACTGCCCAAAAAATTCTACAAAATTACTAAATATTTTAAATGACTTTTTCGTCTTTATGACCATTTTCAAACCTGTAAAAAAAATCTAAATCGGACATTTAAACAAGGCTAAACGATTAAAAATCTGCGGCAGCTCAGCACACACATTGACCGCATTGCTCGTACATATTTAACGGTTGAAAATAAAAGATATGAAAATGGCTTTGGGGGGTGCCGTGGTGGGGTGCGGCCATTTACTCTTCCCAGCCGGCTCAGCTCGAGCCATTACGACTAAATCACTACACGACGATAGCGAGCGTTTTTACGAGCCTTGCCATGCGGCGGGGGTTATAATAACAAGAAGATAAGGCCAGAGGATGCACACAAAGGCCATTTTTCTTTCACGGGGAAAACAAGGTGAAAAGACGTACCCAGGCGGAGGCACTGGCGCAGGATTCCACCCGACGACATGTTCTTCTCCGCCTCGATTTCGGCAAAGTTGAGCGAGCTGGCGAACACCAAGATGTCCGCCAGGCCCACCAGGCGCTGGAGGAAGGATACCGAGGTGTCCGGCGTCAGGCCCTGGGATGCTTCGATGTGTTCCAGTTCGTGCTGGGAGGAAGAAAAGGGGAATAAAAGTGTCAGCTCGGGAAAAATTAATATTGTTTTAGGTTAGGTTAGGACTTTATTTCATCTTGTAGTTGGGAAATTTCAATTACAAGACACAGAAGACATTGTAGAACTAGTTAAAAAAAATGGAGCCACACATTTTTGCTAGGGTGGTTTAGTTTATATTTCAAATTGGCATAAAGTGTTCACTTTTTAGTCCATTATATCCAATAAAATGGAATCCTACTTTTTAATTTTATTATAATAGTAATATATATTTATCTTTGTTTGTTGTTGTAATTTTTGTGCAGTTTTTGGTGACACTTTAAATATAATTTTAGGTGTAGAATGACAAAAATATATATATTTTTATATTTGTTGACCTTGCGTTTTTGGAAAAAAATCCTGTTTAGCAAAATTAATCTTCAAAAATGTATAACCCTTCTATTGAAATAACCCTGATATTTTTTTACCATAATTTTTAAATATTTTTTGACCTTGCGTTTTTGAACAAAAATTCTGTTTAGCAAAATTGATCTTCAAATATTTATATCTGTTCTAATGAAATAACCATGATATTTGTTACCATTTTTAAGAGTTGTGTGATTAAAATAGCCATTAAATCTTTAAAAATGTCATTTGTGAGAGACATTTTGATATTAAAAATCAAAATATTCACAAAAAATAGTATTTTCCTATTGTAAAGCAAAATAGTGCCAAATACTAGTAAAAAAATATATATATTTGATCAAAACCCAAAAATATTAATATTGCCATTGACAAGGATAGAGGTTTTGATTAATACAAGTGCCAATCAAACTCAAATTCCCAACAAAATGACAAAAAAAAGTCAATTTTTGTCGGCTATCATTGTCAATGGTACGGATATAACTATTTGTCTTTATTTCTCCATCGACCTTCTGGTAAATTCAGTTAAAAACAACAATAAATCGTCCTTTTTGGGTCAGGCAGGAGTCGCGGCGTCCCTTAAAGAGGTCAAATGACCGCAAAAAAATACGTAACGAGGTTAGAAAGCGCTCATGTCGGAGCTAACGCGATTGTCAAAAGGTCACGTTTGCCGGATGGACGAGTTCGAGGGGGGCGGGACTTACAGAGGACGAGGTGGCGGCAGAGAGCAAGGGCAAGATGCCGCCGCACGCCATGATCAGGTTGTCCACCACCTGCGAGATCAGGTGAACGCTGTTGTGCACAAACACTACGTTGTCGCTGCTGTTCACAAAGTCCAAAACCGTCTTGGTGGAGTGACTAAAAAAAAAAAAAGAAAGAAAAAGACTCTTAAAGGGCAAGTGACCATTTTTAATACAAATTAATAAACCAGGGGAAGACCGTACGTACATATAGATCTGACCTTTGACCACTGCATTTACACACACCGCCATTTTGGGTTAAAAAATAATGTTGACTACTACATTATAATTTATTATGTGTTCACTTGTTATTTTTGCACATTTTTATTCATATTGTTGACTGGATATTATGACTACTTATTTATTGAGGATTTATTTGTTATTGTTCTTATTTATTGATTATTTATTTATGTATTTCTTTTATGTATAGATTATTTGTTATTTATTATGTATTGATAATTTATTTATTAGGTAATGATATTATGAATTGATTTTATATTTCTTAATTATTTTGTATTGATTATTTATTTATGTATTTGTTATCATGTATTGATTACTTATGTATTAGTTATTGTTATTATCAATTGATATTTTTTTGTTATTGTGTATGGAGTATTTATTTATTAGTTATTATGTATTGATTGTATATGTATTGTATTAGTTATTGTTATTATTTGTTGAATATTTATTAGTTTTTCTTTTGTTCGCTTTTTGGTGAGGCTTCAAATCTCAATATAGTACTTTTATAATAACAATATAAGAATTAAATTTGATTCAATATAGACAAAAAAACTTGCCGTCATTTTTTAGCCAATGAGTGCTCCCTACCTTAGGGTTGTCAAATTTTCCAAAAAGAAGACCAATCAACCAACCTCCTCCACGCTTGCACGTCCGTCTCGATGGCAAAAAGCAGGTCGGTGAGGAGCCGCTGGTGCATGTGAGACCAGCGGAAATCCGGGATCCGGAACATGGTGGACCGCGGCACCGAAGCTCCGCCCTCTCGGGATTTGGTCGAGGACGAACCTGGGCCCGCTGTCGGCGCCGTTTGATTACTCTCCTGCAAAAAACGGGTCAAAACAACACCGTATTAACACATTGTCCGCTCGGGTCTAATGGCAAGCAAAAATATATATATATAAACATACGCTCAAGTGCGCCTCCTTGAGTTCCAGTTTCTCCGTATCCAAAGCCACATTGGACACATCCAGTCGAGCGATTTTGATTTCCTTGGTCTTCTGGCTAGAGGTGGCGCTTTTGAGCGGCCCACCGGAAGGAGATTCCCCCTCACCGGTGGTTAAGATGGACTTTGAGCCGTCTCCATCCTCCCGTCCACCGGAGGGCGCTGTGATCTGCTGCTCGGCCTGATTTTCTTCCAATGCTTTGGGTCCCTGACTCGTCACGCCAGATTTATCTGGGCTTTCTTCAAGGTTTTCCTCAAGAGGAAGGTCTTTCTTCGCAATTTTTTCCACCGAGTCGTCTTCGTACGATTCTTCTCGGCTGTCGTCGACGGGGTCGCTGACGGAGGATATGTCGACTAAGTCTTCGTTGAAGACCGAGGCGTCACCGTGGAAGCTGTTGTCCAGAGGGGCCGAGGACTGTGGAGAAACCACCTCGTTCTGGGGTTCCTCCTTGATGGCGTCTTTGTCTTTGGGAACTTCTTGATCAACCGTTACAGGTTCTCCACCCTCTATCGTTCTAGGTTCTCCATCCTCAACCGTTCCAGGTTCTCCACCTTCAACCGTTCCAGGTTCTCCACTCTCAACTTTTCCAGGTTCTCCACTTTCAACCGTTCTAGTTTCTTCACCATCAACTATTCCAGGTTCTCCACTGTCAACTGTTCCAGGTTCTCCACTTTCAACCGTTCCAGGATCTCCACTCTCTATCAATCCAGGTTCTCCACCCTCAACCGTTCCAGGATCTTTACTCTCTACCTTCTCCGTCTCAACTTCAGGTTCCACTTGACTATCTTTCCCAAACTGTCCTCCCAAGTGATTACTCGGCATCCTGTTATCTCCTCCACTTGCTAGTCTCTGATCATCCTCCACCTTTTCCGAGACAGCAACAGAGGCTTGAATAGGCTCAGATGAGCGTGCTGGGGCATCATCCACGGCCAGTTGGATGACCGTGGAGGGAGGACCGTTGGGACATGGGTCAATCTCTGAGCCACGGCCGACTCCGGAGACTGTTCGGACGGCAGCCAGCGACCCGGCGGATTCCTGACGCTGGTACTGGAGGAACATGCGGGACAGGTGCTCCTTGTGTTGTTCAAACGACACCTGGAATAACAAAAACACAAAGATCAGATCAAATAGACCCAAAGTGGAAGTTAAAAGATACGGGAAAACCCGTATAGGTTGCCAGGTATGGGATACAGCAATCTCTTGATTATGGCAATGAATGTAGACCAGACATAAACAAAAAACTGAAAAGTAGGGTCACGACCTATTTAAAAAAAATAATATTATATATTATCGTATAGATTTTTTTGGATTGGATAACTTTATTTATCTCGTATTCGGGAAATTTCATTGTCACAGTAGTCATATAGTCCTCCATTTTTTGTTTTGTTTTTACTTCAGTTCTATAGTAGCAAGCTGAGGAAAGGGGAGTGGCTTCTTGTGAGTTTCAGCATGGATTTTCACATTTTTATGACCTTACAAAAAATAACATTTAATGAAGAAAAACAACTTGATGTAGTGAAGCCGCAATATTCGAGGGATTACTGTACATCTAAAACAGAACAGTTTGTAGTATTTCCAAATTCCATCCCCAAAACAAATAGTCCACAAAAACTGGGCGAGATGCTCTATTGACTGCCACACTGAAGAATCTTTACAAAAGCCATTTGACGGAAGCCTCAGTCTTTACGGAGCAGCAGTTTGTATTGATTAGATAGCCTCGCAGTCTTGTTAAAAAGCCCCCCCCCCCTTTCCTGGTACGCTCTACTACTTAAGACCTATTAACCCCCATCAGTCTGGCTCCAATCGGGTAAGCGGGGCGCCGGTCCGGAACCCCGACCGACCGAGCGACCGACGCGGCGTTTTTCGGCGAATCCCAATCGGACGCCATTAGCCAACGTAACCCGCATTGGCAAATCCTCCCACGCTTAATTCCAGAGCTCCCATTAATCACCGCGGGACAGAAAGTCAAAGAATGGCGGTGGCGGCGGTGGGAAAAGGGGCGGAGCTAAAGGAAACCCACTTTGCGGCTTTTTCACCTGAGGCTAGCTATTTTTGGATGGCGAAAAAACGCCAAGACGGCGAGCGGAAAAGCAAAGCTGGGTTGATTGTTGCTAATTAATTAGGCGTTATTGTTCCAAATTAGCCCGCCACATGGACGCTCGTTAATCTTCTGTAGTGACTGTTAATCCATAGCTGCCCTCTGGTTGTCATTGTTGCGGGCAAGCACCCTCCGCAAACCCCCGGCGAGGCTTCTCGACGTTTTGTAGCGATTTTTTAGGGTGGCCATGGTGGTAATTTTGCTTTTAATTGGATATTAGGCACTTGCCGCAATTAGAAAGTGTTTGTGAGGGTGGAGTGGGGCTTTAATGGCTATGTGAGGGTGCTGGATTTTTATTATTTTTATTATTTATGTTATACATTGACAGTTATTTAGATAGTGGACTTCTTATGTGTGGCTCCATTTTTTTAGCTAGGTCTACAATGTCTTCTGTGTCTGCATCTAAGAAAATTTCCGAAATACGGGATGAAATAAAGTTTTAATCTAACTTAATTATTGACCTATAATGTATTACATTTTGTATCAATAAAAAAAAATTGTGGTTTGCAATTTTATAATGAATTTTATTTGAAATTTCACTAGTAAAAAGAAACGAGGGAGAAAAAACTAGATTAGCGACACCTTTTGAAAACAATATTTAATATTTTTTGGCTAATTATTTAAGTATTTTATTTTATTTTTTAACAGCAACAGCTTTTAAAAAAATGCTAATGAATGACCATTTATTATTTTTTTAACAGCATTATCTTTTTAAAAATAATATATCGATCCCACCCGAGAGCAAAAACGCTAACTTTTCAACAAACAAAAATACAAAAACACTTGAGAAATCAAAATGGCGGTTTCTATTAGTCTCTGGCGAGATCCTCCCCAAATTTACGAGTCCCGCTTCCTCCCTCGTTGAATATTCAGCGGCCCGCGGAGAGCTAAAAAGGCGAGAAAGCGAAAAGGCGAGAAGGCTCGCCTGGCGACTCGTTTGCGAAGACGCTCGGCGGCGGACCGTCCCCGCGGCGGTGGGGAGGGGAGAGGAGCGCCCGTGACAAACGGCTGCGGCGCTACAAAGGTGGCAGCAGATCTATCAAATGGGACAATAAAATTGCAATTGAGTTTCTTTAGATTTTTTTTATAGAATACGCCGATCTTTGGTAGCCAATCAGAAGCCCCGAATGTCAACTCTTCCCAGTTGAAAGTAGATTGGACGTCTATAGACGTTTTTTTGGCCAGTTTTCCCAGTTTAAATGAATTAGACATTTGTTGCAGTCAATGGAATGCACCCTGAAATCTAGTTACAATTTTTAGGGACATTTTTTTGAGCATTTTTTATTACAATCAGAAAAAAATTATTCTTAAATCCCCAAAATGCTTCAATTTTGTAATTATTTTTACCTTCACTCCCTTAAAAGTCTTATTTTTTTTCTTCTGTTCAGCCTAAGTTTTTTAATTTTTCATATTTATCTGAAAAACTGTTAAGTTAATTGATGCCTATTTTTGCCATTTTACTATTGTCACTTTAACCTATGTTGACTATTGCAGTCCACTGTAAAAAATATCACAAAAAATTTTTTTTTTTTTGGTCCTCTTCATTATGGCTGGTGTGACTTAAAATCTACAAATACTGTATTTACACTTACAATAAATACTATTTTTAAGTGTAATTAAAAAATAACACTGCGCAAAAATATACAAAAACATTTCAGTGTAGAATTAATTACATTTTAAAACGTTAAAATTACACAAAAAAAAAACAATTCTGACTGAAATTCCAAAAAAAAACTCGTATTAATTAGTAGACAGGCCTATAAATATTTTTCATAATGTATTTATAGAGATATATTTAATAATATAATTGCATCCAGCTATTTTTATATATAAAACTAGATAAAAAATAATAATCATCCCACAAATAGTTTATTTCTACCTTATTTACTGTTTTGTAGCAATTAACAGAACATATGTCATTAAAAAACAACTTTTTACGTCTCCAATTTAGCTCTCAACTCAAAGCGCTGCAAAAAATCCTTCTAAAAAGATGAAAAATATCCACATAGGAATTTTCTACAGCGACTAACAATAAAAAGTGTCCTTTGTGCTTGCCTCCCTTCTTTAATAAGCTCCTTGTAATTCCTACCACAGTCTGCCTGCGCCCCCTATCGGTCATGAATGGTACTCGCTCTTCCATCACTAGCACATGTTTAAAAAAATCTGGAGTCCTTCGGGGCTTGTAAGCGTCCGGCAAGACCGCAAATCCCGCACCGTCCTTTGGTTACTTCACCGTTTTGGAAGAGACAAACGAAACGTGATAGCCGCAATAACTTTTTAAAGGGGGGGACTTTTTCTTTTCTTTTTCTTTTTTTTTTTTTCAGGAGGTAAAGTGCCGTTTTTGCAAATAAGAAGTGCCAGCGGTTTGTTTTCAATGGCGGATGAAAGATATCGGAGATGTAAATAGCCTCGTACTGCCGTCTTGGATTTTGCTGTTTAAACAAATGGGACAGTTTTGAGGGTTTGAGGGGGCGGGGCTAGAAAGGAGATGACAAAGTAGGATTAGGTTTGATTTTGGGGGCAACTTAGAGTAGTTGGAGTATTTTTTTAAGGATGGGATGCAGAAGGACTGTTTTTTTTGGGGAAAAATCTTTTTAGGTCTGATTGTCATGGTATTATTTTTACAAAACATATTTTTATTCCAGGACACTCTTATTAAAGTATAGAAAGATACTGTTGTGGTATAATAGATTTGAAAAAGTTGTTTTTTAAGTTTTCTGTCATAATTTTTAATTTATTTTACGAGAAAAAATATATTAAAAGCATATATAGTCACTTTATGTAAAGGGCAAATTAGTGATAGTATTTAATTCTAATACAAGTGGTATTTTCTGGACTATAAGTCACACTTTTTTCGCATTTTAGGTGGCCTTGCAATTCATACTCATTTATATTTGTCTTTCTGTTTGCACACCAACAGCTTTTTATGTTGTATATTTTAGGATATGTACATATATATTATTTTAAAAAACTGCTAGTATTACTATTACTATAACAGGCAGCTATTTATTCCATTGTTCCCTATTTTTCTATTATTTTAACGGATAGCAATTGTTCTTTGTTTACAATAAATCAAAAAACTCAAAACAACATATCTATTATTTTTACCTCAATTGCACATTATTTGGCTTGTGGAACTTATATTCCAGATATGTGCTAATATCTAATTCACGACAAAATCAACAAGGGGTTAATTGTTTTTACCTAATTTTGTAGAAGGGCCAGTTTCCAAATATAAAAAGTCTATAGATGTGATAAAAAATGGCAAACCCTAAAAAGGCAAAAGCGCGTAAAATGATGGGCGTGGCCCGGATAATGTTTCTGACCTTGGCGTGGGTGATGGACAGGGTGTCCACCCAGACGCGCCAGCCGCCCCACTCGTACTTGACGGCGTGGTAGAGCAGGATGCGGAAGACGGCGTACACCATCTCGGCCACTTTCTGCTCCTCGCCGTTGCGCGGCTCCATGAAGCTCAGCGACAGCATCCACTCTTGCCATACCGAACATTGCAGCAGGCTCCTTCAAAAAAAAGGGGGAGACACGTTAGTTAGCTAGTTAGCGAGCTAGCGAGTTTGGGGTGCACGTGCACGCTACCTGCGGTTCTCCCGGCTATTGTTGAACAGCTTGATCATGTCCGACAAGAAGACCTTGCGCACCTCCATGGTTTCCGTTGACAACGGAGAGCTTTTCAGCAAGTTGGCGATCACTTTCAGGATCTCTGAAAAATACACACAAATACTCTATAAATGTTTAAATAATAATAATAATAATTTAAAAGCCCAACATTTTTGGAAGATATTTTGGAGAAAATGTTTGTTATCTGTGGAAAAAAATATATACTGTGATAACATGAAATGTCTGTTATTAGATTGGAAAATTTAAAATAGATGACTTATTATTAGATTATACAAGTATAATGAGATTTAAAGCTTCACCATGAAGTGCACAAATAACAACAACAAACAGACAAATAGGTAATAATAATCAATAAGTAATGAATATAGAATTATTCAAGGACATAAGTAAGTAGGGAAGTGCATGAGCAACAACTAATAATTATGTTAATAAATAAATAATCAATAAATTAGTCATAAATAAGTAGTTAGACAAATAAATGAACATTTTTAAACAGAAGAATATTAAACTTTAGTCATGCCGTACTTGGGAAATTCACTATTATAATTATTAGTAGTAGTAGTAGCATTATTATTATTATTATCATCAGAATCCTGAGTTCAAAATTTGAATTCAGCAAATTAAGTCCGAATCTTGTCCACCTTTTTTGTTGTTTTGTTTGTCACAAAATTAGGAGATGACAAAAAAATACTTATTTGAGGGGTAAAAAAGTATTTTCATTGCTTAAGGAATCAATTGTAATATTCATTTTGAATTTATTTAAGGGAAAATCGCCGAAATGTATGACAACAGTCGCATTTTCAATGGATTCTGTGGATTATATTTCCAATCCAATGACCAAGTCAACATTTCAAATACGGAAACAACTTTGTCCTCGTGTACAACGTCCAAATCACTCTGTCACAAACAATCCAAACATAAGAAAAACGACATTTCAATTTGAGCGAATTACCGCCGCCGCCATGTCAATCTCGCCGGGTGTTCGCTTACTCTTTAGGGACCGTCGGCAGTCGGCAGAGAAAATGACCCGCATTTTGTTTTTGCGACTTCATTTTCACTTTGATTGGCGTTAGCGTGCAATGAAGTGTTATTTTGGGACATTGTCACAGTTTAAAATGAAGAAGAAGGGCCGGCAGGCCGGCACATAATCAGCGTGGGAGCGCAGCCGGACCTTGTCACATTAAAGACGTTCCTGCCAAAAGCATTTTTGGGGGAAATGGACTGACTCACTCCATGTGCTCCTGATCCCGAGTAGGAATAGAAAACCAAAAGGGGCGGGGCTTGTGGCTTTATAGTCCCTTTTGTTTTAGTTCCAAATCCAACACGTGCTTGACCATTTTTTTTTAAACTTACGTGGGTTGATGATCTTAACGTTGGAATCGGGGTCCGGATGCTGTTTGTGGATGACTTGTGTGCAAATCTGCTCGGTGAGGATCTAAAGGGGAGGAAAAAATATATATATTTATTAAAAAAAAAAAATTAAAAATGTTTTTTTGTTGTTGTTTTTTTTTACTTTAGTGTTGAGCTCTAGTAGCAAGAGTGGCTTCCGCTTACAAGTTTCAGTGTGGATTTTCATATTTTTATGAACTTTAAAAATAAATATTTTTTTAAATAACATTAATAATAGCAGAAAAAAATCGTCAAGTCGTGATTACTGTACATTAAAATGTTTTGAAATGAGAGTGAGGCAAAAAAAATAAGTGTTTTTGTGTAGAAATTGAGTATTTTAGGGGTTTCCTTTTTGTTATTAAAACAAAAAATGTTTCTAGGTTATCTTTATTAATTAAACGCAAAAAAACTGCTAAGTGTGCTTTAAAAACACAATAAAAAATGTTAGAGGGCTTGAAAAATTATTTGTCAAATGGTTCATCTTTGAAACTTTTTAAGCAGTTCTTTGGATAATCAATAACTTTATTATCCATTTTAAGATTATATAAGTAGAAACTCATGTATTTTCGGGAGTTACTATTAGCATGTTTTTTAATATCACACAATGCAGTGTGGCCATCAATGGCTTATATGGTTAAAGAAAATATGATTTTCTTGTCCATTTTGGCATGCTTCATAGTCTAATATATATATATATATATATATATATACATATATATATATATATAACCTTAGTTTTTGTCATCCCTAATTGATGATGCCTAATGGCTAACACAGTTGCAATACGATATTGTTTTTGGAAGACGAGCCTACTTCGAAGAGTGCGTTGTATGAGGTCATGGAGAACTGGGCCGAGTGGAGCGTCAGGCGCTCCGTGAGAAGGGAGAACAGACCGTGACTCAGCATCACCTCAGACTTCCTCCTGATTGACACAACAACAACAACAACAAAATCATACTTAAAATAAGAAGAAGACAATAACATTACTTTCATTTTAATAAATATCCCACAAAATGTTGTCTGTACATTGAAACCTAATGGTGACAAGTATCCCCACTTACTTGGGTGTCAAATGTTTGAGGAAGTATCCCAAAACTTTGAGCGTCTGCACTCGGATTCCTTCGCATTTGGACGCCAGGAGCTTGTAAATCACGCTGCCAAAACGACCAAAATGTGAGTCCGTATTTCATATCATGAAGCCAGACAGCGACATTTATAATACAAGCGTTTACTTGTACCATACCGAATGCCGTTGCGCTGGTCGAAGGCCTGCACCATGGAACCGGGGTGTTCCGACATGAGCGCCACGAGTAACTGAAGCACGTCCATCAGGTTGTCATCCTGCGGGGTGAAGATTATTGGGAAGGACAGGCCAAAAAATCCACCATGAATAAATATCCAGTTATGCTTAGGAATGTGTGCTTGTCTACAGTATATTTTGGTGCAAGAGCGAGATACAATTTTCTGTGCAATGCCGCCCTCTCGTGGTAAAGGCGAAAAGTGACTCACCTCGTGCATAGTGAGGAGATAGTTGAGAATGCTCTGGAGCTCATCTTCCTTTACACCGTGATCCTGTAACGCAAGGGTATCCATTTTAGATATAATATTTAGATTTTTTAAATTTATAAATGGATTAAAAGAACTGGATTAAAAGCCCTGAATATTCACTTTTTTTCATAGTTTTAAAACAATGTTTATTTTAGCTTTTTTAAATATATTTTTAGATTTTAAAAATGATTTCTTAACTAAAAACACAAAAAATGGAGTAAAAAATGACAATTATTGATTTAAAAGGGAGAAAATCAGGAAATATAATATACATTTATATCTAGAATTTTAATTTGATCCAAAAACAAATGATTTACTCATGATTTACTTTCCCAGGCCACAAAAAATGATGCGGCGGGCCAGATTTGGCCCCCGGGCCGCCACTTTGACACCCATGCCATAAGGGAATTATTTTTTTATTGCTGTTATCGTCGTCAAAATTCAACTGACCTTCATGATGAGCTGCTTGACGAACAAAAGCAGAAAAGCTCGCAAAGACAGAATTTCCCGGGGTCTGGGACCGTCTGAAAAAACAAAGCGTGAGACAATAGTGAGGGCGCTGGACTGCAGTCAATGGCATCCCGCCTGGGGGTGGGACCCTTACCGAGGCCTTTGGGTACGACGCCGCTGCGGTCTTGCGGGTTGACCACCCAGTAGTAGTATTTGAGCGTGTGCATGACCTGCAGGACGGTGCCTACGCGGCGGATGGCGTTGTAGATGTTGACTGTGCTGATGAACTCGGTGGCCAGGTACGTGTACAGATTCATCTGCACCTGCGTGGAGGAAAAGTTCATTCATTTTTTTGAGCACACTGAATTTTTAGGTGGAAAAGGGAAAACGTGTAAATCATTGCCTGCACCCTAATTTTGTAGGTGAACAAAAATCTATGACATCAGGTTTAACTATTGTTGCCATCGTTTATAGGGACGAAATGGGTTTGAAAAGGGTGCCAAAATCTTTTACTATTGGATCCCAGATTAGTTAGGTGGAAAAGGGAAAACAGGAGGATGGATGGGGGTGGCAGTTGGGTACATTGCAGTAAGAGTTCATGATTGGTCCCCAGATTCTTGGATGGAAAAGGGAAAGCAAAACAATGACATGAGCTAGGGGAATGGTAAAAAAAAATAATAAAAATCACTGTCTTAAATACTTGGGTGAAAAATGGAAAATAAGTGGATAAAGGGGAAAAAATAGCATTAGTTTTCACTGTTGGTGCCATAATTCCCGGAAATGGGAAAGCAAAACAATGACACGAGCAGGAGAATGGTAAAAAAAATAAAAATAAAATTAAAAATAAAAATAAAATTAAAAATAAAAATAAAATTAAAAATAAAAAAAATTATTATCTCTAAATTGTTTGGTGAAAAACGGAAAATAAGAAAGTGGATGTAAGTGGGCAAAATTGTATTAGTCTTCACTGTTGGTGCCATGATTCCTTAGGTGGAAATGGGAAAACAAAACTGTGCCATGAGCTTTACTATTAGATCTCAGGTTGTTTAGGAGAATGGAGGACGAGGATAAAAACAATACCACTAAGTTTTGACAGCATGATTCCATAGATGGACATGGGAAAAGGATGGCGATCCACGTTTAATATATTGTTACTGGGATTTTCTTAGGTAAGAGTAGTCGCCAATGCATTTTTTTAGCGCTTCCCCCAAGTCCTTCATACCTTGGCCTGGGCGTGGATCCAGATGGCCGGGTTGAAAAGAATATGGTCGCACAGCTGCTTGAGCAGCAGGATGCCGTTCTGCAAGTTGCTCAGGTACCTGGAGAAGGTCAACACGATATCCAGGACGGGACGAGTCACGTGCACCTTGGAAGACTGGGTGAAAAGTTCAGGTCAAAACCAAGGTCATAAAAAAATACATCAATACCATTTTGCTATAAAATATTCCAACCTTCTCCAAAGTATATCCGATGACCAGGAATCCTTTGCAGGCCAGGACTTGTTCTTGCATGGCTACCGAGTTCTTGAGCAGCTCCATCACAAAAGACAGAAGTGTACAGCTGGAAGGCAAAGCCCAGAAAAAAAAATAAGATGAAATAAAAGTGACAGACAGGAAGAATAATCCGCCTGAGCCGCCGCTGATGATGATGATGATGACGAAGCCCGGCGTGTCAACGTGACGTGATTGAATCGGGGTGTCGTGTCGCCTCGGGGAGGGCCGGCAGGAGTGAAAATAAAGGAGCGAAGGTAATTATTGTGAAGGCGGAATGCAAATAAAAGGAAAATATTTGGAAGGAAACTCAGTTTTCACTCAAAACTTGATTTAATGTGTGTGAACGTAGTTGTCATTATTACACTAATTATAGTAAGTATAATTCAATATGCATGATCATGTGATGGATGGCCAATCTGTTTGAAGTGGGAGGGGCTAATAGTCCTCAGATAATAAGATAGTCGCAAAATTTTAAATAAATAACGGTAAATGTGTCAGTATTTTTTTTTAATGATGATGAAAAATATTCATATAAATTAAATAGTAAATGAAGTATACGGAGAAAAATAAAGATGACTAAGATTTTAGAATTAAGAGTAAATTAAGTAGTAATACCAAGTAGTAATTCTAAAAGTAAGAAAACTTAAAAACAAAAAAAGTATACGATAATGCGAAAATACAAAAATATATACATTTTTATATATTATAAAAATAAATTATACTTCAATAGACAGGAGAAACAGGTTATGGTTAAAAATGAAAAGTAGTATTTTTACAAATAAAAATGAGTAAAATTAGCTAGTACTCATTTGGGAGTAATAATACTTTGAAAAACATTTTAAATAACTATTGTATAAATACCAGTAATAATAATCATTTTAATATATATAAATATTTTTTTTAAATGTGTCTCAAAGGCCGATACTTTGGAAGTTTGTATTTTAAAAAAGGAGATTTCCAAAGACAAGAAATGGAATGTAAATGTTGTTGTTGGCACCCCGTCTTTTTAGATACATGGCGTGTGTGAGAATAGTATGTGCGTTTCCATAGTTACCAGACAGTGGTGTCCAGCTCATGACTGGAGGGCTGACAGAAGTCCAGCTGCGCAAAGAGAGGGAAGAGAACCTGCACGCCACCGATGGAGTGAATGCCGCTCTGAACAGAGTGAGTCACCACCGCTTTCACGTCCTAAAACAAACAAAATCCAACTTTCACTTTTCACTTTCAACTCCATTCATCTTTCTGCTGTAAATTGCAAAGACTTTAGTAGATGTCATATCAATTAGCACACTTTGTCTAGAGTGTCAGATTAGATATAATATTTAGATATTTTTTTTGTATAAATGGATTAAAAGAACTGGATTAAAATCCCTGAATATTTAGTTTTTTTGTAAATCTAAAACAATGTTTATTTTAGATTTTTTTAAATATATTTTTTAGATTTTACAAAATTATTTTTTAACTAAAAACACTGAAAAATGAATAAAAAAATTACAATTATTGATTTAAAATGGGAAATCAGGAAATTTAAATATTTGTATATATTTTTAGATTTTACAAAATGATTTTTGAACTAAAAACTGAAAAAAAATCGATTAAAAAATGACAATTATTGACTTAAAAGGGGGGAAATCAGGAAATATAATATACATCTATACTCTTCATTTTAATTTGATCCTTAAACAGAAAGTTAGCACTCATCATTTACTTTCCCGGGCCACACAAAATGAGGCATCGGGTCAGATTTGGCCCCCGAGCCACCACTTTGACACATGTAATCTAGACATTTTACAAAAATAATCAGGGATTTAACCAACTATCAACTTTAATGCTTGTCTGTGAACTGATTGGGAGGGAAAGCGCAGTTTACCTGTAGCATGAGTGCATGCGGGGAATGCACAAAGATGGAGGCGTTGTCCTTGGGGGACGACTCCAGGCAGAGCTGGGCGTCGGTGGCGCGGGGGTTGTACGCAAAGGCGATGGCGGCCGACAGCTTGCCGTCGTACAGCAGCGTCTTGTGGTGCTCGGCGAACAGCAGGTCGCTCTCGGCTTTGTATCGGAACGTGCCCTGAAAACGGACGACATTAAAAACACAAAAAAAAAATCTGATAAAGTGACAACGGCCATTATTCTTTATTTTTGGCGCCAGTGAATAAATCACATGAGGCTACGCTAGGCTAAATTGACAGTGACTTTTATTGCTTATTGGGGTTTTGCATTTTTTTGTCTAGGTAAATTTAATTCTTAAACACTTTGAATTAAAAAAATAAAACAGGGGTAGATGAATATTTTTTAAAGAACACTTACTAAATGCTTAAGTAAGTTTTTGCTAACAATTTTTGCTAGTTCCAGATTAAACAACCATATTTTCTCGCATATTAGCCACTTCAGTGTATAAGCCACACCCTTAAAATAGCCTTAAAATGGTTGAATTTGACAATTTCCCTGGTATAAGCCGCCCTGATTCACAATTTTCAACTACATATTTATGTTTTTAACATAGAAAAATTCAAAAAGGAAGTCAAGTGAGCAATACAACCAGGAAGTGTGTCTATAGCGGTCTAGTTTGTCATCCCTAGGTAAGATGGCAGCGCCCTGAGCAACCAATGGCAGGCAAAAGTGAGTTTTTTTCACGTTTTATGCAAAATACAGTTGATTTTTTTTCTTGAATGTTGTTCATAGACGTCAAAATAAATTTTGTTTAGCGTTTTTTGCGACAAATACGGCATATGTGCGAGAAAATACAGTACTAGCACAATTAATTGCAAATGGCGTCCCTACCTGATAGCCCGGCCCCAGCTGGTAGATGGCCAAAATCTGGGCGGCGTTGAGGGTTTCCCCGAACAAGTAAACGGCGCCCATCTGTCCGCAGAAGACCCGGTTGGCGTCGGCCGTCTCCGACGAGCCCAGGAAGCACTTGTCGAACGTCTGAAGGATAAAAAAATTAAAATATGAACTCGTGAAGCCTTATGAAGGGTTAAAAAATGATCTATTTTTGTCAAGAGTAGGAAATGGAATTGAGACAGGCGGGTTGAAAAGAAGCAAAAATAGGCACAATGCGCTAAAAATAAAAATATGTTCGCCGACAATTTATTTGAACTAAAACGTGATGGTAGCCTTTATGAGGTCAACATAGGGTAGTTTAAACATGGCTCAAAATGTAAAAACTCTGTTGTTTTTTTTATAGAATAGTCAGTCCTCCCACTTCATATAAATTGGACATATTCATGTCATTTTATTGACTTCTTATTAATGTCATTTGAGGACACAATTGTATTATAAATGTTAATATTGTGTCCTAAAGGACCCAAAATAAGACCACCCAGATTTTATGGGGTTCTTTATTTATATTTTTAATTACCAAGAACGTTCATTTGTTAAATATTAAATAATTTTAACAATGATTTATTTACAAAGAAGTCAATAAATCCCAAAACCAGTTGTAAATACTCCCCTAAGAAACTGTCTATTAAATAAAGGGTTCCTCTATTAACGTTTTCATTAAAAAATAATAATAATAAATTCTTAAACATTTTAAAACGACATAATTCTCCATTTGCAACCCAAAAAAAAAATGACTGGTACTCACGTCGCTGGTGTTGACGAACCAGGCAATCTCCCCGAACGATGCTAACTCGCCGTTGACGTAGCAACTGATTTCGCTGTTTTTCCAACGGTTGTAGACGTGTGTCAGCGTCACCATGTACCACTGTGGTGAATTTTTTTTTACAGATTTTATTAACCAAAAAACAGGTGACACAATAGCGATTGTTTTTGGTTTCAGTCTTACCTTCTGAGGTTTAAAATCATACTTGACACAGTGCTGGAACCCTTTGCCCTTGGTTTTTAGCGAAGTCACAATCAAGCAACCGCCCACAAAGTGCGCTGAGTAGCCGAGCCCTTTGCTAGTGCGAAAACTGAACAAGAAAATTAATAAATAAATGAAAACTTTTGAAAGGTACACATTTGGAGTAAGTGGACTGACCAGTAAAGGTAAGGCTTGTCTTTATCCACGTTAATGTTGTTGAGCGGGTCCATTCGCAGCCACGTATGGAAAGTAAAGCCATTCTGGTACGGCCATTTTGCGATGGGAGGGAGTGCAATTGCCTGTTTAAAGACAAAAATTGGATTTATTTCATCTCGTACATTTTTTTCCATTTTGAGGGTAGGAGAGTAGAGGTAGGGAGCCTGAGGCTCGGGAGCCATATGCGACTCTTTTGCATATTGCTCCCGAGCCATATGCGGCTCTTTTGCACAAGGCTCGGGAGCCATATGTGGCTCTTTTGTATATGGCTCTAGAGCCATGTGCGGCTCTTGTGCATATGCCTTGGGAGCTATGTGCGGCTCTTTTGCATATTGCTCCCGAGCCATATGTGGCTCTTTTGAATATGGCTCCCGAGCCATTTTTAATTTTATTTTTATTTTATTTAGACATTTTTGCATGCATACTCATTGATTAGCAACATTCTATCAATGTTTTGAAAATTTTTCAGATAATTTTGCTCTTTAAAAGTGGAAAAATGACAAAAAATGGACACATGGTCATTTATCTTTAAATTTCGAGTCTAGCTCTCAAGGCATAACATTTGAAAATATACAGTATTTATTCCCCCTTCTGTGAAAAATGTTGCCACTCCTACATGAAGCGTGATTGTTTCCCCACCATGAAATCGATCCCCATTAACCGTAAAAAAACAAGGGATGACTGAATGTTTAAATCTTACAGCAGCATTTTTTCCCGGGAAGCTGAAGAAGGAATCAGGTCCGTTTCTATGAGCCATGTACTTGAGCACAGACAGCAGCTTGACGGCATGTCGAGGCTGTGTTAGAAAAAAAAAAAAATCACACAAAAAAATGAACCTGACCAGCATTTGACGAGTTCCCTGCACATTCCTCACATAAACGACGACAACCGAGTCAACTCACCCACTGGGCTTTCTCTCCTCTCAGCTTACTGAAGAACAGCTTTAGTTCTTTGACCGTGATGCTGTAACTGGCCAGCACGCCCAGCATGTCCACCAGCAGGTCTGCAAAAAAAGAAAACAACGTTTTGATCAAAAAAATAAAAAAACACAATTCTGCTTCATTGGTTGGCTAACCAATGAAATTGTTGAACTTTACATGTTTGCGTATTTTCAAAAGGACTTTAAATGACGGGATATTTTCGCTCGAGTAAACCGTGAATTTGCCCTTATTTGACCAAAGTGGCTTCGGGCCTGCGCCGTTCGTGCTGGCCAAAAAGGGCAATGATGCGAACGCCGTCACAACGGATTCCAGTAACCCTCGCCATTTCCAAAAAGGCCGACGGGACGGAGTCGCCGCACGCCGCTGAAATATCAGAAATGTGTTTACCTTATCGCTTGGTTGATTTTGGATTGTGGTGCAGATATTTTGGGGAGGAATGGGTTTAAAGTTTGGGAATATTTAAAGTCTGGTTTAGCATAGTAGCAGTAGCTGCGTGCTAGCGCTAAATAGTAAGGTTGTTTTTAGTTAGACTTACAAAACCATTTTTTTCTTTCTTTTAACTACATCAAGGGTGTCAGACTTGGGTTGGGCCGGACCATTTTAGATATAATATTTAGATTTTTTTTTTTTTATAAATGGATTAAAAGAACTGGATTAAAATCCCTGAAAATTCAGTTTTTTATACATCTAAAACAATGTTTATTTGAGCCTTTTTTATATATTTTTAGATTTTACAAAATGATTTTTGAACTAAAAACAGAAAAAATTGATTAAAGAATGACAATTATTGATTTAAAAGGCGGAAAATCAGGAAATTTAATATACATTATCTATCATTTTAATTTGATCCTAAAACAGAAAGTCAACATAATTTACTTTCCCGGGCCGCACAAAATGATGTGGCGGACCAGATTTGGCCCCCGAGCCGCACCTTTGACACCATGCCCTAAACTCTTGGAGTATACGACTTGGCTTTTGAATACCTGCGATCATGTTGTCCATGTCAGAGATGCGCTCCAGCACCACCTGAATGAGGCCGACTTCAGTGCACGCCTGTAGGTTGCGCACGCTCTTCTTGAGGATGGCGGTGAAGATGCTCCACACTTCGGCTTGGCAGGTGACCTCGCATTTGTCCAACAGCTCCACCATGCACACGATGCTTTCGGGTTCTTGGATGATGAAGTTCATCTCCAGGTCAAAATGGCCGCCGACCAGCTGGAAGGAGAAAAGTTGAAATGTAATAGTGATTTTTAAATGAGCGCGCTAGCACTAGCAGAATAATCCAGGAATGGAAACACTGTAAAATACAAAGAAAAGTACATTGTATGGTTACTTGTAGTCAAGAAGCATCTACAATACAGTTTCATCATTTGGTAAATTAGGAAAGCAACACGGGTTGCCAGGTGCAGCCCAAATCCCGCGAGTCTTTCCGCGGCTTTACGGGAAACAGACACCAGATCCCAAAGCTGGTAACCTAGCCTGGCTCTTCCCAACCATCCCCCGTAGAGGCCTAACTAAATTAATCATGGCTGAGCAACCTGACAGAAAATAAGTTTTCCACGGTCGCCGTAGAGACAGCCAAACCAGCTTTATCTGGAATACATGATAATATTGATTATTAACACATTTTTCAACAAAATATGTCTCATTTTCGATCAAATATGCCTCAAAATTAACCATCAACAACAAAACTAGTTAGCAATTCAATTGCTAATGATGCTAACCTTGTTTCTTATACACCTACTTTCCTCAAAATCCCCTTTTTCTTTAAAAATAATTAAATTCCTGTTTTGTTTGCACATTCTTGGCGTCCATGCCTGACTGCCACCCACTTTTTCAAACAACCAATCAATCAGAAAACACCTGAATGGAAAAAAAAACACACATTTTTCCCCCAAATCTAAATTGTAATCAACTTAAAAAACTGACAATCGCAACACTGTAAATCCCAAACAAAAGAACATGTTATGTTCATAACATGTTCTAAAATGGCGACTATGTAAATACACAAGGACGAGTAGCAATATCGACCTTTAGCTGAGGACGGCATGCACACGAGTGCTATTCTCTTTTTGCCTTTTCAGCAAAAGCGAGGCCGAAACACACTCGTACGATTTGCCAGAGCGCCGACGGCGCTTTAAACGCATCCTCTTTTTAACGAGGCATCTCATCAAACCCAAAGCGCTTGAACGCGCCGCTCCATGAAAGCGACAAATAATCGGCAAAGGTCAGAGTTCATCCAGACGCAATATTAGAAAATGCCAGGGAAAAATATTTACGCAATAGTGCCCATTAACAAAGACCTTCCATGTGTAGAATTTCTAAAAATAGGAATAATTGTCAACTAATCGAACCTCCCGTATTTGTCCCTAAAAAAATGATGACTGAATCGAGGGTATGGCTTATATGTGCATAAATTGGATTTGGTGACAAAGACAATACGCCATAACGCCAGAAAAATTAATTTTGACCTTTATGAATGAAATTTAGGGAAAAAAATGCATCTTGAAATGTGAAAAAAACTAAATTCTTCACTCAGGGCGACGCCATCTTACTTAAAAATGACAAACTTGACCATTACGGACACTCTTCGTGGTTGTACTGCTCACTTGACCTCCTCTTTGAAATGTTCAATCCAGAAAACGATTCATAAAGTATCTAAAAAATACCACAAGTGATAATTTTTCTTAAGATTTTCCATTCAAAGAGACATATTTGCACTCCCTAAAAATATGTAGTTGAAAATTGTAAATCGGGGGCGTCTTATTCGAGAAAAACTGTCAAATTAAACGATTTTAAGGCAGTTTAATGGGTGTGGCTTATACGCAGACGCGGCTTATATGCGAGAAAATACAATACTTGTCAGAATTGAGAAATGCTCATAATAGTAAAGTGGGGGATGGGCATAGTGTAGAAAAAAAATATCTATGCAGCTTTCTAAGAATATCTTCAAAAGCACAACATCAATCAAACCTTCCCACAACTCCAGTGAGCCATTTTGAATCCTTCCACAGTAACTAACGGTTCTCCTCCTCCTCCGAATTAAAAAAACGTCCACACTAAAGAATGTACGAGTCGGACAAGGCGGCCCACAGAGGAAGGGGACGATTGGATCTTAAGTAAACAAAGAATTTCCTTGTTTAGGGCATGTCGATGACCTAGCATGGCACCGACGTCGCTACACATTTGCATTATTCAGAAAAGAGCCAGGCCGAGATAGCCGGCGTGTTTACTCCGAAACCAGTATTGCAGGTATTCACATTTAACGCCCTGCTTTATTATCGCTGTCGGTTAATGCCAGTTGACAACTTTCGAAAGTAGCAGTGTGATGTAATAAAGCTTTTGGGTAAAATGGCGTGTACAAAGTCCAGTCTAAAAGGCTAAAATAAACTCATTTGTTGAAGGGAACACTAATTAGCATGTTGCTATACCAGGGGTGGGCAAACTTTTGGGCCTGGGGGGGCACATTGACTTTAAAAATAAGACAGATGGGCGGGGTTAGCACAAGATATGATACATATAAAAAAGTGCATCCGTTAACAGTACATATGAAACAGAAAGAGAACAAAATGACTAAAGTATTGACATACTCATCACTCATCATTGAAGTCAAAAGTATAAAGTACAAAGTCAAAAGGAATGTATTAAGAAAAAAGATAGAGAAGCTTTAAAACAAAAAAATTAATAAGAGTGGACAGAGCTACTCCAAATGGCTTCCGCGGGACGGCGCCATCTTGGGGGAACAAAAATAATAATAAAACTATTTGGACAACGTCGGCGGGCCGGATTAAACAGCCTAGCGGGCCAGATGTGGCCCACGTGCCGTAGTTTGCCCATGTCTGAGCTCTACATTTGAAAATAACGCAAAAAACATTTTAACAAAATATTTTGTGACAGCCCTTATTGAAACAGACTAAAATTAAATGATGAAACATCAGTTTGCGAATTCTGCAGAGCGCAATCCGTCCAAAAGGGAAGGATGGCCATCCATGATGCAAAGCGGACGCCGCCGCTACGACCTTGCCTTCAGGTGAAGCCGCATTCCACAACGATAAGTCGTCAAACGCTAGCGCACCCCCGTGCAGCGCCCGCTGTCGGGCCCGCTGTCCGTCACTTGCGACCAAGTGACTGGGCAATGACTCATGGGTATGCCGGCTTTCAAGGGTAAACAAAAAATAATACACCCCTTTAAAATAACGGGATAATCACAGCCACCTTTTACATTACGACACAATAATATTTCTGGTCTATGAATATTCCGATACGTAAAAATTTATTGATCACAGTTCAATAACACAAAGGCTCATACATTTATCCCTCGAATATAATAATAATAAATAAAAACATTTTGTTTTTTTAGTGCTGAGTCCTAGTAGCAAGTTAGCATGAATTTACATTTTTTATTAACTTTAGAAAAATTTAAAGAAAAACATTTAATAATTACTAGTGGAAAAAATCGTTAAGTAGTGAATAAGCAGTAATCGAGGGATTACTGTATTCGTTAGCGCTTTATATATTGTACATTAGCACTGAGCTAACTTGTTTTCAAGAAATACAAACTCAACTATTACCCTATTCTGACCACGGTTCATTCATGAAATATCTCAGAATTACTTTTTCTCCTCCATCTTTATTCTCAAATTTCAACCAAATTTAGCTAGCAACAACATAACTGTCAACACCTACAAATTACCTGTATATCATACATAATTTTGCATCTTTTTAACCAATACGTCATACAGCAAAACAAAAAAATCATCAAAAAACCTTGACAACTATGCTATTACCTTGCCATTTTAATGCTATCAAAAAAAATCGAGTATCTCTCCCTCAAACTACCACAAACTTATAAACCACCATGTCAAAAAGTAAATGATTGTGAAGTTCTACCACCATGACAAAGCAGTTCCGCAGGTTCTACCTTCTGCTCCACTACCCCAACCCCCTTCGCCCTTCAAGCAAGACAACCGTTCTTTTCCAGTTCCTCCGCCCTCTCGCGCAAAACCGTCCAATTTGCCACTGAAAATCCTGTCAAGGTGGGCAACAGGTTGTACACAAACCACACACACATACACACTTACACTATCACTGACCTGGATATGTCACTGATTTTCTTCCCCCGGCATTGAGGATCCTGACACCAGTCACGTCATATTCAATTTGGTCAATTCTGCATGCGTCAAGCTTCATAATTACTCACTCCATTTTAGTCTGTGATTATGAGGGTGTACTATAGTATCTGACACGTGTCTGTGTGTATAAATGCATACAACTGACACGTGTCTGTGTGTATAAATGCATACAAGAAGGGGTAATTGAGAGGAAAATGGAAAGTGAGTAGAAGTTTTTACTGGAGGTGGGGTTATAATAGGGTTGCGCAATATTGTATGACTGGAGCTAAATTATTTTGATCCGTTTTTTAATGTTTTGGGTACAAAAAACTTGAATTTGAATAGTATATGGAGTTGTGCTACTATTTTTAAACATATTTATTTTGCCTCTAGAGTTATGCCGCTTATTAATAACATTGCTTGGTGATTGGTTTAGTAATTATTCAATTATATCAATACAAAATATTGTATATTGGGGCTATTTAATATACTATAGTTGGGATATTTCATTCAAGCAATGGTTCAATTATATCAATACAAAATATTGTATATTGGGCTATTTTATTCAATTAAATTATGAAAAGTCTCAACATTTATGACAGTAGGTGTATACATAACTAGGCTGACACCAAATTAATTATTATATATATAATTAATGACATTTTAAAAAGAACCTTTACCTTCATATCCTCAAAGACTATTTGTACAACTTGAAGTCAACTAACTGGCATATACTATCAAAATAGTTAATCGATTAATCAAATAGTTGTCGACTCAGCTTCACATTAATGACCAACTTTTGTTATACAACAAACAATGCCTTCATTTCTAGCACCCCCAGGAAAAATTAACTGCATTTTAGCATTAGCATTCTTTAGCTCTCCCTTATCATATGTAGTATCTCTATAATTATCCCCTTGTCCACCTTCTGTGAAACCAGGTGGACAATTAATGACGCCGGAAGGTTCTAGTATAGCAACACAAAGCCAGAAATGTAACAATTATCAATGTTTTAGGTGTTTCTTCACCAAAACTTCTCTAAAAAACGTACCAAAACAACCCCAAACTTCTCAAACATCGTGTTAATTAAACGAAAGCTCGACCTGCGGCCTATTCTGAGTACACATAATCAGCTTACCAGGTTGAAGGCAGTCTCCACCACATCTCGGTTGGAAACTTCCCCAACTTCCATTAGACCGGCCAGGACGGCGAATTTCATCCGAATTCCCCGGACGGGAACGGCGGGGTTGAGCGCCACGGTTCCCGGCGTCACCGGGCTGGAGCTCTCCTCGCTTGCCATTTCTCAAGGTGGACAGGTGGCGACAGGAAAATCCACCTGTTCGCCTACAATGGCGGCGGCGTTAGAAGTCAGTCGAAGGGAAAGAAAAAGGGGGAGGCGAACTCACCTTCGGTTGAACGTCCCCCCTGACTACTTTGTTGGCAGCCTACACGCACATACTATGATAAATAGTCAAATAAAGTACAAAGAGTGTCACTCCGGAGCGTTAAATGCCTTCACCGACTACTCCTCTTCCTGTAGTCCGTAACTTGATAGCCCACAGGCGGGATAATGTCGTCCGAAGAAGAAGGCGGCGGAGATGAAAGCGTCCGGAGAGGCAGGTAGAAGTCCGCTTAGCCTTTTTCCCGACGCTCGTTTCTTCGGAAAAAAACGTCCATAAAGGGTCACTTTCCAACCGGCGGAAGTTGCTATTGTCATGAAGTCTAAATACTTGACAGGTAGCGACGCCGAACTCTCGACACGCCGCTAAAGGAGAGGACGGAGTGAGGCTTGAGGGGGAGCGGACGCTCGCCTCGTCGAGTCGGTGAAGTGCACTGAAGCTAGCCGGAACTGGAGAGGAAGGTTCGGCCAGCTGTTCCCGCGGTCTGCCTGTCGCTTCCGGATTTGATCCCCGGTAGCTTGTTAGACCGCCAGCGCCATGACAGTGGAAGCCCTAGAGTTAGGGAGTAGTGTGCGCATGCGCGGAGAGTGTGCAGTCGAGGGTGGCTTTGCTTCTCAGGTAGAAAACGTTTTTTTTTTTAAGTAAGTTAAAAGTTTAATAAACACCCAGTTTAAAAAAATATACATATTTCTAATCCTGTTTTTCTAAATATATCTTTTTAAAAGTTTTTTTAAACAATGGCTGCCATTTAAAGCGACACACCAACCAGAGTTGTTTTTATAATTAGCTGTTTTTACCCAGTAACTTTGTCAGATTACAATTTATAACACTGAAACTTTTGACAACTTAAATACGTACGTACATTCCATTCTAAATGGTTTGGACGTGTGCCACAAACAACGGCACGCATAAAAGGCCTGGACAATCTCTAGCTCTCGAGCCACATGCGGTTCTTTGCCTTAATTGTTATTGTTTTTTTATGGCCTCCAACTCAACAAAAGTTAACATACAACAAACCACACATCGTCATGTTATAGTCATTCAACTGCTACTTTCACTTGATTCGAAATATGCTGTGACTCAGTGTTCCAATAGATTGGTGGTCACTGTCAACCTGCCATCAATACAAAGCACTGTTTACAACAGAAATTAATGTGTGGGCACATATTGGTGTGTTGAATCATCACCTGGCATCGCTGGATCAGTTGGAGGGCAACTAAATCCTCATGAGCTAGCATACTATTGTTTCCGGACGGTTGACCTTTATGCTGACACCACTTACAGGGGTGTCAAACGCCAGGGCGCAGGCGACCACATTTCAACACCGCAGGCTGAACTTGGTAAACAATTCTGGAGAGACTCAAGATTTTGTTTTTGAACAAAAATGCAAGTTAAATAGATTGGATGTCCGTCTCCTTGTGCCTTGCGATTGGCTGGTCACTGATTCAGGGTGCTCAAAGTCAGCTGGGATAGGCTCAAACACCCCCCGTGACCCTTGTGAGGATAAGCGGTACGGAAAAAATGAATAAATGTTTAGCTAAACAGCAACTGATAACAAATAAACATCAACAAAACGTACTTATTTTAACCTACTGGGTTCAATTCCAGTGTAAAGTACACGTTTAACAACCAATTTAATTAAAAGTGCAAAACTTTCAATATATTTTGAAATATTTCTGTTTTTATATCAGTTTTCACCTCATCATGGAGCTACTATGTCCAGGTTGACCAAAGAGGGAGCTCTTGAGTAAACAACCCAAGTCAACCCGAGAGCAAGTGAGTGAGCGAGTCTCGTCTTTTTTCAATTCTCGCGTGATTTCCTCGATTCCTTCTCTTTCCCTCCCTGTAGCCAACATGGCAGTCGGCAAGAATAAGAGGCTGACTAAAGGCGGCAAAAAGGGTGCCAAAAAGAAGATGTAAGTAATAAAATGCACACAGCGTTATACCCAAAAGCCTCTATTCTTTATAATATTACCAAAAAACGACTAATACAACAAAGGATGAAGCCGATAACTCTCGGATACCGCAGGCCTCGGTTGCTTCCCGTACGCGGACCAATGTCCCTCGAGTGTCGGCTTTCTTCTTTCTTGTCGTACCCGGTGCGTTGTTTGATAAAATTGTTGTTATCCAGCGTATTCGACGTTAATGGCGGCGGTTTTGTATGTATTACGTGCTTGTTCTAATGCTCCGAAGGTGAACAGCTCTTCCTGGAGCTAACTCATGTTAGCATCGAGTTAGCAGGTCACGTTGAAGTAGTACTACGTCTACAAAATTGAATGACAATGCAATTTAAAAACCTTGCGTTTCAATGCTAACGTGCTCTAGTTATGCGTCTTCAATTATTCTCGTTCAAATGTAGAATGTAAAGAGTTCTCTTGTCTCAACATTGTGACAAGTTAAATATTTCCAAATGATGAACCGTTTCTAAATTAGAATTTTAATTACTGGACTTGGGCTTATCATAACATGTACATGTAATATTTTTTCTCAGCGTGGACCCTTTCTCCAAAAAGGATTGGTATGATGTCAAAGCTCCGGCCATGTTTATCATCCGTAATATCGGCAAGACTTTGGTCACCAGGACTCAGGGAACCAGTAAGTTCATTAAGAAAATTAACTGACCATTGAATAATTGTTAATACATTTTTTCTTTGCTTTTTACTCTGCCAGGAATTGCCTCTGATGGTCTGAAAGGTCGCGTATTCGAGGTGAGCCTCGCTGACCTCCAGAACGACGAGGTGGCCTTCCGCAAGTTCAAGCTGATCACGGAAGACGTCCAAGGCAAGAACTGCCTCACTAACTTCCACGGCATGGACCTGACCCGCGACAAGATGTGCTCCATGGTCAAAAAGTGGCAGGTAACCCCTCTTTTAAATACTTCTAGGTTTTTTCTGGGTTTTCTGATCTTTTCTGCTGTTCCTCCAGACCATGATCGAGGCTCACGTGGATGTCAAGACCACGGACGGCTATTTGCTGCGTCTCTTCTGCGTGGGATTCACCAAAAAGCGCACCAACCAGATCCGCAAGACCTCCTACGCCCAACACCAGCAGGTTCGCCAGATCCGCAAGAAGATGATGGAGATCATGGTCCGTGAAGTGCAGACCAACGACCTCAAGGAGGTGGTCAACAAGCTGTAAGTGGTGCCAAATCCAACTGGGCCTCCATTTTGTCCCGTTCCTTTGGCACAAGTATTCTTATTTTGGGTTTTTTTGTTTGTTTTTTGGCAGGATCCCTGACAGCGTAGGCAAAGATATCGAGAAGGCGTGTCAGTCCATCTATCCTCTGCACGATGTCTATGTTCGCAAGGTCAAAATGCTGAAAAAACCCAAGTTTGAATGTGAGTTATTTGGCGACATTGACTTGTTAGATTAAGTAATTCTTTAAATAAAATGGTTCATGGCAAGTAAAAATGCTGTGAACTTTGGTTTGCTGCCAATCCTCCCCCTTGAAATGGATTGGGCGTCATGGTGGAAGCAGAAATGTCATAAACTTGGCGTGTAAACTTGCTCTAATTCAGCCAGTCCTTCCAGTTATGCAAATCTGATGTTGTTGGCAAGGCAAATAGTTTGAATTTCTTAGTTTAATTTCATCTTGCACATGACAAATCATTAAATTTGAATAAAAACAAGTGCTAAAATTATTCATTTTGATAAATACACTAAAAACCGCTCAATCCAGCCTAAAAAAATTTGAGTTTGAAGAAAAAGATAAGTCGCTGCCACAAACCAATAGTAGAGAAATGTTAACTTATTAATTAATAGAGAATAACACCCTTGCATAAAACTTTTTACCACAGAAAGGCATGCTGGGTGTCCGCGATGCATTCAAAACAATTGGAAATAACATTACTCCAAGCAGAAAAATCAAGAGAACTCTATCTGTTGTTAATAATTAACCCTTTTAACGCCAGCTGGGCTGCATTAACGACGATGTTTTTGTGTGTGTGGTTTTGCAGTGGGTAAACTGATGGAGCTCCACGGCGAGGGCGCCGCAAGCAGCGCGGCCAAAGCCTCCGGTGACGACACCGGCGCCAAGGTGGAGAGGGCCGACGGTTACGAGCCCCCCATCCAGGAGAGCGTCTAGAAATCAACACCCTGACAGATTTAATAAAAAAAAAAATGTAAATGACCAACTTTGGCCTTTTTGAAGTCTATTTATTGACAGGTTTTGTACATTTTGTTTGGAAGACGCCCAAAGTTTAGCAGCGTTAAAGAATTTGAATGTAGTTCTTGGGAACCAGTGCCCGTTCGCCCTTCAAGTCGCCCAAGAACCATTCGTCATCCATGGATTCCAGGTCGGTAATGATGTCCCCGACCTGCAATGGAAGACTTTGAGATGATACTCGCTCGTTTTTGGGGAAATACCAAAAGGAAGGAGCGATCTTAACTTGGAAAGAGAGCTCATCGTCACGATTTGAATTGAAGTCGTACATTGCCCTTCCCTTTGTTTCACTGACTTCAAACTCGCACGTTGAACCTGATGGGTGCAAAAGGTCAATTTAAATGTAGCATTTATACACATCAAAATGTATTTGGGGTGTAAAATTCATAGAAAGGTAACTTGGAAAATGCCAAAATAGTTTTACAATATAAAACTTGCCAATACTTACATGGCAACGCAACCCTGTTTGGAAGTGCTGGACCCTTGAGGTTGTCGGGTAAACTCCTGGTGTTGCCCATTGCCCACCCTGACACCTCGCCCTCCAAGTCTAAAGACGCCCTAGATTGGAGACCACTTTTTAAAGACTTGACATCTTAAATTCCTCAGGTGATTTAGTCACGTTAAATTCTAGCCACCATTTTGCAAATCCAAAAAATGTACCTGACTTTACTTGGAGGTGGTTTTGGTTTCTTCTGAGGAACAGTTTTGGGTGGCAATCCAGATCCAGCCTTCAAAAAAACAGATCAAACATGCTGTGTTCATTTTACATGTAGAATTTTCAGTTTTAGATCATAATTTGTTGATCATGCATAGTTGGACAAAGGGTTTACTCACTATTACTTTAACAAAGTTAATTGGGAAGTAACCGTCGGATCCTTTGCAAGTTCCCCGGTACCATTCGGCGTCCACACGCTCCGCCGCGGTGACCAGGTCACCGCTCTTCAAGGCCAGCTCACCTGGACCCTCTGACCACAGACAAAAAGCCATTTTTTATTCAGTCACATTTTTTTCAGCATGCCATGCTTTGTCGTGGCTTAGAATATACGTAGTAGTAGTAATGGCAACCTGGAGTGAAATCGTGCATGGCTTGAACCGTGAGTCCATGTTCTTGCTGGCTAGCGGGACTTTGGGCCTGCACCAAGATACATATTTCAGTGTGGGGCCTGTGGGAATTCTGCCCAGCAACAGGCATGGTTACAGGGCGCCGTTTGTAAAGGTCCTCTTTGTTTTTATTTTGATTCTTCTGTTCATTTTAATTGGAATCTTTCTGATTTAGATTCCTGATTTTGATCCCTAATTTAGATTTTTAATTTTTATTGCTGATCTAGATCCCTGGTTTTGATCTGATTTTGATCAGATTTTGATTGCTGATTTTGGATTTTAAACATTGTACAGTGCTAGCAAGCTAGCTTAACATAACAAACAGTCGTTGCCATTTTCAGCACTCGCAGCTTTGTCCAAACGGTGTCCGAAACAATATCGTCACAAAAACAACTCACCTGAAAATCCACTTCTCCAGTCTCGTTTCTGTTCAAGTCTGTTCTGTCCAGAACCTTCCATTAGTTAATAGGCAGCAAAAACAAAGAAAAACGTCAGAATCTGGCCATTGCCAACACGCATTACACCACCAAACACACCCTTACGGCATATTTGTCGTAGAGCTGGTGGCCCGGGAGCGGCCTGGGCGGCAGGACAAAGGCTTTGGCGGCTTTGGGCGGCGGTGGTCGTCCCGGACCCACTTTGCTGGGCGCCGTGTCTTTCTGCCTGAAGCGTAGTGCGCATGAGTCGCTTTTAAAAAGACAAAACGCCCACCTGTTACTCACCCATTTGGCAGCAAGGGAAGCGGTCGGTAAGCGGGCTCGACCTCCACCGGGAGGCTCGGTAAGGCCTTCTGCTTGCCGGCTCTCGTCGCGTCCACGGAACCGACCGGTTTCCGAGCGGGGAGGGGCGGCGGCGCCTCACTTGAAGGACTTTCCGGGGCTGATGGGAAATGGTTGGTGTTAGCGTTAAGTTAAGTGGAACAATTCCAGTGGGGTAAACTCACCGGTTTGACTGGGAACTCGGATAGTGGTGGGCCTTCTCCTTGGGGGGGCTTTTGCCAAGACTGGTGGGGGATCTAAAAAACGTACAAAGTTGTTATATGGTGTAAAGCAAGGGTGTCATACTCTTCATTTTCATTTGATCCTAAAACAGAATTGATTGACTTTTCCGGGCTACACAAAATGATGCGGCGGGCAACATTTGGCCCCCGGGCCACCACTTTGGCACACAATTTGAAATCATTAAAAAAAAGTATTAAATATGGGATAAAAGATGACAGGTATCCAAATTTGACTTGACTCACTTGGTTCAGGTCTGGCGTTTTCTTTCAAAAATCCCGTTGAGTTGTGGTTATTGGCATTCAGGTTTGCCTTCAGCGGTTCCTTGGCGGGCTTAACCGGCGGTCTCGGTGGCAAGGGGGGTTCCTCCTGGGTGCTGTCACCCCTGCTCAATACCGGTCGCGACCTTTGAGGGGGTCCGCCCTTTGAGAGCAGAATCTCTAATTCATCTCGTAACGGTTTGGTGGCGGGTTTTGGAAGGGTTCGAGGTGGGAGAGTTGGCGTGGACGCATCTTGACCGTCCGGAGAGGGCGCCGTGGTCGGCAAGGGTTTCGGGGGTTTTCTGGGGAAAGCATGCGGTCTGATCCGGTCCTCAGAGAGTGTCTGAATGTCAAAGGAATGGATTTTAGCGTGGATGTTTTGCTGAGTATTGTTGGTGGACATCTCGCTCGAAAATGCCCGATCACCACTGGGATTGAAGCCCCCTAGTGGCTCCTTCAGGTACTCGTCGGAAGAGCCGTTCATAGAGTTGTCGTCCTCAAACTGGATCAAAGACTCCATCTTGTCCTGTGTTGGTTTTTTGGTTTTTGTACGCGGAAGTGGGATGGGCTTAGCTTCGGATCCAGCGCGTTCGAATCCCGGGTCGATTTCCGAAAGACGCTCAGGTACGGGGGCGGATCTTCTTGGTGGTTTTTGCGGTTTTTGGCCTGTAGGAGAGTACACTCAGATATTAGACGGTGAAAATAGGTTGTGGGTGGGACGGGAAAGGGTGCTACCGGCGGATATTTTCTTGAGGGGGTCGGCGCGGGGCTCGGAACGTCGGGGTGCCGGGGTGGGGCGGACGATGCGCTCTTCTAGGGTCTTTTCTTGAATCACTTGGTCATAGGACGGTGGGGGCTGAATTATAAAAAAACAAAGACTAATGAAGTCATACCTCTACTTACAAATGCCTTGAGGTATGAATGTTTCAAGTTACAAATGTTTAATATGCAAATGCATGACTTGAGATATGAAAAAGTTACAAAATCATCCAAAAATAAATGAATTTTTTTATCTGTTATTTTATTTTGAATTTCCCTTATGAACCAATTAAAAACTGAAACGAACTCAATGGAGATTTGACAGAATTTTATTGTAATCTGGCAACAAGAGCTTAAAAGAATTGACCTTGTTTTGCCTGTTATGTCATTATTTACAGCAAACCTTGATGCTTGCGGAGCAACTACATGACGTTGAGGAAGGAAAGACCAGGGGAGGCGGGGAGAACCAGTTTTTGTTCTCATCCAAAGTGTCCGAGCTGGAAAAAAAAACAACTATATATGTCAGAATTTAGAAGTTAGAAGCAACATTATAGACAAATAGTAACCAAGAATTTGGGAAAACATACCTACAAAGTGCTGCTTTTCTTCTGTCAAGATGATCTGAAAAGATTAACACTTATCAGAAATACATATTTTTGTGCACTTGAGCTAATGGTTAGCTGCTAGCCATACAATAAAAAAATCAGGATTGAACATAAACAATGACTGAAATGATGAGAAACATAAACCTTGACACAAAATGGCTGCCTACCATCTCCAGTTCACGTTTCCCATGTCCAAATGTCAACCCCAATTTCTAATTTCTCACTCCTACAACAGTTATGATCCATATTTTATTGACTAAAACCTGAAACCCAAAGTGGAGTCCAATCATTCTCTGCCATTGACAGTGACAAACGTCCAATCCTTTTGTCGACTGGGAAGGAACAATCTCCCCCTTCCCAGTTAAAAATTGACCAGCAAAAGACAAATACTTCCTCAATCCCACCATACACAGCACTTCCTGGTTTACAGAGACGGACAAATGACCCCCATGACCCCCAAGTGGGTGCACCCCATCTTTCCTGGACAGGTGTGCTTACCTGTTGAGGACTTCCAGGTAAGAAAATTCCCATTTAAGTCCTCTTTGAAAGACGACCCGAAAATATTATGAGAGCCTATTTGACAAATACAAGAATTCACACACACACATGCACACACATACCCACACATACACACACAGTAATCGCTTTGGACCAATCAGGACGATCGGAATGCGGCCCAACGGGAGGCGGAGTCAAAACATTAAAGTGGAAAAAACTCATCGTCGCTAAACGAGGAAGCAAAACATTAAATGACGGTTTTAGAATGAGAATATTTTACTTGATTTTATGTGTGGGTTGGACCATTTTAGGGATAATATTTAGATTATTTTTTAAATAAAATTGATTAATAGAACTGGATTAAAATCCCTGAATATTCATTTTTTATAGATCTAAAACAATGTTGTTTTAGCTTTTTTAAAATATATTTTTAGATTTTACAAAATGAGTTTTTAACTAAAAACACAGAAAAAATGATTAAAAAATGACAATTATTTATTTAAAAGGGGGAAAATCAGGAAATTTAATATGCAATATGGCCGTTTTGACCACAATTGATGAGCAAATGTTACAACTTAGTTTTGAAACTAAATTAGCTATTCTGAGCTCATAACGACAATAAACTGTATTGAATAGAATGGCGATGTTTTTGTGAAAGTGGACGCTGACGCACAAAAAGTGCTGAGCTCAACAGAATAGGCCAAAAGCACCCCCCCCCCTTTCCGAATCACTCTCAGCTGCGGGTTTACCAGTCCGACACATGCTGACATTGTATATCGCGACATGTTTTGGCACTCAACAGCTGCACAACAAGCCATCTGCCCAATTTTTTGCCATCAGTTTATCGCTAATGGACGCCCAATCCACATAAACAGGGAGGCCGGCCGCCAATGAATGTTTCTTCATTTGCATCATCGAGAAAAATGGACGAGAGTATAGTAAGTAATGAGTAGTATTACGGTACAGTTTCGGGCGTTAGGTGTTTATGCTGCAATGTAATTATTTGTGGAGATCCTTCTGTTGTGCGCATCTTGGCCACCGGAGGGCAGTGTAACATAGAGTTTTATAGAATGCTATTTGAAGATTTGTAATTAAAATGAGATTACGTACTACTTTTTGATTTTATTTGTAATGAAGGTTGATATAAGATCTACCTGTTGATTGGCTGATGACATCAATTTGGTCCACTTTGTCTTCTTTTGGGTTCAAGTCGGCCATCTTCAGTGAAAGAAAAAAGACAAAACAATGAAGTGAAAGGGATGCGGTGGTTCTGACGACTGGAGTGATTGAGGGGGTTTGGATGAGTGGGATAACATGGATAGACAGACTGATACCCCCCCCCCCCCCCCCGGGCCCCCCTGGTGTAAACCCCCTAATGCCAGATTTGACCTGTATAGCTCAGCCTTTGCTTCATTTGTTGTAAACAAACGCCATAATAAACATTTGATTTAAAAAAAAACATTTGGTGATTCTTCCTTTTATAGTTCAATTGATTTTTTTCCACTTATTTTAGGTCAAAAATAATATAAATACTTTACAGTCACTTCAAAAAATAATTTAATTTCAGGTATTTTTATATCTGTCAATGTAAATAGCATGTATAGACTTTTTAACATTCATATATAATGACTTTGTATCATTAAACACGTTTTTGTTTTGTCAAAAATGTAAAAAAACCATTCACATTACGTTGTCACAGGCAACGACGCACTACCAACCTTCACCACTGGAGGGTACTAAAGAGAGTGGAACCAGTAAAGGGACGCTTTGACGCTTTGAGGCCGTCAATCATCCCGGTAGGCGGGACTTAGAGCCGCTTCACCTTTGCCATGAAACCTCCTCCGCCCCGTATCCCTCCACACCCTTTCGGCTCTCCCCAAACCTCCACCACCTCCGCACTCGGGATTTAAAGGACTTAAAGAGTGAACATTTGCGTCGCGTTTTTCCTTAAAACGCCTGCGTGGACCGCACGGTAAGAAAACGAAGAGTTTCTGTCCGTGTTTTATGTCTTGTTGCGGCTTTTTAAGTTTGTATTCGCTGGAGGCGAATGCCATCTTTTGCGCATGTGCGGTCGTGATTGACACGCGTGCGTGTGGGGGCTTGTTAGCCACCTAGCTTGGATTTATCATCACAAACGTCATTACTAATTCATTTAACTTGTTTATTGTGAGGAAGGAAACATTCGGCGACTTGTTTTGTGACACCATTAAGATAAAAAGTCGTGTTTTGGGTGTGCTGTCCCATTGGGACACAAAATTAGGGCACTACTTGCTTTTGGGTATTATACTTGTTTGTTTGTTTTTTTGTTGTTGCTAAGTAGAAATTTCGCCTTGCCACACGGTATAATTCTAGCTAATTTTATGTTTAAATTTATTTGTGAGCTTCCAAGGCTCCAATTTCTCTCTGAAGGGGGGTGTTAAATTACTTGTTGATGTCATTCCGGGACATTGTGGATTGTACTCGTCTATTTACTTTTTTTAAACATGGCTGAACGAAATAATCTTGATTGTTTTGGTACTGGAATAATTTGGAATGGGTTACCCCACAGTTGCTATTTTGTTATAACAAAGAAAGAGATAAAAAAAAGCTGAATTTAGAATTTTCTTCTATAAATATAATGGTTGTTGTCATTAATGAGTCGTTGTAGTGATTATATAGTTTAGGAGTTTCTTAATAATCTCTATTATCATAGTAATTAATTAATCACATTTTCCAATAACAGTGTTGTTTATTTTGATGCACAGTTCCAAAAATAGATATTTGAAATTTTGCAGAAGAAACATATTCAAAAAAATTATGTTAATATATTTTTAATTTCTATTTATATATTCTCAATTAATTTGGTTAAAATAAACTGACATTTAGTTGCTGGATGAACAGATGGAAAAATACATTAAAAAATCAACAGTTGCTGCCAATTCTAACATTAAAACTAGAGAATTATTTTAAGAGAGCATTAAATAACACCAAGAATGCAGATTTTTTTCCCTTCATATTAAGAAACAGTGGGATTACCTTTTTTCTTCATGGTGCGGATTAATATTTGTTAAAACCGCAAATTTTGAAGATTTAAATAGCTCAACTATGTCCCGAGTTTGGGATTAGCACCTCATTACCCGTTTCCCACAACCCCTCCGTAACCTTTTACATCTTTCTGACCACTTCAGTAATCTGATAATTCAATATTTAATTGGCCTAATTCCAATTCTTGCTCCTAAACATGCAACGTTAAATTAAATTTAGGTGACTGTCTCTTTAAGAGACCCAAACGAATTGGACATTGACTATTTTTTGAATGTTTTTATATATTTGGATGTTTTTTTTCACCGATTTTGGCCATTTTTTGTTACTTTTTACAGGATAATTACTTTCTCTAGTAGACTCAAAATAGTTTTCATGGAAATGACAGAGTGAGTCAGACTGGTTGGTTTTCAAACAAGGTTAACTACGGCAAATATTTGACACTGATGAGTCAACATTTCACACCCCAAATTCTTTTCCATGTAAAATAGTTCCACCCCCACTTTTGCTTTATAACGATCTTTTTTTTCTTCTTTTGTTGTGGGGGAATATGTGTCAGGAAGACATGATGCAAACACTTTCCAAGGCAGACAAACAAGCTTTTGTGCGCGATGGCCCTCATCGACACACGGAAGTCAAAGTCTGCTTTGTGTTCACACAATATCGTAATTTGAGAGTTTGCATGTTTTGCTGGGTCCGCCTTCAAAACAATCTCCATTTTCAATTTTTTTGAGAATCTTATTCCATGTTTACTGTTCTCATTTTTTTAAACGTAAAACAGATTCAAAAATGCTTTTTTAACTTAAAATAACTCAAAACGAAACAATAATTACATTTTTATTAAACAAAATGCAATTATTGATTAAAAAAGGGAAACAGGTCGCAAAAAATGCTTTTTAAGGTAAACAAGTCACATACAGATTTTAAAGAAACAATGCTTTCTGAACTTAAAACAACACAAAAAAAATACAATTTTAATTAAAACATTGCAATTATTGGTTAAAAAAAAGGGAAAACAGGTCACAAAAAAGAATTTCTTGTCAACTTAAAGAAGTCACATAAAACAGGTTGCAATTATTGATTAAAAAAGGGGAAAACTGCAAATATTCCCTATAATATCTATACTCTATAAATGATTTACTTTCCCGGGCCCTACAAAATGATCAGAGGGTCCACATTTGGCCCCCGGACCGCAACTTTGACACCAATCGTCCTATCACACGACTGAACAAACGCACGACCATTGCCAGCACGTCCGACGTGGCCCTCTCGATTCCCCGCCCACAAAACACTGCCTTTTCTCCCTTTTATTGTCTCGGGGCTCGCCAACATTAAGGTCCTCCTCCTCTTCCTCCTCCTCCTCCTTCTCTGGGGACCACAGTGACGACATCCAGGGCGGTCGCTCCTCCCGCCACACACGTGGAAGTCGTCACGCTCCTCGGACGCGCTCGCCGGCGTCTGCTCATTTGCCAGCAATTTCTTCACATTTCTTTTTTTCTGTTTTTTCAACGTAGGAGATCTGGTGGGGGGGCGAGGGAGCCCCAAAGATGCTCCAACCAAGGTAAGAACCACAACCGCATTCCGTCGGTGGAATTCCAACTTTGAGTAGAAACAGATGGACGCGCACTCCAACATTGTTAAAAAAGTCGGTAGGGGTGGAGATCCATTCACAACAATTCCCAGGGAAACAAAGAAAGTTACACAGAAAATAAATTGTACACAGAGTTGTAGTGGAAGAACAATTGGAATGGAATGTGCAAGTATTTTTTTTAAATGTACAGTAATGCCTTGAGATACGAGTTTGATCCATTTTGGGACCGAGCTCGTATCTCAGGTCAATGTTTGTCAAAAGAATCAACTAAATACAAATTAATGTGTTCCCACCCTCTGAAAAAAACACCAAAAACAGGGTATTATAATGAGGAACCATCTTTTTATTTTCTTCTAATTCACTATGTACTCCTAAAGTAAAATATTTTTCTCTTGGTTATCATTTTCAATACTAAAATGTAAATATGCTCTTATCTCAAATCTGTCTTGTATCTCAAGGGAAAAATTTGCTCTGAAGGGAAAAATTTGCTCTGAATGATCCTCGCATCTCAAATTTGTCATATTTTGTGATGCTCTTATGTCAAGGCATGGCTGTGATTGCAAAAATTAGACAAACTTTTCATTTTTTTTTAAATGTAGTGATAAAATGAAAAAAAATAGTATTGGAGGTTTCAAAATAGTCAAACAATTGAAAAAACATTGCAATTTGCTTCTTTTTTTTGACAGTGAGGCCTTTTTAAAAGGATATATGGACACGGTGCGAGAGAGGGGCTAAAGAGCGCCCACCACCAGGGCCACCAGAGCCAAAATGGCCTCCGTGGTCGCCAACGGAAACCGGGAGGGGGCGTCGCCGCTCCTCCTCCAGGGGGCCGATCCCGAGACCTGCATGATTGTGTTCAAGAACCACTGGGCTCAGGTAAATGAGAAATTCCTTGTGCTTTTGATTTCTATGATGACTAAGCCATCGGTGCGGCCATCTTGGTAGGGGCAAATTTGTTAATTTGCTGCCACACCTCCCACTTCACTTTGGCATTTAGCAGCATTACTGAGTGAATAGCAGATACTTTGGCATTAACAACATCTTAAAATTAAATAAGCTTATGGCTTTATTTTCATTTCATTGCATGGACTTGGATGGCAAAGGCCTCAGAGCGGCCATGTTGGGAGGGGCGATTGAGTCATAGTCTCATGATCGTGCACATCTGGGAAAAAAAAGTTCAGTTATTTTTGGCATAAGGGTGAGAATTGCGGGCGTTTCCCCCGAATAAATTTCCCCATAGGACGGGCAGTGACAGGTCGCGTGTTCAAAGTGAAGGATGACGTGGGAAATGTTTTTAGCTTGGCGCTATGCTAAATATCTTGTCGTCGGGCGGGGTTGCGGCCAGGCGAGGCGAGTCGAGGCGAAGTGAGACCAAGCCGGCGGGTCTCGCGAGGGCCGAGGAGGCGCTGCCAAAATTCCATTGGCGCTCCGCCGTTGCTTGGACACGGCCGCTCTAGGTACACAAACTGTTTGGGAGGGGCTGCGAACGGGGGCGGCGGCTTATTCCCTGCAGTCATCCCCGTGACGTATTTTTGATCTTGATTTGGAAGCTTTTCCAAAACTTTGGCACCTTATTTAATACTTTGTTAGTTTCTTTGGATAACACCCCCTTGATTTTGTTGTTTAGAAAGGATTTTTAGGGGGAGGGGTTAGTGAGTCAGGCTCACAGTTCTGGGGTCGAGGGTTTGATACCAAGCTCTAGCACCCCCAGAAAATGATGTTTGATGTTTTTTGCAGTTTTTTCGATTTTTTGAAATTGATTTATTGTAGTTTTTCTGATTTTTTAAATATATTTATTGCTGGTCAGATTTTTTTTTAAAGTGTATTTATTGCAGTTTTTCAGATTTTTTTTTAAGTGTATTTATTGCAGTTTTTCAGATTTTTAAAATTGATTTATTTTGCAGTTTTTCCTATTAATTTATAACTTGATTCCTTCTCTTCCAACGACAGGTGGTGAAGATCCTAGAAAAACACGACCCATTACGTGGCGGCGCCCGTCCTGGCCCGGCGCCGGTCCCAATCCCGGTCCCTGGCGACGAAGCCAGCGCGGTCCAAAACTACGTGGAGCACATGCTCCTCCTCCTCATGGAGGAGGAACGCGGCAAAGCGGGCGCCATGGGCCCCATCCTGGAATTCGTGGTCATGGAGAACGTGATGGAACGTCTCTTCGTGTGGAGTCTCCGACGCGAATTCACCGACGCCCTCAAGCTGGAGCAGCTAAAGATGTACGAGATGCTGCTGGGCCAATCACGACAGCCGCTGCTCCACCACAAGCCTGTGCTACGCCCGCTGGTCACCCTGCTGTCGGCGTGCTCGGGTTCGAGTCCCAACGTGGAGGCCCAGTTGGTCCTGCTCCTCCACCAGCTCTGCTGCGTGCTGGCCAAGGACCCCTCGGCGTTGGAGCTCTTCTTCCACGCCGGCGAGGACCAGGGCGCCGCCAACTTCCTGGTTTTCTCGCTGCTCATCCCCTTCGTGCACCGCGAGGGTGCCGTGGGCCAGCAAGCCAGGGACGCGTTGCTGCTCATCATGTCGTTATCGGCGGAGAATCGCCGGGTGGCGCGTCACGTGGTCGACAACACCTTCTTCTGTCCGGTAGGTAGCTCCGCCCACTTCACTCCACCCATATATAAAAAAATACATTAAAATGTCGCCACCCGGTGGTGTAGTCCAGAAAGGCGGGGCACGTTCATGACAACTAAATCTCACATGGGCTGGACTATATTATATTTGGAAGAAAAAAAAGACAATTTTATATATACTATATATAATATTTTTATCCATTTTTGGAAATGTTCAAATTGGACGTCTATTGGCGTCAATGGCATCGAAAAAAGATAATTTTCATTTTAAATGAATTGGACGTCTGTCAATAGCAGGCATTTGTTCTTTCATTTTCTGAAGCGCTTTATCCTCACTAGGGTCGCGGGGGGTGCTGGACACCCTGAATCAGCGGCAAAAATCCAAATTATATTGAGTACATTTTTTCAAATAAATATAACCTTCCCAGTACACAATTAAAACTATCAAAACTAGACATCAAGTTTAACACATCACCCCAAAAATAGAACAAAAATCTGATTCAAATTATAGTACAAATGTAATACCTTAACCTTGTATATACAATGCTTTTAATCACAGTTACATGGTAGTAGCAAAATAAGTACATAAGCACAAAACATTCAAAAAGAAACGTGTATATATATATATTTTTTTTATATTTGTTTCTCATCAGTATGAGGGAACTGGATTTGAACCCAGAATCCTAGAACCGCCAGTGCGCCGTGCTAAGCACTCTTTATCCACCATTCCATCGTTAAAAACGCATGAATAGGGCTCCACAAAGCTAATCGGATTTAGCCGCTAACGCTATTGTTTTTGCTCCTTTTCGCTAAATTGGCGGCCACGGACGGACAACCGTCCAATTGTGGTCGTCCCCGGTGACGGATTAACATTGTAATTGGGGACGGCAGGTCCTGGCCACCGGCCTGAGCGGGCTGTATTCGTCCCTCCCCGCCAAACTGGAGCCCCCCAACCCAGAATGGCACTGCCTGCACCGGGAGGACTGGCTGGGGGTGCCGGCCTTGGTCCAATTCCTCAACTCTCTGGAATTCTGCAATGCTGTCGTCCAGGTAACCGCAAAAATGTCACAATGCAAAACTAGGGTTGTCATATTTTGAATATTTGACTTTTTTTTGTAGGTAGCCCACCCCGATATACGAGAGCAGCTTTTGGGGTACATCTACAATGGCTTCCTGGTGCCTGTATTGGCTCCCGCCCTCCATAAGGTTCTTGCATAAACATATGTTTTTTTTTTTATGTTATTCATTAGGGTGGTTGCAAAGGAATATTTTTTAGGTTTTAAGAATTTAAAAAATAGATAATTAGAGTATCTAATCTATTCTTTTTTATTTAAAGTGTCAAATAAAATAAAAAAGTATAATAGGAAATAAAACTAAAATATTTCATCATTATATTTAGTATTTATATTAAGTGTTCCTTTTTTTCCCCAATTAGAAAATAAAAACACTTAAAATATACAATTTTTTAAACCTATTTTCTAAGTAAAATACTGCACAGAACCATTTATTTTTATTTTTATAAGCTTCTATTTTCTGAATAAAATAATACACAGAAACATTTTTAAACATATTTTCAAAATAAAATAATACACAACAATTTTCAAAACTATTTTCAAAATAAAACAATTCATAAAACCATTAAAAAAATATAAATAAAATAATACACAGCCGTTTTAAAACCTATTTTCAAAATAAAATAATTCACAAAACCATTAAAAAAGAAATTCTATATAAAATAATACACAGAACCATCTTTTTAACCTATTTTCTAAATAAACCATCTCATGACATTAAGCCACGCCCCCACGAATAGAATGACCCACTAAGCACAATAACTCCGCCCCCAGCTAACCCTGGAGGAAGTGATGACCACCACGGCGTACCTTGACCTGTTCCTGCGAAGCATCAGCGAGCCGGCCCTCCTCCAGACATTCCTGTCCTTCGTCCTGCTCCACCGCCACGAGAAGGTCCACGTCCTGGACACGCTGGTCAGCCGGATCAACACACCTTTCCAGGTACTCTTTCTTTCTCTTTTTTATTTGTATTTGTTAAATTTTGCTTCCGTGACGATGGATTAAGAAGAAGGGGGGCGTTCCCGTCTCCAGCTGGGGGCGGTGTCGTTGGCGCTTTTCCGCACGCTCATCGCTCTGCACTGCGAGGACGTCATGCTGCAGCTCATCCTCAGGTGACGTCCAACCGGCCGGGTCCCAAAACGCTAACCGGGGCGACGCCCTCATCGAGGCCCCGCCCCCTCCCAGGTACCTGATCCCGTGCAATCACATGATGCTGAGCCAGCGCCGGGCGGTGCGAGAACGCGACTTCTACTCGGCGTCGGCGGCCAAAATCCTGGCCTTGACGCCGCCGTGCTGCGCGCCCGAACGCAGCCCGCCGCCGCTACGCCAACTGGAGTCCATCCTCTTCTCCAAAGGTGAGTGCCCCGCCTCCAAAAAGAGACCAATGGCATCATTTTGGGATTTTACAATGTTTCCAAACCCTCTTTTCAAGTCATCCATCGTAATATTCATTCATTCATTCATTTTCTGAATCGCCTATCCTCACAAGGGTTGCGGGGGGTGCTGGAGCCTATCCCAGCTGACTTCAGGCACCAGGTGGGGGACACCCTGAATCAATGGCCGGCCAATCGTAGGCCACAACGAGACAAAAACCCAATCACACTCTTATCGAAAAACAATTTTTAACCAGCTAGCATAGCCTAGCATTCAGACAATTTTGAGGTGTTCAACCAGCTAGCTTAGCCTAGCATGCAGACAATTTTGGGTCTTCAACCTGCTAGCTTAGCCTAGTTAATCCCGCAAAGGCAAGCTTGGGAAGAAAATGCAAACATCCACACACTGAGGTTCCACCTGGCATCGAACCCGCGACTGTTCTACCACTGGCCGTTTTTTCATCCGATTTAAAAAAAAAATGAATTCCTGCGTACGCATTTCTTTCCCTTCAGCCGAGGGAGAAGAGACGTCCGTCAAAGGCGACCCGGCGGGCAACTCGTCGTGCACCATCGGCTCCGAGATCTTCCTGGACGTCAGCTACCTCCATTACCTGGACGACGCCCGCGCTCGAATCGCCGCCTCCGCCCGGGCGTGCCGGGTGTGGTCGGCCGCCTACGACGGCGAGGACCCGTCGCCCGAGAAGTACCAACCGAGCGTCCCGGATGAGCCCACGCCCACCCACGTGGCCCGGCTAGGGGCGACGACGTCGGGTCCAGGGCCGCCCGAGTTGGAGTGGGACGACACTTACGACGCCGGCCCGTCCAATAACGGCGAGGCCGAACTCCCGCCGGCGCCACGAATCGAACCCCCCAGACACCTCGAAGAGATGAGGAGGTCGGCCATTTTGTTGGTGAATGGCTCCTATGTGGAAGAAGGCGAGTTCCAGGACGATGTCATGGTCTACCACCTGGTGGCCAAGAAAGATAGTGCGGGTGGCGAAATCCCCGAAGAGCCGGAGCGACGCAAAAGTCCGCCAGAGTCCCACGGAGACTCGGCGGCCAAACGCCAGCCGGAGGAAGAAGACGACGGGATGGAGTCGGCGTGCTTTTCGCCGGAGAAGCTGCCGTCGCCGTTCAGGGCGGCGTTCCAGAGCGCCGTCAGGAGTCACTCTGCGCCGTTTACGGGTGAGTCGATTTGAAAGTAATAGATGAGCATCATTTCCCATTGGTTGATTGGCGAATAGAAAAAGAGGCTTTGTTTTGGTGTCCAGGCCCGTTTGTCAGCGTCTTGCTGTCCCGTCTGGAGAAGATGTTGGAGAACCCGCTGCACGTCAACCTGCTGCTAACGGGCATCCTGGCACAACTGGCGGCGTACCCGCAACCGCTCCTGCGCTCCTTCCTTCTCAACACCAACTTGGTTTTCCAGCCCTCTGTCCGCTCGCTCTACCAGGTAAAGTGTAAATTGTAATATTTGTGTATATGTGTATACTAAATTCAAATAAGGTTTTACAAAAAATGGTAGAATAACCCCCAAAATTCAAATATAATATAATGGCAAATTTAAAAAACAGTTTCACTTGTGTTAAATCATGCGTGACAAGCCAAAAATAGCAACATTGCAATTAATTATGATGACAAAATCATTGTAATTAAAAAATGGTATAAATATAATTATTAGGATTATTATGTTGATTATTATTTATCATTGTTATTATGATGATGATTATAATTATTACCAGAATTATTGTTGTTAATAATAGTATTATTATTAATGTTATTAGTATTAATATGATTATAATTATTACCAGAATCTTTGTTGTTATTAATAGTAGTAGTACTAATTTATTATTAATGTTATTAGTATTAATATTTACCTTACTTACGTTGGAATTTTCTTGTCTTGCACATATTATTTGGAAATATTCTCTCATGGCCAAAATCCTCCATAACTTTATCAGCCAAGATAGCTCAAACAAATAAGCGACATTAGCAAGGCAGACTTGTCTTAAAAAATCCGCGACTCTCCATCAGGTCCTGGCCACGGTGAAGAACCGAATCGAGCGACTGTCCACCACCAGCGAGGACTTTCCCCAGCTGATCGTGGCCGCACAACACCGCCTGCTGACCAGAGACACCCTCTACGGAGAAGCAGGTGACATACAAAACACACAAACGAATTTGCTACGCTAACTCGCTAACGCCACCCGACCCGTCATCCCCCAGACATAAACAATCGCACACGGAGCGGCGGGATCCTGAAAAGCTCGCCACCGCCACCGCTCCCCACGTCCATCTCGTCCGAACGCTCCGACGTCTTCGGCACCGTCCTCTTTGGCGAATTCCTCAAAGAATTGGCCGCCTTGGCTCAAGAGCACTCCATTTTGTCCTACATTCCCATGGAAGAGTGAAGCCACGCCCCTCAAAAGTTTTATTTTGATAGGTCAACCACCAAAAAAAGAGGTCAGCCCTTCCTTTTTTTATATTTATTTTTTTGTAGCGTTTCCCGGCCCTTTTACGTCCATCGTCTCAGGGTAGGGCGGCCATTTTGACTCTGGTGTTAGCGACGTTAGCATGGGCACGCGCAAAACAGCTTTGTATTTATCTTTTATTGTAATTCATCTATTTATCTGCGGGAAAAAGACGTTTAAAAGTCAGTTTATTGGCGTAAAAGTTCAAATTTTCTAAATTGAAGAGGGTTTTTAGCGGTTTATTTCAATATTTTGGTATTGGGGTTTTATTTATTAGCGCAGCACAGTTTATGCTAGCATTTGTAGGAATTGCTAGCATTTTGCACCACTTTCAAGCATATAAACAGTTTTTGGGGGCATTTTATTCAGGTCATTTTTAGTTCAAATCCATATATGACATAAATTGTAATATTTAAAGTTTGTTTATGGTTTTAAAGTCTTGCCTAAGGTCACATTTTAGTGCCTGAATGGATAGCAATCAATCAGAAATGATTGAAAAATATGACAATCAACGTGATACGTGTTTTCAATACATTTTACGTTAAAAAAAGAGATATATTTTGAAAATGACTTTTTGATCCTACCAATGAATGTAGTAAATGTTTAATTCAGTGCTTGAAATGTTGTTGTAACATTTTACAAGCAAATAAAAGCTGAAATGCAGTTTTGATAGTTTTCTTATTGGCAAAATTGCCTTATTATACTTTTAAAAGAAAAAATGGCCTCTTTGTTATTAAAGAAAAACACCTTAGTATACATAGTCATTTTTTTCAACAAATAAAAGCCATAACATTCATAGTAATGCTCTTTTTTTTATTTATTTTTTACAAAAATGGCCTTTACTATACAATGATCACTTTTTTAAAGAAAAATAATCCTTACTATACATGTTCATTAATTTAAACAAAAGCCCTGCTAACTCTAGTCAACTTTATTTTGAAACAGCCCATCATTTGGATATTTCAAGGGCATCACGGAATTTCCGAAATGAGTTCCATCAGAATATCTCTTACGACGACGGGGTCGGCCCGCCCATTGCTCTCTTTCCGTACGGCGCCTATTAACCTGTTCACCACTTTTTTGTGGCCCTCTCGAAAAGCCAGCACCTAAAAAAACAACCAAAAAAACCCACCATTTAATTTTTTTTTCAACAAAACAAGCATTTTCAGTCCCGACCTCTTTCGGATGCGAGTCCACCACTCGAGCGCAAAGGTGGCGTAGCTCCTCGGCGTCGCCGACGAGGCTCAGGTCCTGCTCGCCGATGATCTGGGATGCCGTCTTGGCGCCCGCGTGCTTCCACATCTCCTGGAAAACCTGACCGTGGCAAGGGACCGTCAACATGGAGGACAAAGTGGGTGGACCTTTGTGCTAGCTAGCTAAGTTCTCGTTTATTTAAGAATTTCAATGCGCGTGTTTTTTTTTTTTGTGTATTTTTGAGTGCGAGTAGTAACCTGCTTAACAACAGATGATGAGATGCTTCCTGCTAAAAGTTTCTGTTTATTTACAGATTTTAATGCGTGTATGTGTGTATTTTTTAGTATTTTTGAATGCGTATAGTAACCTGCTTGGCAACAGATGATGAGATGCTTCCTGCTTGGAGAAGTTCCAGGAGCTGCGCCATGGCGGACGGAGACACGGGGCTGGAATCATACCATCATCACCATCATCATCATCATAATCATCATCATCACACTCAATTCCTCATTAAGAGGTAAGAATTTTTTTTTTGCAATCAATGCAAAAAAACATCGTCTTATATTCGGATCAATGCAGTCAGTTTGTTATGTAAATCCCCTCTCAATTCATTCAGGGGTGTCGGAGCAGAGAAGCTATACTTGCATCTTCAATGCTCACCTTTGACGGACATTCAAGTCTTGTTGTTTAAGCAGCGTCAACAAGTCGTTGGTCACCCAGCCAATCACCTTTCGGGGCTCCCGTTGGGTGGCTTCCAGCACCTTCTCAAAGTATTCCAGCAGTCCTTCCTCGTTCTAAGCGACCACAAAAGAGGCGGAGAGTGACTTGGGGGATTCCAACACAGCCGTCGGGGCGATGTCGGACCAGCAGGACGTGGACGTGCTCGGGGAGGATGTGGTACTTCTCCACCAGGCGCTCTCTGATGGCGGCGGGAAGCTCGGGAAGCTCCGCCCGTAGGTTTGTTACCACCACCACATGGCGGACGTCGGCGCCAGGGGGGACGGAGGCGGGGTCCGGGTAGACGGTGAGTGGTGGGAGGTTGGGTTCGGGCATGAACCTGAAACACAAAACTTACTCTTACTACTTAGTAGTACAAGTAAATATTTTCTTAAATGTTTTTCCCTCTTTAAGTATGAACTACCTGTAGTCCTGGAGACCCTCTTTATCCCTCATGGCCACAGTTATCCTAAAAAAAACACACAAAAAACCCCAAGAAAACTGATAGGCTGCCAAACAAAATGGCCGCTCTCACCCTGATTTGGCATCATAGGACCGAGTCTCGTTTTGCACGCTTTCCCCGCGCCGCAAGACGTCCATCTGTCTCTGAATCTCGAAATCTAAGCACAAAACGAAGAATATAATCAGAGTTTCTACGGAATACGCATCGTGAATGAAAAAAACAAAAGCGTACTTACCAATAGCCTTGGCCAGATATCGAATACTGTTGATGTTTTTCACCTCGGTCCTGACGCCCAGCGCCTCGCCGGGTCGGCGGACCGACACGTTAGCGTCCACCCTCAATTGGCCCTCTGGGACAAGTTAGCATCCAATTAGCCTAGCTAGGGATAAGTAACCATCCGATTAGCCAAGCTAGGGACAAGTTAGCATCCAATTAGTCTAGCGAGGGACAATTTAGCATCCAATAAGCCTAGCTAGGGATAAGTTAGCATCCAATTAGCGAAGTTAAGGACAAGTTAGCATCCAATTAGTCTAGCTGTGGCCAAATTAGCATCCAATTAGCCTAGCATGCGTCTTTTTGAAATATGGGAGGAATCCAGAGTATCCGGAGGAAACCCACGCAGTGAACAACTTGGATTTGAACCCAAGTCCACAGAACTGTGAGGCCAACATGCTTACCACTCACCCACCGGACTGCCAATTCCCGACCTATGAGGGAAAATAAAAGTTAAAAAAATGTTTGCTTCTTACCTGCCATATTCCCTCGACAGGTCCCAAGGGCCTGCAAGATGAGCTGCAGTTCCCTGACGGCCGCCGCCGCCTCCTGGCCGCACGTCATGTCGGGCTCCATCACCAGCTCCATCAGACCCACACCTGAGGTGGGGGACATGGTTGGACCCCCTCGGATCAAGGTCGGCTCGACGGCACTCACCCGCTCGGTTGAGGTCGACGAGCGTCTGTCCGCGGACATCGTCGTGCAGGCTTTTGCCGCTGTCCTGCTCCAGCTGGATCTGCTTAATGCGCACCTTCTTGCGGACCACCTGCTTGTGTTTCTTGCCGTCCAGGAGGCTGTAGCACAGTATACCATCCACCGCCAGAGGGCGTCGTTGCTGCGTGATCTGGTAGCCAGCCTGACACAAAAGGTAAAAGTTAGTATTTTTTATTTTTTTCCGAGGGCGTTGCAGTTTTATATATGCAGCATTTTGGTAAAAAAAATGTTCGGACTGTTTCTCATTCTGTAGAATGTAAAACGTCTGAAAATTTAAGACCACAGTGGTAAAAAAATTGAAAATAATTGTATTTGTGTAATTACAGTAATCCCTCCGACAACACGGACAATGGAACCCATGGCCAATGGGGGTTTATATCAAGTGGAGAGGAACTATTTTCACTGTGAGTATGGTATTTAAAGTATTTACATTATTATATATATGTATAGATATTAATAGATTAGTCTTTTGATATGCTTATAGCTGTAATATTTAATAAATAGACACTTTTTGTACAGTAAACAATGTAACGTATTTGAACAAATGACGAGTTTTCTATTAGTCGCAAAAATAATTGGGGAGAAAGAATATAGAAATAGGAGGAAAATGGAGCTCTTGAATGGCGACTGTTGATTAAATTGCAACACATTTTCACTCCCAAGGTTTCCTTTTTATTCCTGAAAAGCTGGAGAATAATTAATATTTCATCTGCTTCTCGTATTCCTTGCGCTGCCCCCGCTGTGCCTGCGTTGCCATGGCAACTGTGGCGTATGATGTGAGAATAATACTAAAAAAAATGAATGGCTTATGAATGGATTGCATTTGGAATATGAAAAATGTCCAGTTTCTATACAAGGAAGGTTTTCCCAAAAAGAATAATTCAAACTTTTGAATACGAACCGGCATATCGGCGTAGAAATAATGCTTCCTGTCAAATAGTGATGTCTCGTTGATGTGGCAGTTGAGCGCCAATCCCGTCGTCACGGCTGCTTCTACGCATCGTTTGTTTAGGACCTGCTCAGATAAAAACGCCGATTAATGGGAAATTAAAAATGATTTTAAGATGCTTGGGATGCAGACTCTTACGGGTAATGTGCCGGGCAAGGAGGCGTCGAAAAAGGATACCAGAGAGTTGGGAGGAGATGAGAATTGGACGGCTGAGCTGGAGAACATTTTTGTTTGGGAGTGAATCTGGGCGTGGATCTCCAGGCCGACCACGCCTTCCAGATGTGTGTCAAAACTGAAAAATTAAAGTATATTAATAAGATAGAATATAGATAACAAATAGTTATGATAGAGTTTCAAAGTTCATTGAGGAAAAAAGCTTTTCCAAATGTCATAACTGTAACTGGAATGCATCTCAATGTACAACGTATTTATAAGTATTTTTATATATTGACAATAAAGTTTTCATATACCAACTGGAAGTGACTGACGCGCATGCGCAAATCATGCTCAGAGTATGACGACGTTAGAAATCGACGATGACGTTTATCTCTGCGACCGGTGACCGAGACGATCCGAATTAAAGCCGAAATGGGTAAGAGGAGATCGGTTTTTACATAAAACGTGCTTTAAACAAACATAATTTTCCCGCACAAAAGCTGTAATGTCGTACGCAATTTTAAATGATAAATAAAACGTGTAAGTTGATAGGTATGTTCCTATTTAGCAGTGCTAGCCTTTAAATAAGCTATAACAACATTTTATCGTATTTACCAACCTTTTACTGTTGTGCAGGAGCTGACTATCATTTCGCGAAGATTCTAAATTTAACCCCCGAACTGTAAAATACGTATTAGGACACCATTGTAACGTTCGTTTAATCATTTTGGATCGAAATGTTGCAGCCACTGTGGAGGCCGCCATGATGGTTTATGCATGCAGGTTATGTGTGGGTACTGTAGTAAAAATTAGCAAGGTTAAACTACAAATCCCAGGTAGGAAAAATAATGTATGGTCGCGTTGACGCTGTACTACTATCTTACAGTTGTAAATTAATAATGTAGCAACGTGACAAGAACAATGTTTAATTCATGGCCGGAAATAAACCTACACAACATAGTAATATTCTCAAAGTTAGCAAAATATCGAGGGTGTTTTGACATGAGGGGTTTAGTCCTAAATACGTAGAATGCGGTGAAAACAATACAAATAGTGAAGTTATGAAGGGACAAAATATGAAATACGACGTAAATAGTATACTATACATTGGTTTTGGAAAGACCCTATCGCGTATACATAGAAACTGGGGTGTGATTGGACTTGTAGTTTTTGAAGGCGCATGACGCACGTGAGCTAGCAAGATTTAAACTACAAGTCCCAAAGTGGTCTACTTCCGGGTGGACCATTGGCGGGACCGGTCATAGCGTGGATTCCAAGGCAAGACGCTTCAACATGATGGCAACAAATGGACAAAAACTTGGAGATGTTACGGTGGACGGAACCCCTCCACGAGCCGGTACCTCATCGGAAGAGCGTTTCACATTTAGCACGCAGCCGAGCGTGGAGGATATCCGTCGCTTGCAAGCCGAGTTCACCGACGAACGTGACTGGAACAAGTTCCACCAGCCCCGTAACTTGCTCCTGGCCATGGTGGGCGAGGTAGGCGAAGTCTCGGAGCTTTTCCAGTGGAAGGGCGAAGTGGCCGAAGGTCTGCCCGACTGGAGCGACTCGGAACGGGAGCAACTCGCCCATGAGTTGAGCGACGTGTTCATCTACCTCGTGGAACTGGCCGAGAAGTGCCGTGTCGACTTGCCCCAAGCCGTGCTCCGCAAAATGGCCCTGAACAGACTCAAGTACCCCGCTAGCAAGGTCCACGGCTCGGCCAAAAAGTACACCGAATACAAGGACTGATATTCAGTCGTTTTTGGACTCTTGGGTCGTGGCAAACACGACTTTGGCTGCTTTTTGGACATCTTGAATGGCCTTTCAACGTGCTCAACGCTACTTTTTTATTTTATATCTTTTATTGATCATATTTCTTGGTTTATGTCAAGGGCGACTTGTTTTTTTGTTACATGAGCTTGAGCTTTTGTTAAAGCGCATCACCCAAGTAAAAGTTCTTTAACATACTTAATCTTTTTGGATTTATGCCGTTAAAAGATCATGTTTAACACGACAAATGTGGTTTTCGATGTTACCTGGCATATTCGTCTTTTGGATCTGAAACTATTTAAACAACGGCTCATGGAGTTTTTTGGGTGATGTTTTCGTTTGGAATTCCAAATTTGATTTAACAGAATAAAGACGATTTGGCAAGAACAGTACACTACTTTTAATGTCATTTTTTTGAAAACAGGTATTAGGCTTTATGAAAAACAGCTTTCAATTACAATTGAATGGAATAAATATGAAGAATTTGGTTCACCATCATCTGATGTACCCACGTTGGCCACCAGGCGGCAGTGCAATACTCTAGTCAAGTAGCCACAAGCGAGGAACTAATTAAATCTATTTTTTTCATTGTGAAATTACATTTTTTGGTTGTATCGTTTTCTATTAAAAATCATGACTTTGGAACATAATTTTTGTATTATATATATTTGTAGTTAGACATTTTTAATAGTATTTTTGTTGTTGTATTTTAATTGAAAAATTGAAAACACTTAACTATAAAAAACTGTAAATATAGTATAGCCTAGGAAACAAATTATCTGTAATCAATAATTAAATAGTTCAAGAATACTCAGTCCAACTTTTTCAGGTAAGGTTTTACACATTAACACCCAAATTAAATAATAAGAATAAAGAACACGTTAGGGTAGTCATATAAAAATGGAAGCTCGAGACTGGCATCAATAAATCCAAAATTAATCATCACCGATACAAAATAATCGATTGTTGTTAGCTGTGGGATGCTAACGGCTAGCCGCCGAGTGCATTTTGCGTTATTTCTTTGCATTAAGCTAGCAAATTTAGCATCTTTTTGAAGCAACCTTTTACTAAAACTCGTAAACATGAGAGTCACGATCATCTGAGAGAAAAAAAAAACATCCTAAAAATCATTTTGGCTGCTGCCAGAGAGATGTTTACTGCTCTTTGCCTTCGTGCTGATCAAAGCGTCTCACGCAAAAGCCTCTAAAAAAAATAGAAAGCTTTTTCTGGGATTGCATGGGCAGCACGCCGGCCTTCATTTGCTATCTCGGAGTGACGGACGTTGGCTATTGACGGATCAAAACGCCGTTCCGCTCTCGTTTTTGAAGCGCCAAAGCGACAAGGGGGAAAAGTTCAATTAGGGAGCGTGACATTTGTCCCTATCGCTAGCAGACGACCAATTCATTTCAAGTGTCAATATACAGTCAGTACATTAATTCATTCATTTTCTGAACTTCTTATCCTCACAGGGTTCGGGGAGGGTGCTGGAGCATACCCCAACTGACTCCAAGCAGAATCGCAAGGCACAAGAACACAAAGAGTGCTAAATTAGCCTAGCATGCATGTGTTTGGAATGTGAGAGGAAAGCTGAGTACCCGGAGAAAACCCAGGAAGAACATGCCACACAAGTGGACTGACCTGGATTTGAACCCACGTGAGTCTTGATTTTCTTTTTTATAAATGGATTAAAAGTCCTGAATATTCCGTTTTTATAGCTCTAAAACAATGTTTATTTTAGCTTTTTAAAATATTTTTAGATTTTACAAAATGATTTTTGCACTAAAAACACAGAAAAATGAATTAAAAAATGACAATTATTGATTTAAAAGGGGGAAAATCAGGAAATTTAATATACATCTATACTCTTCATTTTAATTTGATCCTAAAACAAAAAGTCAGCACTCATGATTAACTTTCCCGGGCCGCACAAAATGATGCGTCGGACCAGATTTGGCCCGCGGGCCGCCACTTTAACACCAGTGGCTTACATGAAACCAATTCATGGGTGTCGCCCTTCTGCTTCCCAAAGTTGGCTAAGCTTCCCACACACTTGTTCGAATGAATGAATGATTTTTGAATGGTTATTTTCCATGACCTTTAGTTGAACCTCACAAAAAAAAGAAAACATTTAGTGAGAAATAAATGGCTGACGTGGTGGTGGCGCCGTCGATAGTGGCACGCATTGTACTTGAAATGCACTCCATCTGAATGGCCTCCAAGGCTCAAAGACACTGTTGCTATGAAGCGCTGTTGCTAGGGTGGAGGCGGTGGCGCCGTCAACACCACAAATACCCCCCCCCCCCCCCCCCCCCCCCAGATGCAGACCACCACCAAAACGGGGGAGCCCTTCCTCCCCCTTTGCCGTCAATCTGACGCAGGGGAAAAAAGTCAGCAAAGTCTAGAGAAAATAGGGCAGTAAATACGTCAATATTTTTTAGGCTTTTTTTGGTTCAAGGGTGTCAGACTCGGGTTGGTTGGCGGGCCGCGTTAATGTCGATTTGATTTCATGTGGCTGGACAATCTTAGATAGAATATTTAGATTTTTTTAATTTTTATGAATGGATTAATAGAACTGGTTAAAAGCCCTGACTATTCTGTTTTTTTAATATAGATTTAAAACAATGTAATTTGAGCTTTTTAAAATATATTTTTAGATTTTACAAAATTATTTTTTTGCTTAAAACACAGAAAAAAAATTGATTAAAAATTGCAGTTATTGATTTAAAAGGAGGAAAATCAGGAAATTTAATATATATCATATTTAGATTTTTTAAAATAAATGTAATTAAAGAACTGGATTAAAAACCCAGAATATTCCATTTTTATAGATCTTTGTTTATTTTAGTTTTTTTAAATCTATTTTTAGATTTTTCAAAATCATTTTTGAACTAAATACACAGAAAAAAATGGATTTAAAAAACTAGAATTATTAATTTAAAACTCATGATTAACTTTCCCGGGCCGCACAAAATGATGCGACGGACCACTTTTGGCCCCCGGTCCACCACTTTGACACCTGTGCCCTAGTCAAAACCAATCAAAAAAACGAATTGGACATCCCTTCCCATCAATGATACTGAATATTTGTTAAATTGCGTGTGTGTGTGGGGGGGGGGGGGGGGGGGGGTTGTCCTTCAAAACCTTTTGAAGACGTTGTCTTTGACTCAAGGTTGTCTTCCACGCAAACTCCGCCTCTGATTGGTCGTCCTCATTAGCAATTCCCTACAACTGCACCTTTCTTTTTTTCCTGCTTGGAAATTCTGTCCCGATTCCAAATTCCCCCCGGCACGCCGTTCCTTTCACAATAAAAGACGTCCTTCAAACCTCGGCAACCTTTTTCCGAAGATGTTCTCAATGGCATCCCCAGTTTTTTTTTTTCATCTCTCGGTTAAACGGCCTCTCATTTTTCACCACGGTGGCTTATTTGGACGGCCCGGCGTCGCCGCGGCCACGGGTCCGTTACCTAGCAGCGTCACGGCGTCCGAGTGGGAACGCGTTGACGTTTCACTCCGGCATAACGATGAACCTGGCCCAGAATGGAAAGGCCACTTTAGCATTGTGATGGAGTGCGGCGTAAATGGCGACCCAAGCCGCCTCGCTTCGCCTCGGGTGCCTTTGTCCGTGCGCCCATTTGTCTTGCGGCATTTTTCTGCCCGGGTCATCACTCGGGCGCCACTTCCTCTTTTTTTTATTTATTTAATTCTTTTTCATTCCCTTTTCTTCACTCACCCACTCATTGGTCAGCTTGACTACGAAGCAGAAAACCCCATAAAAAAACTCATAGAAATCAATCAAAAGTTCAAGTGCTTGCACTTTTTATACGACGGTGTCAAAGTGGCGGCCCGGGGGCTAAATGTGGTCCGCTGCATCATTTTGTTCGGTCCGGAAAGTCAATGATGAGTGTTGACTTTCTGTTTTAGGATGAAATTTTAATGAAGAGTATAGATGTATATTAAATTTACTGATTTTACCCTTTTTAAATCAATAATTGTTGTTTTTTAATCCGTTTTCTGTGTTTTTAGTTCAAAAATCATTTTGTAAAATCTAATCTATCTATCTATATATATGAGTGTCAGTTTTAAGAAGCAAGAACATGTCAAAATAAGATGTTAATACAAGTTTAAAGAATCCATTAGAATAATGATAAATTAATGAAATTAGCATATATCAATAAAATAAAGAAATATGCTCAACATATTTAAAAAAGAATAAAATAAAAAATAAATAACTTAATAAAATATTGTACTGTTTTTTGTATTTTTAGACTAAAGATACATGAATTAAATTACTAAATATATCAATAAAATAAATAATAATGCTCATATTTAAAAAAATAATAATAATACATAAAATAATAATATATATATAGATATAATATGACCCTTTCTTTGTATGTTTATGTCCACAAACAAACTTTCATCTTTATAATGTAAAACAAAAGATTCAAGGGGTCAAAGGTCACACAGATTTGCTCTAACTTTGAATTTGGAGAATTAGGTGTATAGTGACTCTTATAGTAGAATAAATGTGCTGTTTTTAATTTAAATATTTTATTTTTATTGATGTTTTGTATTGTGGGTTACATTGATACTATTGGCCTCCGCTCTTGAAGAAGCCCCGCCTCCCCCTTTTGAGCTGCGACACCCCGGCGTCCGCGGGGAGGCCGCCTTTAATTATCGTACATGGCGGCGCCCGTCTCAAATGACCTAATAATTGCTTTTCTCTGGCGCCGCGCGAGCAGGAAATTGAGTTAGGGATCGATGCCGCCGCCACATATTTCATCAGTGGCGAAAACCAAAAAAAATACATCAAAACATCTGTTAATGGGAAACATTTTCACGCGCCGTTTGACGCCGACGGCCGGCGCTAGCTTAGCTCGGACGTCCGTCGCCGTCACGCCCGCTTCAACGCCGTCCAGTCTCTTGGGTGGCGTGAATTGGACGTCTTAAATCTAGATTTAAGTGGAATAAGTGAGGGGGAATAGGGCGCATTGTTATTTTAGTAGAGGCCTTATTCTCCTAAGGGTTTGAAATATAAGGGGAATTACTGTAAAAGTGGAATAGTATTGGTTGAGTAGTTTTTGGGAGTAGTGTATTCATGTTAAAAAAGATAGTTTATGTATATATTTAGTGCAGTTTAGCTTATTAATATGTAAAAAAACATATTTTTGATGATTTAAAGCCATAGTTATGACTTTATTTTCATTTTTTTGTTTTAATCTCCTCAAAAGTAACAAAAACTGACAATGATTGAAGTGAAAATGTCTTATTTTTTTCAGTATTGATTTTGGGTGTATTAATTTTTTATTATCATTCTTTTAGTCAGGTTTTTTACATTTTATTGTCAGGGTTTATTTTTAATTTATAGTCAATAATCAAAATATATGGATATATTTTTTTAATATATTTGGTTCTATTAAAAGAAAATAACAAATATTTATTCATGGGAAATTCATATGAATTAATAATTTACCAATATTTCTATAGTTTTAGTTTTTAATTTTTAGTCAATAATCAATATATACATATCTAATTTTAATTTGATTCATTTAAAAAAACAACAAATATTTATTTATGGAAAATTTATATGAATTAATAATTTAACAAGATTTCAATATTTAAATTTTTTAACTCATAGTCAATCATCAATATATACATATATAATTTTAATTTGATTCATTTAAAAAATCTAATATGAATTAATAATTCACCAATAATTAAATAATATTATATTCCACACAATGAGGAGCCATCTGGAATCGAACCCTCGACCCTAAAGCAGTGAGGCCGACACGATAACCACTTATCCACCCGCCCGCTATATGACATTATGATTTTTAAATATATATTTTTTTAAATGATAATCTTAGCATTCCCATGATGAGTCAACGACTCCAAATGAAATTCTCTGTGCGTTTTTCCTCCCACGTGTCCTCGTTTGTTTACGTCCACCCGCCGTCCTCCATTTTGATGCAAGAAGCGACTTCAATTTCCCTCTTTTGGGATTCCAAATTGGCCAATGTGCGATAAACGTCCTTCCCGGAACGGAACGCTTAATCTTGCGGACCCCCGCAGTCGGAACGGAGCGGCACGAGCGCTTTACTTCCATCTGCGGCCAACGGAATTGATTGGTCCCTCTCCTGCCTGCCCGTCCGTTGGTTTTTTTCCGCCACGCTCGCCTGGCGTGATTGAGGTGCAGCCTAATGACGTTCCCGGAGGCCAGGTGCGCTTGGGGGTGCCGTGCCAGACAGATAACTGGAAATTCAATCCCGCCTACCCTCGAAAAAATGCATATAAGGGGGGATTTTGCAAAAGGGTATTAACATTGGCTGCCGTTGAGGGAGTAGGGCTCGCAGTTCTGAGGTCGTGGGTTCGATTCCAGGTTTGGGCCTTCACTGTGTGGAGTTTGTATGTTCTCCTCTGGGCTTGCATGGGTTTTGTCTAGGTAGTCTGGTTTCCTCCCAGATCCCTAAAATATGCATGCTAGGCTAAGCTAGCTGGCTAACAGTCTAAGGGTGTCAGCTATATTTAGATTTTTTTTTAATAAACGGATTAAAAGAACTGGATTAAAAGCCTTGAATGTTCGGTTTTTAAAGATCTGAAACAATGTTTATTTTAGATTTTTTATATATTTTTAGATTTTACTAAATTATTTTTGAACTAAAAACAGAAAAAATTGATTAAAAAATGACAATCATTGATTTAAAAGAGGGAAAACCAGGAAATTTAATATACATATCTACACTTCATTTTATTTGATCCTAAAACAAAAAGTCGGCACATGATTTACTTTGTCGGGCCACACAAAATAATTTGTTGGGCCACATTTGGCCGCCGGGCCGCCACTTTGACACCAGTGGCCACTTAGCGTAAATGCTTGTCCTTTGTCTCCTCATGCCCCGCGATTGGCTGGCCACCGAATTAGGGGGTCCGTAGTTTGTTGGGATAGGCTCCAACACCCCCTTGTGAGGGTAAGCGGTTCAGAAAATGAAAAACATTGAATTTGGGGCCATAAAGCGGAAAGAAATAGGCGTGCTTTTCAATGGCCGATATAGCGATCGATAAAAAGTCTCTTTGGCGCCGACAAGTTGGCGGTGTCAGCGTCGCCTCCTCGTTACGCCGCCGCGCAAATGTCACTAGCTAGCTCTTAATTAGCATCTTCAATCACAGGAGGCAGCGAGTTAGCCCTTTGGCATTTAAATGCGGCGCCAGTGGAATCACAATATTGCAGATTTTTAAGTATTTAGTTGTTTATTTGTTGTGTTATTTTGACTATAATTTGTGTTTCTTAGCGGCTGGCGTTTGAAAATATATTTATGGTCTGTTAAACAATTAGCGCTGGATTAGCTTGGGAAAAAAATGCATGATTTGGAAGGAGAATTTGTTTATCAGCAAACTTTTTTGCTAATTAGGCTTCAAAATGTCTTTTTAAATGTTGAGTGTTTGATATTTAGAATTTTGAAATTGAAGCACTTGAAGATGAGGATCAATTATTTTTAATTTCATTATTATAAATGCATTTAAATTCTTAATTTAAATAATTTAAGGAGTTATCTCATTCCAATATGGTGTTAGCTTGCAATGCTACTCGTATTAGGTAGAACATATATTTTGACAATAAAAATATAAACATAACCAAAAATATTCACCTTGTTAAAAGTAGTAGTTAGTTAATAATAGAGTAACTTCAATTTATACAAAAATACTGGCTTTTTTCCCACCAAAAATCTCTGTCCTATCATTTATAGCTTTTAAATAACTCAAAACAATCTCTCCATGAAATATTACCCACTCCAAAGCCCAAATCTTTTCCATTTCCATCACTTTGCCATATTTCAAATGCCGTCCTGCCATAAATGTCCCATTTCCCAGGATTGATGGGCGGCGTTAGCTAATTAGGATGCTTTTACGCTACACTTTTCCACGTTAGCCCACCTTTGTCGCACAGGTAAAGATAACGGCGCTCAGCCAGGGAGGAAACAAATCACATCCACTTAGAAAAACAAGCAAACAGCGCTTGTGGCTTATCTCGAGTCGCATTAAGACGAGGACGGAATGATAAGCGAGACGGCTGTGGGTGGGCCGCTAGCTGCTAGCTGGGTGGGCAGGTCGGCAGATGGGCTTTATTGTCTCCTCATTTGATTTGCAAGCCTTTGGAGATAGCTAGCTAGCGTCTTTACAATACATTTCTTGCTGGGAAGGGGGAGGAGCTAATAATCGGAAACTTTATGGTTGTTTTTTTGATTATTTTTCAAAAGTATTGTTCAAAATAGATATGCTACCTTTGGAGATAGCTAGCTAGCATCTTTACAGTACATTTCTCGCTGGGAAGGGGGAGGAGCTTATAATATATTGGACGTCTCTCACCGTCAATGGCAGCCGATGAAAACGATAAAGCAAATATAGCCGTAAACGCCAAATGGGTGAGTGAAATGTTTTCACGATGTTGACAAAATGATAAAAGGTCTTTTCGCTATCCTCGGCGGCGGGATAAATACATTTTGCGTCTCCGTAAAATTGACGGATGGGGACGAGTTTTTCGATTTTCCTTCCTTTCAGCCGAGCGTTCGTTAGCACCAGAGATGGGGATGAATCAAGCTTTTATGCGGGCGGAGGAGGCTCCCAGGAGTCGCACGCCAGACTTAAGACGGCACCCCCGGAGAGTGACGTTTGATCCCCTTAAAATGACATCATCACAAACCGAGGTTCAATCAAAAGTTTTCTAGTTTAAAGTCAACAGCCGATGCACAAGAACTCAGCCACATATCTCCTAGTAATAAGCTAATTTCAATTGAAACTAACATAAAATCGCCTTTATTCTGTCAAAGTCGCCCCTCCCAACATGGCTGCCCCGATGACGTGTGATAGGGGTGACGGCCATGTCAAGGTCATTGCAATGCTGATTTTCGGCCATTTTGTGTTAACCTCTAGTATGGATAAAACTAAACGCTGAATATTGGCCCGATTTACAAATTGAGCATTTTAAAATGTATACGGTTTTAATTATTGTCTTTTAAAAGATTAAAGGCGTTTTATCTACTTTATTATAACTATCTAAGTTTAAAGTCACGTTCGTCTGTGAAAACCAAACAGGAAGTAGTTTTGTTGTTGACTTCCTGTTTAGCGATGGTACACTATCAAATATCCAACGCCACCAGCTATAATCAGACAGTACGTGAGTATATGATTTATATGTTATAACTGGAATTAATTTAAATCATTCGGTTTAAATCAATACTGTTGACTACCGTTAGCTTGTACTTCGTGTTAGTATTAGCTAGTAAATAGCATTACGAGGTAATGACCTTTAGCGACGAACGCGCTAGCTCGCTAACTATTAGCATTACGGGCTGATGACCTTCAGCTATGAGCGCGCTAGCGAGCGATTAGCATTACAAGCTTATGACCTTTAAACTATGAGCACGGTAGTTCGCTAGCTTTTAGCATTTCGAGCTAATGACTGCTAGCCACGTCTCGTTCACCAATGTGATATTATTCTCATTTTTCTACTAAAATAATAGACTACTAAGGTGATGGTGCATTCTAACAAACCACCCATTATTCAACTGCAATAAATGGCCATTTAACTTATCATAAACCATGAAATAAACATGTTAAATAGTAAAATAGGGAATACAAAATATGCCCCCTGTTGATGTTAGCTAAAAACGATTTTTGGATAACCATAGCCTAAAAAAAACACCATTGTATTATAGTTGGAGGTCAGAATGTATAAGCCAGTCCAACTAGGAAAAAAAATTTGAGTTTTAGTTTGGAAAATACGGTATTTGGGGGAAAAAAGGGAGCAGTTGGAAGAAAAGGCGCAGATGACAGCTGACGCCGGGGGCTCTTTGCTACACTTCACAGGCAGCCGTCTAATTACTTTTCTTCCTTACTAACTAACGAGGAGTCTCAGAACAGCAGGGGGAACAACAAATATCATACAGCCCAGGCTTAATCCCCCACATGGTGTATATGCTCTTTGATAAACAAATTATTAAATCAGAATCAAAAGAATGTCAAGCGGCAGATGATACCGAAGGCGTATACACCGAGACCTCATTAAAATGGCTAATTTGGGCGTCAGGGGAAAAATTCTGAGAGAATTGATTACAACTTAAACTAGGGACTGGGCAATATGACAACAATGATCACCATTAAAAAATGATCAGTCTTTCAATAATTATCACGATAACAACAATATTTTTTCTTTCAAATTTGAAACTTCTATGAATAATTAAAACAAAATCTTTATTAATATGATATGCTACCTTCATAAAAAAGGGAATATAAAATAGGATGATTTTGAAAAGTATCATTTTGTTCTTTTATGCAATAAAAATAAGACAACTCTCTCCTTACACTATGAAAAATAATTAATAATAAAATGTGCAGAAATTGTGCCAGGCGTCTTTATTTTTACAAATTTGCATTTAAACCAAAATTTCTAACCTATTTTCAATTTTTTTTCGTCAAATTTTTCTTGAACTAGCGTTCACGTCGCATTAGCGCCCCCATTCTTCGTGGTGTTTGACTTGTGTAATTGCAGTTTAAATGTCTTTAATATCGAATGTTTTTATCATTATTGTTGACAAAAATGATTTGATTTTAATTATGGTTTTATCGCTCAGGTCTACTAAGGAATCATGACCAGCCTCCAACATCTTTGGACGCTGCCAACCCTCCCGGCCAATCAGAATTGGACGTCAATGGCACCCAATCACTTACGTAAGTGCCCTGTAAGGTTTTTTTTTTTTTTATTGTAATTCTTCCAAAGGGTTAAAGCAACTCTGGTTGATCTGATTCCGTATGTTTTGCCAGAGGAAAGGAAGTGGCTTTGCGTCCAATTACATCCCACGCACGCAGCTGTCGGTGCCACGGCACCCCAATTTTGTTCCACGCTTTAATAACAAGTGTTTACAGATCAGCACGTTGAGCATATCAGACTCAAAGTTTTTATTAAAAAATAAACCGTTTTGAGCGTTAGTCATGGATTTTAACTTTCACATCTGAGAAAATTAAATGTAAACAGAGAAGCGACATTTTGTTATTTTTTTTAAAAAAGTCCTTGCCACTGGCAGTTGGGAAAAGTAGCTAAAAAGAATAAACAAAGTAACCAACTCCAGTTTCAATAATATTTGGACAACTTAGCTGCCATCTGACTAACATTTATTTGCCAACAAAACAATTGACTGACTACAAACTACTCGATAAATACACTTTTGGGCCACATTCAGTGTTCTCGTTACCTCTGCGTCCTGCGTCTGATACGCACAGCTTTTCTTCCAGACGCACAATTTCAAGTAATGTGCTTTTTTCGGACGCAAAGAATTTTTTATCAAAAAAAAAACCAAAACACATATATCCGATAGCAAACCAATTTATTCCACATAATCTTTGCGAAATAATTCTCGCGAGACTAGCAGACACTAGCAGACGAAGGAGAGAAAGCGATAGCAAGAGTTTCGTAATAGTGTAAGAAAGATAAAAAAATGTTTCAGAAAAAGCAAAACAGTCTGGATAGTTATTTCGCAGTTAAAAATACACCTAGTAAGAAAAGAACTGCAGAAGATTCGATCGATGATCATGAAGCAAAACGGGGGAAGCAAGGAAAAATACGCACATTTCAAAAGACTTTTGGCTGCAAAGAGAGGAGGATCTACGAGCTGAAAGACTAGTACAATGATAAATAAACCCTAACCCTAAACCATATAATAAATAAATTAAATCTGAATGTTTATATATCGTTGTTTATGTTTTATTTGCATCCGTAGTATGTTGGGACTCGTGACAAGTTTCCTGGGACGCACAGTTTTCAGACAAGCGAATCCCTGGGACTCGCAGTGTGCCAATTGTAAAATTATCACTGCACATTTGACTTTAAAAATTTGACGGATGGGTCAGCACAAGAAACAATACATATAAAAAAGTGCGTCCGTTAACAGTACATATGAAACATAAACAGAAAAAAGTCGGCGGGCCGGATTAAAAAGCCACACGGGCCATATGTGGCCCGCGGGCCGTAGTTTGCCCATGCTTGAGCTAGCCAATCTTTGGACAAAGTCAACAGGTAACAACATAAAAAAGGAGCAACCAACAATCTTTTTAACAAACGGATTAGCTAAACGAAGCGAGTGAGCGACAAAACCATCGCAACAAAATGCTTTTTTTTCCGTCCGAAAAGGCTCGACGACAACCGCCCGAGCGTAAAAGTCGGTTCCGCTCCGCTTCCCCTCACTTAGACGACTTTCCGGTCTAGCGCGGACGTTCATTGCCTCCGTATCAGTCCAAAAATAAAATAAAAAAAAAACAACGCGAAAGGTCAACGTAGCGCCGCAGTTCCACTCCCGTCCTGCAGGTAGCAGTAATGCCAAGTGTTTTTTTTTTCCCCCCACCTAGGCGACTGTTAAATGACCTTGCGCGCTCACGAAGCTCACGCCTCAGCACGCGGTTGCCGCTGACGGCGACAAATTGGGCCACGTGGAGAAAGCGGAGAGCCAGTCCTATTTTTAAGGCGTGCCCATGCAGCGGCGGGGGTGTCGTGGTCTGCTGACGATGCAAATTAGTTGGCGGCGGACTTTGGCGCTAAGACCAAATTCAAGTGAGAGTGGGTAGATTGTCGGCCTCGCAGTTCTGGAGTCGTGGGTTCGATTTCAGTGGAGTTAGTATGTTCTACCTAGGTTTGCGATTTCTTTATGCAATTTAATGAACATTGGAAAAAAAATAATGGGTCAACCAAATTTTTAATTGAATTGAACGGTTTTATTGTCATTATATAAGTGTAATGAAAATTAAAGCTTCACCATGAAGTGCACAAATAACAACAACTAATAATCAAAAAATAATTTGTCAGAAAAAACCCCACAAAAAATAGTGTCAACCAAAATTTGAATTGAATTGAGTGATTTCATTGTCATTACGCAAGTTTAATGAAAATTAAAGCTAAACCCTGAAGTTCTTTTTGAAAAAATTAACACAAAAAACGGCATCAACCTAAATTTTGATTGAATTGAGTGATTCTATTGTCATAATGCAAGTATAATCACAATTAAAGCTTGAAATGCACGAATAACAACAACAATTAATCAATAAATCATTAGATGTTGTCGCTATTGGTTTGAAAATCCCGTCACGTCGCCACTCGGCATCAACGTGATGCTTCCAGGAAAAAAAAAATAGATTGCTGGGTCTTCCTTACTCATTTCTCTTTTTTCCCCTCCAGGCTTTTTTGCTTCAGGACGTGGTACGCCTGTCCGAATCGAGCACCCCCATGAATAAATGATGACGACGACGTGAGAGGCCCGATCGACAAGGTCAATGGCCACTGCAAACATGACCTTCACCAAGAAAGCACCTGTGTGTGTGTGCTGAGTGGCATTACACTTTCACTGCCAAAGACGACAAGAAACCTCCATTTTTTGGTGAGTACTTGATTTTTTTGACTTTTTTTTTTTACAGAAAGTAATGTCACCTTTAAAAAAATAGAATTCAAGTTGCAAAAAAAATCCAAGTTGTCATTGCGTTGTTAAAACGTTTTCTTACTGTATTTTATGGTTAAAAACATTGTCAAAATAGGAATAACCCAAAACTAAATTCACATATTTAGTCATCTAAAAAATAAAAAATAATAAAGACCCAATTTTTAGTAAAAAACTAAATTTAAAATCTAGTTTGAAAAGAATAGCATCCATTTTTTATTAGAAAAGCTTGAATACTAATTTAAGTTATACATATGTACATGTATTGTAGTTTTTCCTTTAAATAAATTTGCGTGATCATTTTAAAACTCTTAACTTCATGAAAACTGAAGAATTAAAAAAAAAATCTCAAATACGTGTTTGGTCCCAATGAAAAAAAAAGGCTACATAAAACGGATAAAAAAAATAAAATAGACCTTAAGCCAATATGGCCAATAGTAGTATCTCCATGGCAACAAATGCAGTAGAGGGAGGGAGGCCTTGTGGGAATGGCTAAAGAAGTCCGTGGTGACCGCTCATTCATCAATCGCCGCCCCCCCCTCCCACATAAAAAAAGCCAATAAACACCGGAAATGAAAGCATTTATCATCTTTGCGCCGACAAATTTGAAACACATTTTCCGCCAAAGCCAACATCGGACGTCCAAAATTAATATCCATTGTTTTAACACACAATTTGGACTTAAAATAATTAATTCATGGCCATATTTTCAGGGATTTTTTTAGGGAGAATTCATGTATGCCATTAATTAATATTAAGTTTTTTAAATAATAAAGCCTTGCTATGTCATTTTTTGATAAAAAAAAAGGCCTAACTATACTATGTCGTTTATTTAAAAAATGCCTTAACTGTCGTTTTTTAGGGAAAAAATGTCTTACCATACTATGTTGTTTTTGACCTAATTGCAGCCTTCTTGGTTACTAATGTCAATTTATGTGTACTTTCTTTTTTTGCAGTTTTCCCAACTTTTGCATCAAAAAGAAGACGTCCACAAGTACCCAAATAATTTGCTTTATTCAACATAGAAGATTCCTTCACACAAGGTAACAAAACAGACAACGGATTTTCGCTTGAAATGAAAAAAAAAAAAAAGTCAAAACCCACATTTTATTGCACTTTAAGTTATAAGAAAATAAAATTCTAATTGAATGAAACAAATACACAAAAAAATCCCTTTAAGGTTTTTTTTAGCTTTCCGTCCGTATCGTCTTTTTTGTTGTTTTCAACCGGGTCGTTAACTAACCCGATTAAAAAAAAAAAGACATTTTCCAAAAAAAAAAAAATAAACGACAATTTCTGATTTGCCAAACCAGACGATAAATTAAAAAGCGGGAGAAAAACGAGGAGAAAGAGCAAGATTGTTTTTTTTGTTTTTTGTCGACTATACAGTGTTGCAACCACTTTCACAGTTCAGCTTGCGACTTTTCCACACGTTTTGGCTACAAGGTTGACTTTTTTCTTTTATTTTTTTGCCGTTTCCGCTCTCTCCATTCCCGTCATCTCACGTTTTTTTGTCTTTCCTCCATGGCGGCGGCAACGGCAGCGCGTTCCTTCTTTTCTCCGCCTCGTAGAGGCACGTTTGGCTCAAGTTTCGGTGGCAAAAAACAACAAAAAAAACTAAAATTCGCCTCCGGAAAAAGAGTTGATTTGGAATTTCGCTTGGGACTAAAACGTCACAGCAAAAACAACAAAAAAAAATAGTTGAACGTCGCCATTTTCGTCACTCCCGGTTCATGTAGCAGCATTAGTAGTTTTGGCCACGGGCTGATGGGGCGTTCAGGTGAGCTGGGAATTTTCAGAGACGGTTCTTTTGATGGTGATTTTTTTTCTTTCTTTCCAGGATTCCTGTTCAAGTTTGGTGGTGGTCTTTCTGGCGTTTGACCTAAACTGCTTTGGACAGCCATCCTAACACTTGGGGGGTGTGGTTTGAGCCAAACCCCGCCCCCCTACGTCCCCCCCCGCCTGGCTCACTTGACGGCGTCCACGTCAAAGTCCAGCACGAGTAGTTTGGTCTCCTCGGTGCCGTTGCGGCTGCCCACGGCGCACACCAGCTTGGTGTTGGAGGCGCGTATTCGCCAGACCACGCCCCCGCTGCCGCCGCTCTCCAGCGTGACCAGGTTGCGGATGAACTCGCCCGTCTTCAAGTCCCACAGCTTGACCGTGCCGTCGTCCGAGCTGGTGATCACAAAGTTCTTGTTGAACTGGAGGCACGTGACGGCGCTCTGGTGCTTGTGAGGCCCTGCGGGTAAGGACAACAAAAATTACTTGTTAACTCGACCATTTTAGATATGATTTTTTTTTAAATAAATGGAGTAAAAGCCTTGATTATTCTGTTTTCTATAGATCTAAAATAATGTTTATTTTAGCTTTTTTTCCAAATATATTTTACAAAATAATGTTAGAACTAAAAAAAATAAAACAGAAAAAATGGATTAAAAAATTAAAAACTTATTTAAAAAGTAGAACATCAGGACATTTAATATACATCAGACAATTTTAGATATAATATTTAGATTTTTTTTCTAATGAATGGATAGTTTTTATAGATCTAAAACAATGTTTATTTTAGCTTTTTTTAAATAAATTTTTAGAATATACAAAATAATCTTTGAACTAAAAACAGTAAAAAATGTTTTAAAAATAACAATTATTGATTTAAAGGGGGGAAAATCAGCAAATATAATATACATGTATACTCTTCACTTTAATTTGATCCTAAAACAGAAAGTTAGCACTAATGATCGACTTTCTCGGGCCGCACAATGTGATGCGACGGACCACATTTGGCCCCCGGGCCACCACTTTGACACCTGTTTTATAGACTGTCCAAAAAGTAACCATTTTTGTCTTCTTTACCTTGCAGCGTTTGCAGACACTGTCCCGTCTTAATGTCCCAAATCTTGACGGTGGAGTCGGCGTTGCCCGACACCAAGATGTTGTCTTTGAGCTCCATGCCGCTAGTCAGCGACTGGTGACCCGTCAGCGTGTGGATGCAGTTGCCCGTCTCCACGTCCCACACCCGGATGGACGTGTCCAAGGAGCCGCTCACCACGTGGACGCCGTCGAACTGCGGGTAAGGTACTCTTGGTTGGGAGACCGCAACAGACAAGAGCAACTTTTTTTTAGCAAACTAACCTGTAGCGAGTAGACCCGATTGGTGTGTCCCTGTAGCGTGTGGAGGCACGTCTCCGTCTCGGGGTCCCAGACTTTGACCATGAAGTCGTAGGCGCCGCTGACCACCCGCCGGCCGTCGTACTGGACGCAGCGCACGGCCGCCACGTGGCCCATCAGCACGTGTAAACACTGACCCGTCTCGATGTCCCACACGCGGAGCGTGGCGTCACGAGAACCGCTCACCACCCTGGTAAATAAACAAAAACTTTATTTGCAACATTTCGTTTAAAAATGCCTTACTATACTATGTCATTTTTTTAAAAAATAAAAAAGGCTTACTAAACCATGTCGTTTTTTTTTAATACAAAAAATGCCTTACTATACTATGTCCTTTTTAGGTCAACTATATTTTCAAAATTAACTTTGGAACTCGGACATTTTTAAACAACTTTTAAGATGGATTTCTTCCCAATTGGATCGCCATTAAGCAGCTAAACGTTAGCATTCATTAGGCTAAGGCACTAAGAATATGCAAACCAAAAATGACATTGGCAATTTTCCATGTAGGATGAAGTTGGGCCTTAAATCTGACCACCACCCTTTAAAACAAAATTTGATAACCATTTCATAGCTAATGCCAACTTTCCCCAATTCTAGTTTTCCAGCACAACTATGTTAGCAACAACAAGAAAATGGCGCGCAAGCATATTGCACTTTGGAGTCTCCCCGAGGCTAATTGTGGCGCTAAAGAGGATCTCTTTAATGGCCGCCGTGCTAGCGGATGCACTTTTCGCTCTGTCAGGTCGGAGATGCTATTAAGCCCAGAAAAAAGGAGAAAAAAAACGCATTAGCTGGACGCTACTCTTCCCACCCTCTTTTATACATTCATAGCCATTTGTCTGCCAAAGCCACAACAACAACTAATATTAATATATATTTTTCTATATCATTTTTCAGCCCTTTGGAACTGACCTTTTCTCGTGGAGGTGCATGCAGCGCACCGTTGAGGTATGCCCGTAGAGGGTGTGGATACATTCTCCCGTCTCGGCGTTCCAGACCTTCAGCGTGCGGTCCGTGGAGCCGCTGATGATGATGTTGTCGCGCATCTGCGACGACCACACGCCGCCCGTGTGGCCCACCAACGTCCGCAAACACTGAAGCCGAAGAAAAAAGGTAACATAACGTCAAATACACCAAAATGTTTGACATCATTTTGATAATTTTCCTTGGTATGACTTCAAATTTACACGCCATTTGGCGTTTCCTTTGTTTTCAGGTTCGGAAACGCCGTTGACGTCAAAAGAAAAGGCGGCAGTCTGTCACTCAAGCAAGACAGTGCAACTACAAAAGTCAAGAAGAGGGCTGGAATGCAGATTTCGGATGTCGTTTTTATCAATAAAAAGCCTTACTATACTATGTCGTTTTTTGAAGAAAATGGCCTTGCTATACTATGTCGTTTTTTGAAGAAAATGGCCTTGCTATACTATGTCGTTTTTACCAAAAATAAAGCCTTACTATACTATACTATGTCGTTTTTTGAAGAAAAAAGCCTTACTATACTATGTCGTTTTCTAATAAAAAAGCCTTACTATACTATGTCGTTTTCTAATAAAAAAGCCTTACTATACTATGTCGTTTTTTGAAGAAAAAAGCCTTACTATACTATGCCGTTTTTTGAAGAAAATAGCCTTACTATACTATGTCGCTTTTTGAAGAAAAAAGCCTTACTATACTATGTCGTTTTTTTTAAGAAAAAAGCCTTACTATACTATGTCGTTTTTTGAAGAAAATGGCCTTGCTATACTATGTCGTTTTTTTTAAGAAAAAAGCCTTACTATACTATGTCGTTTTTTGAAGAAAATGGCCTTGCTATACTATGTCGTTTTTTTTACCAAAAATAAAGCCTTACTATACTATACTATGTCGTTTTTTGAAGAAAAAAGCCTTACTATACTATGTCGTTTTTTGAAGAAAAAAGCCTTACTATACTATGTCGTTTTTTGAAGAAAAAAGCCTTACTATACTATGTCGTTTTTTGAAGAAAAAAGCCTTACTATACTATGTCGTTTTTTGAAGAAAAAAGCCTTACTATACTATGTCGTTTTTTGAAGAAAAAAGCCTTACTATACTATGTCGTTTTTTGAAGAAAAAAGCCTTACTATACTATGTCGTTTTTTGAAGAAAAAAGCCTTACTATACTATGTCGTTTTTTGAAGAAAAAGGCCTTACTATACTATGTCGTTTTTTTTAAGAAAAAAGCCTTACTATACTATGTCGTTTTTTGAAGAAAATGGCCTTGCTATACTATGTCGTTTTTACCAAAAATAAAGCCTTACTATACTATACTATGTCGTTTTTTGAAAAAAAAGCCTTACTATACTATATCGTTTTTTGAAGAAAAAGCCTTACTATACTATGTCGTTTTTTGAAGAAAAAAGCCATACTATACTATGTCGTTTTTACCAAAAATAAAGCCTTACTATACTATGTCGTTTTTTGAAGAAAAAAGCCTTACTATACTATGTCGTTTTTTACCAAAAATAAAGCCTTACTATACTATGTCGTTTTTTGAAGAAAAAAGCCTTACTATACTATGTCGTTTTTTGAAGAAAAAAGCCTTACTATACTATGTCGTTTTTTGAAGAAAAAAGCCTTACTATACTATGTCGTTTTTTGAAGAAAAAAGCCTTACTATACTATGTCGTTTTTTGAAGAAAAAGGCCTTACTATACTATGTCGTTTTTTTTAAGAAAAAAGCCTTACTATACTATGTCGTTTTTTGAAGAAAATGGCCTTGCTATACTATGTCGTTTTTACCAAAAATAAAGCCTTACTATACTATACTATGTCGTTTTTTGAAAAAAAAGCCTTACTATACTATATCGTTTTTTGAAGAAAAAGCCTTACTATACTATGTCGTTTTTTGAAGAAAAAAGCCATACTATACTATGTCGTTTTTACCAAAAATAAAGCCTTACTATACTATGTCGTTTTTTGAAGAAAAAAGCCTTACTATACTATGTCGTTTTTTACCAAAAATAAAGCCTTACTATACTATGTCGTTTTTTGAAGAAAAAAGCCTTACTATACTATGTCGTTTTTTACCAAAAATAAAGCCTTACTATACTATGTCGTTTTTTGAAGAAAAAAGCCTTACTATACTATGTCGTTTTTTGAAGAAAAAAGCCTTACTATACTATGTCGTTTTTTGAAGAAAAAAGCCTTACTATACTATGTCGTTTTTTGAAGAAAAAAGCCTTACTATACTATGTCGTTTTTTGAAGAAAAAGGCCTTACTATACTATGTCGTTTTTTTTAAGAAAAAAGCCTTACTATACTATGTCGTTTTTTGAAGAAAATGGCCTTGCTATACTATGTCGTTTTTACCAAAAATAAAGCCTTACTATACTATACTATGTCGTTTTTTGAAAAAAAAGCCTTACTATACTATATCGTTTTTTGAAGAAAAAGCCTTACTATACTATGTCGTTTTTTGAAGAAAAAAGCCATACTATACTATGTCGTTTTTACCAAAAATAAAGCCTTACTATACTATGTCGTTTTTTGAAGAAAAAAGCCTTACTATACTATGTCGTTTTTTACCAAAAATAAAGCCTTACTATACTATGTCGTTTTTACCAAAAATAAAGCCTTACTATACTATGTCGTTTTTACCAAAAATAAAGCCTTACTATACTATGTCGTTTTTTGAAGAAAAAAGCCATACTATACTATGTCGTTTTTACCAAAAATAAAGCCTTACTATACTATGTCGTTTTTTGAAGAAAAAAGCCTTACTATACTATGCCGTTTTTTGAAGAAAAAAGCCTTACTATACTATGTCGTTTTTTACCAAAAATAAAGCCTTACTATACTATGTCGTTTTTACCAAAAATAAAGCCTTACTATACTATGTCGTTTTTTTTAAGAAAAAAGCCTTACTATACTATGTCGTTTTTTTGAAGAAAAAAGCCTTACTATACTATGTCGTTTTTATCAATAAAAAGCCTTACTATACTATGTCGTTTTTACCAAAAATAAAGCCTTACTATACTATGTCGTTTTTACCAAAAATAAAGCCTTACTATACTATGTTGTTTTTTTGAAGAAAAAAGCCTTACTATACTATGTCGTTTTTATCAATAAAAAGCCTTACTATACTATGTCGTTTTTATCAATAAAAAGCCTTACTATACTATGTCGTTTTTTACCAAAAATAAAGCCTTACTATACTATGTCGTTTTTTGAAGAAAAAAGCCTTACTATACTATGTCGTTTTTTACCAAAAATAAAGCCTTACTATACTATGTCGTTTTTTTTTAAAGAAAAAAGCCTTACTATACTATGTCGTTTTTTGAAGAAAAAAGCCTTACTATACTATGTCGTTTTTATCAATAAAAAGCCTTACTATACTATGTCGTTTTTACCAAAAATAAAGCCTTACTATACTATGTCGTTTTTACCAAAAATAAAGCCTTACTATACTATGTTGTTTTTTTGAAGAAAAAAGCCTTACTATACTATGTCGTTTTTATCAATAAAAAGCCTTACTATACTATGTCGTTTTTATCAATAAAAAGCCTTACTATACTATGTCGTTTTTTACCAAAAATAAAGCCTTACTATACTATGTCGTTTTTTGAAGAAAAAAGCCTTACTATACTATGTCGTTTTTTACCAAAAATAAAGCCTTACTATACTATGTCGTTTTTTTTTTAAAGAAAAAAGCCTTACTATACTATGTCGTTTTTTGAAGAAAAAAGCCTTACTATACTATGTCGTTTTTTACCAAAAATAAAGCCTTACTATACTATGTCGTTTTTTGAAGAAAAAAGCCTGACTATACTATGTCGTTTTTTGAAGAAAAAAGCCTTACTATACTATGTCGTTTTTTACCAAAAATAAAGCCTTACTATACTATGTCGTTTTTTACCAAAAATAAAGCCTTACTATACTATGTCGTTTTTTTTTTAAAGAAAAAAGCCTTACTATACTATGTCGTTTTTTGAAGAAAAAAGCCTTACTATACTATGTCGTTTTTTACCAAAAATAAAGCCTTACTATACTATGTCGTTTTTTGAAGAAAAAAGCCTGACTATACTATGTCGTTTTTTGAAGAAAAAAGCCTTACTATACTATGTCGTTTTTTACCAAAAATAAAGCCTTACTATACTATGTCGTTTTTTACCAAAAATAAAGCCTTACTATACTATGTCGTTTTTTTTTTAAAGAAAAAAGCCTTACTATACTATGTCGTTTTTTGAAGAAAAAAGCCTTACTATACTATGTCGTTTTTTACCAAAAATAAAGCCTTACTATACTATGTCGTTTTTTGAAGAAAAAAGCCTTACTATACTATGTCGTTTTTTACCAAAAATAAAGCCTTACTATACTATGTCGTTTTTTGAAGAAAAAAGCCTTACTATACTATGTCGTTTTTTGAAGAAAAAAGCCTTACTATACTATGTCGTTTTTTGAAGAAAAAAGCCTTACTATACTATGTCGTTTTTTGAAGAAAAAAGCCTTACTATACTATGTCGTTTTTTGAAGAAAAAGGCCTTACTATACTATGTCGTTTTTTTTAAGAAAAAAGCCTTACTATACTATGTCGTTTTTTGAAGAAAATGGCCTTGCTATACTATGTCGTTTTTACCAAAAATAAAGCCTTACTATACTATACTATGTCGTTTTTTGAAAAAAAAGCCTTACTATACTATATCGTTTTTTGAAGAAAAAGCCTTACTATACTATGTCGTTTTTTGAAGAAAAAAGCCATACTATACTATGTCGTTTTTACCAAAAATAAAGCCTTACTATACTATGTCGTTTTTTGAAGAAAAAAGCCTTACTATACTATGTCGTTTTTTACCAAAAATAAAGCCTTACTATACTATGTCGTTTTTACCAAAAATAAAGCCTTACTATACTATGTCGTTTTTACCAAAAATAAAGCCTTACTATACTATGTCGTTTTTTGAAGAAAAAAGCCATACTATACTATGTCGTTTTTACCAAAAATAAAGCCTTACTATACTATGTCGTTTTTTGAAGAAAAAAGCCTTACTATACTATGCCGTTTTTTGAAGAAAAAAGCCTTACTATACTATGTCGTTTTTTACCAAAAATAAAGCCTTACTATACTATGTCGTTTTTACCAAAAATAAAGCCTTACTATACTATGTCGTTTTTTTTAAGAAAAAAGCCTTACTATACTATGTCGTTTTTTTGAAGAAAAAAGCCTTACTATACTATGTCGTTTTTATCAATAAAAAGCCTTACTATACTATGTCGTTTTTACCAAAAATAAAGCCTTACTATACTATGTCGTTTTTACCAAAAATAAAGCCTTACTATACTATGTTGTTTTTTTGAAGAAAAAAGCCTTACTATACTATGTCGTTTTTATCAATAAAAAGCCTTACTATACTATGTCGTTTTTATCAATAAAAAGCCTTACTATACTATGTCGTTTTTTACCAAAAATAAAGCCTTACTATACTATGTCGTTTTTTGAAGAAAAAAGCCTTACTATACTATGTCGTTTTTTACCAAAAATAAAGCCTTACTATACTATGTCGTTTTTTTTTAAAGAAAAAAGCCTTACTATACTATGTCGTTTTTTGAAGAAAAAAGCCTTACTATACTATGTCGTTTTTATCAATAAAAAGCCTTACTATACTATGTCGTTTTTACCAAAAATAAAGCCTTACTATACTATGTCGTTTTTACCAAAAATAAAGCCTTACTATACTATGTTGTTTTTTTGAAGAAAAAAGCCTTACTATACTATGTCGTTTTTATCAATAAAAAGCCTTACTATACTATGTCGTTTTTATCAATAAAAAGCCTTACTATACTATGTCGTTTTTTACCAAAAATAAAGCCTTACTATACTATGTCGTTTTTTGAAGAAAAAAGCCTTACTATACTATGTCGTTTTTTACCAAAAATAAAGCCTTACTATACTATGTCGTTTTTTTTTTAAAGAAAAAAGCCTTACTATACTATGTCGTTTTTTGAAGAAAAAAGCCTTACTATACTATGTCGTTTTTTACCAAAAATAAAGCCTTACTATACTATGTCGTTTTTTGAAGAAAAAAGCCTGACTATACTATGTCGTTTTTTGAAGAAAAAAGCCTTACTATACTATGTCGTTTTTTACCAAAAATAAAGCCTTACTATACTATGTCGTTTTTTACCAAAAATAAAGCCTTACTATACTATGTCGTTTTTTTTTTAAAGAAAAAAGCCTTACTATACTATGTCGTTTTTTGAAGAAAAAAGCCTTACTATACTATGTCGTTTTTTACCAAAAATAAAGCCTTACTATACTATGTCGTTTTTTGAAGAAAAAAGCCTTACTATACTATGTCGTTTTTTGAAGAAAAAAGCCTTACTATACTATGTCGTTTTTTACCAAAAATAAAGCCTTACTATACTATGTCGTTTTTTTACTAAAAATAAAGCCTTACTATACTATGTCGTTTTTTGAAGAAAAAAGCCTTACTATACTATGTCGTTTTTTACCAAAAATAAAGCCTTACTATACTATGTCGTTTTTTTAAAGAAAAAAGCCTTACTATACTATGTCGTTTTTTGAAGAAAATTGCCTTGTTATACTATGTCGTTTTTTTTAAAGAAAAAAGCCTTACTATACTATGTCGTTTTTGAAGAAAATTGCCTTGTTATACTATGTCGTTTTTTCAATAAAAAAGCCTTACTATACTTTGTCTTGTTTCCTTTCCATTCTTTTTGCCACGTTGATCAATTCCTATCACGAGCAGATGGAAAATAACGTCGCCTGCTAAGAACCACGTCCTCAATCATTAGCGTCACCGCCTCTCCAGATGAAAAATTGACTACGGAAATCTTCGAGAGCGAATTGATTGACGCCGTCTGTCTTTAATGCATTCAATTAAACTGCCCCCCCCCCCCCCACTCACCTTTCCCGTGATGGCCGACCAGACTTTGAGCGTGTTGTCGTCGGAGCCGCTGACGATGCGGTTTCCGCAAAACTGGAGGCACGTGATGACGTGGTCGTCGTGACCTTTCAGCACCTGGCCAGACGGACCGTGGATTCATTTGGGAACCGGATTCCACTGGAATTGTCCTTCCAGAGCGGCGCAGTCTTACTTACCTTGGGCGATTTCAGGTCCCCTCTCCTCCAATTAGTGTCTATTCTATGCTGCCTGATGTAGGCGCTCTTCCATGGACTGTGCGTGAAGCCGGGCTTGACCGCTTTCCTCTTTTTGGCCGGCAACGGCTCGTCGATCCCTGCTGGCGACAAAAAGGCCGCAATCGATAAATGGAGGCTGGGGTTTGAGTTTGGCCTTTTCGGTAGTTTGCTCGCCGCTCTTTTGGTCCCGGGTCGCCATTAGGGTTGTCAAATGTACTAACCCTAACCCAAACCATTTTGTATTTCAACGCACCCTAACCCGCACCCAACCCCCTTTTTCTTTTTTTGTGTGGCGGTGAGCCCACCTTCTTCCCGGCACTTTTCCCTCCACAGCAAGTTGTCCTCGGCCAGGATTCGCCAATAGCGGCAGGTCTGGGCGGCCTGGAGGAGGTCTTTGGGCTCCAGGAAGGAGAGCACGTACAAGGCCAGCTACAAAAAAAAAAGGAGGAAAGACACACACACACGGGGGGTCAACGGCTGGTTCCCAAACTTCCGAAAAGCCAGTGGTCCCCCGTCCCCCGTCCCACCTCCTTGGGCAGCAGGGAGATAAAGTCTCGTTGGAACTGCGGCTCGATGACCTGCATCATGTGCTTGACCTGCGTGGGCTCGCAGATGTCGATCAACTCGTCCAACGCCAGCAGCTTCTCGGGACCGCTCCAACTCTGCCCGTGCAAAAGGAGGGAAAAAAGTATTAACTATTTGTCTTGTGATACGAGACACATTTTGACATAAAAACATTGCGAAAAGTCTGATTGTAGTACTATTAAACACATTTTAGAACTATTAAACACATTTTAGTACTATTAAACCACTAGTCATTTAAATACATTTTAGAACTATTAAATACATTTTTGTACTATTAAACATATTTTAATACTATTAAACACATTTTAGTACCATTGAACACATTTTAGTACTAGTAAACCACTAGTTATTTGTTAATAGATGGCAAATTAGAATACAAATGTTTTTCCATTGTAATATTCAGGTTTTTTTGCAGTAAATTGACAAAAGGGCTCAGTCCTGGAACAAATTAAGCTCGTATCCCAGGGTAACGCTGTATTTTGAAGGAAAGACACATTCAAACTACCCTCGATAGGTTGCATTTTTAGAGGCGGGGCCAATTGAGCCAATAGAAAGGTGTTAAAATATAAAACAAAATTACAATTAAGCTTATTGTAAGGTTAGATTCATACTTATACATTTGAATGTGTCTGAATGGTAATCCAAGCCCATTTAAATGTGTTTACGTTATGTTAGGAGCGCGTCTGGCCGTTTAAGAATCCCCCCAAACGGCGTGTTTTATTTATCAGGCCGCATCGCCATCAAAAGGCTTTTTTTCTTCTTCTTTTTTTCCTCTCCTCGTCAGCAAAACGCTCTTATGTCACAGGCGCTCTCTCGCTCGCCCGCCCGGGGATATTTATGGAGCTTTTTTTGGGCATTTTCAAGAACTCCCCCCACTCGGCGTGTCTGGACTTGAGCCCTGTAATATTTTCGAGGAAGCAAAGACAGCGGATCAAAACGCTCGCAAATGGAAGGCAAATAGAGAAAAAGCCAGTGCTAAAATGCTCCAAAAAAGGGAATTTATCCAGCTTTTAAGTGATCCTAAAAAATGTGTTACATGCCTAAATTTATATTTAGATATTTTTCTTTTACTTTAGTGCTGAGTTCTAGTATCAACCAGAGGAAAGGGGAGTGGCTTCTGCTTGCAAGTTTGAACGTGAATTTTCACATTTTTATGAATTTAGACCAAAAAAAATTCACCCAGGAAAAAATCAGCGATGTCGTGAAGCCGCGATATTCGAGGGATTACTGTACAATATTCATTGAAAAATCATTAAGTAGGTTCACTCTTATAACTTTTTCTTAAAAGACCTAGTAGTAAGAGTTTCTTCTATTTAAGAGTTTTAGTGTGGATTTTCACATTTTTATGAACTTGAAAAGATAAAAAATAATAATTAATAGCAAAAAAATATTCACAAAGTAGTGAATTTGCGACAAGTGAAGACGTAATAATCGAAGTACTGTATTATGTATTACGACCAATCCAATTGGACTAAGGCCCAGAGGGATTGGACGCCTATCTACGTCCAAGCTAGCCATGACGAGCTTCAAACAAGTTGAAGAAAAGAGGACGAGGATTTGTCTGATTTCTATCTCTGTAACGTCCAATCCTGGAGCTCCATTGGACGGACAAACGGGAAAGCTAAGCCGTGGCTAATTAAGCTTTTTGCTTTTTTGCTCACAGTAGAAAAAAAAGGAAGAAAAAGGGCAACGTGACCCATTTTATGTATTTAAAAGAAATATTCTTTTTAATCTAGTTTCCTAATTAAGCTTTTCGCTTCGTTTTAAAACCTAAAGACACTGGTGTTAAACCTGTGGCTTCTGGGGTCTAATTCGGTTGCCGGGCGGGGTTGCCGTTCTGCCCGACGACACGTTTTGTAGCTAATTTATGCAGAATAAAATGTGGGTCCTACCTGGAAGGTGCGTAGCCAATCCTGGAGTCCCGCGGGCGGTTGAACGGAGGTGATTCGCCGTCTCTGTTGGCCCTGCCCATTGGCGGCCCGGATGTGACCGAAGGTGGTGGGCGTGGATGGGCATGGTACGATTCCCGTGGGGCTGGAAAACAAAAAAAATGTAAAGAAATCAATGAAAAGGGGGAAAATTGTCCAGAGATTTGGATAGATGTCCAATCTGAGGAAGAAATAAAGGTTATATACTTGTTTACCTGGTGCAGGTAATTGTACAAAAATAAAATAAATGATAAAGTACTTTTTTGTGTGTGTGGCTGACCTTGGGTACTCTGGACCTTTGCAGGGTTTTTTTCCTGAAGGGAAAGATCGGACCTCGGGGCCATGGTCCAACTTTCTCTTCATCTGAAAGCAACAAAAAAAAACAAATGTAAGACCCAAAGTAAAAAATGTTTTTTTTTTTGTTCCATTTTTCATCAAAAGCAAAAATCTTCATATTTTATCAATACAAAAAATTACAAAATTCATTTTCCAAATGAAAAAAAATATGCAAACTATTCCCCCCAAAAATGATAAGACCCAAAAAATATTTTCCAAATAAAAAAAATGTAATTATGCAAACTATTTTACCTAAAAAAAATAATTATTGACATGACAAAATTCCTTTTCCAAATAAAAAATGTATATAATTATGCAAACTATGTATTGCTAAAACCAACAAAGCAAAAACCAAAAAGTATCCAAATTCCAAAAGCAAACTATTGAAAATCATCCAAAAACAAATCAGGATTCTTTTGGCCATTTTCACTGCATCTCGATAACACGTCTCCTCCCCAAATTGCGCATTTATTTTGTCCACCCCTATAATTTGGTCCGATTTCCCCACGAGCGTCCAATCCCGAGGGGGCGTTTGGCATTTTTTTTTTTAATGACAAACTTAAGAAGAGGCGGCCAGGAATTCTTTCCCTGGACGAAATCAATGCACTTTTTAAAGAAGAAGCGCTTCTACATGACTAGCACGCTAATGCGTAGCCGCCGCCCACTGGACATTAACACCGTGATCTAAAGCACGATTGATGACACCCCCCCCCCCTCGCCACACATCCAGAGAGCGACCAGTCGTCCTTTCAGAGTAACCTTTTGACAACAAACATGGCGACGGCGGAGAGGGGATTAAGAATGTTTGAGCTCAGTTCCGCCGGGGGCCCTTTAAAAAAAAAAAAAAAAAAAACACCTCACCCCGACACCCCCACAACAATGAGCGCGTTTGACGACCGCTTTGAGTGTTTTTCGTGCGTCCGGTCGACGACAAAACGGACCAAAAAGGAAGGCACTGGAGCGGGTGACCTTGATTTGATTGGCCAAATAGGGATGCTAACACAAATATTAGCAAACATTAGCGCCATAGCAACATTTGGTCATTTTATTCCTATGAAAAAAAGCCCTATTTTTTTGGTGGATTGTAATAAAAAGTGGGTTTATTTAGTTTTTAACTCATTACAAATGTATTTATTTCAGTTTTACTTCGACTAATTGGTTTTGATTGGACGCCCTGGTTCAGAAAATGTCTTTTTATGAGATTGGACGACGATCGTTTGATGACCAGTCCCGGTCCAATCACGTGGTGGGAAATCGCCCCTCCCAGTTCAAACAAGGGTTACGCCAAAGGTGTCAAAGTGGCGGCCCGGGGGCCAAATCTGGTCCGCCGCATCATTTTGTGTGGCCCGAGAAAGTCAATGAGTGCTAACTTTCTGTTTTAGGATTAAATTCAATTGAAGATTATTTCCTGTGTTTCCATATTATAAATCAATAATTGCAAACAATTTGTCCTAATTTGCCTGTCCCAAAATGGCCGACCGTGGATACAATTTAACAAGACTTCCGTACGAGTCCAATAGTCTGAAATACTTCGAGTGCCTTCAAAATAAAATGATTTTAGAGAGAAAGTGCACTGTGGCTTAGGCATATTTAAAAAAAAAAAATCAACAAAAAACATATAGACAACATTTTTAGTAGTCTTTGTTCTTTTCAGGTCATTTCATGATTTTTTAAAAAAGATATATCCATATTAAACATTTATTTTGACATAAAAAATTGAAATACATTTAAACCTGTTCCCTCATAGCAATTTTTAAGTGAAATAAAGCAGTTATGTTGTCATTTTAATATAAGAAAACTAATATATTGGAGAGGCGATAACGTCAATGGCAGTAAAGAAAGTTCAAAGTAGCTAAAAAAGGGATTTGACGTCATCTTTTTAATTGAATTTAAAGCAGCCTGTGGAGCCAGGGCAAAATATCTTCTTTTATCCTCCAGATAAATCTTTAATTTGTTAATAAATGACGACGTGGCTCGACTTTTAGGAGCTTTTCTGTGCGCGCTTCATTTTGTTCGTTACAAAGACGACGACACTTTTTTTTTGGGAGGCTCTTTTGATTCCTTTTAAGACTTTTTCTTGCAAGTATCTCACATCAAAGGCTGGAAAATATCACTTCATTTTCCTAATCCAATGACAGGCCGAACTGTTTGGTTAATATTTAGCTACATTATGCTAAAAAGCCTCATTTCAAATTCAGTACACAACAAAAAAATGAATTTTTGAGTGAAAAGAAATGTTATGATAATATATATTATGTAATATAATGACATTTGTGGCTTAAAGTGCTCTGCTTTTGAGATTAAAAATGATTAAAAATGTAATAGTTTGTTTAATAAGGTGTCATCTTCCACTAAGAGTGAAATTCTGTTTTAAGGGGAAAAATATGGAAATAAATATTGAAATCTAAAAAAGACAAAACTAATGTTTCAATTTCGTAACAAATAAAGATGCATTCAATGAACTAGCTCTTTCAAAATAAAAGCCTCACGTGAATAGAAACGCCTGTTTTAAAGGGAGAAATATGGAAATAAATATTGAAATCTAAAAAGCACAAAACTAGTTTTCGAAACAAATGATGCATTCAATGAACTAGCTTTCAAAATAAAAGCCTCACGTGAATAAAAGCACCTGTTTTAAAGAGATAAATATGGAAATATTGTAATCTAAAAAGGACAAAACTACTGATTCAATTTCAGAACAAATAAATGTGCATTCAATGGACTAACTTTCAAAATAAAAGCCTCAGATGAATAAATTCGTAACAACCCAAGATGCATTTAATGGACTAACTTTCAAAATAAAAGCCTCACCTGAATACATTTGTAATAACTAAAGATGCATTCAATGGACTAGAAAACTAGCTTTCAAAATAAAAGCCTCACATGAAACACCTAAGCAAGCTTGGGAAAGGGTCCCCAAATGGACCGCCATCCACCTTTGCGACCCCTTAAAGTGAAAGCGTTCATTTCCAAAGGCGGTGCGGTGCGTCAAATCCATCAGGAAGTCCACCCGCATTTTAGCCAATTTTCTTAACCGCCGCCTCGAAGCGGAATGACAACAATGTGCCAACAAGCCGGCCGGGTGACGACGGGAAAGAGAAGACGCCCATTTGCTTGGTCGCCATGGAGAAGAAGAACAATCTAATTCATTTCCTCATTATTATTATTATTTTATATTTTTTTTAAATGGGGCTCTGCGCCAGGTCCCCCCGTCCTTCCTCCGCAGTGACCGAACGAGCGATAAAGAGCCGCGAGCGTCGTAAAAAAAAAAAGAGCCGTTTCAAAAAACCCGACGGAGTGACTCACTTTATAGAAAATCATCTTAATAGTGCCGTAGAATCCCATGATGCTGCTTTTTTACGCCGCTTCCTTCTTTCTTTCCTATTTGCTCACTGGCGTCGCCTCGCCTGAATCAGCTCCACAAGCTGGCTCGCTAGGACGGCGTGCGGCGGTTGGCGGCCGGGAACATGCTCGGGCACGTCACCCCTCCGCCCGCCTGCCTTTCGGTTCGATCCCCCTCGGGCGCCGCTGGCATCGGATTCCCGACAACTTATGCGATGGGAAGACGGAGGGGGAGCTTAGGGGGAGGCTCGTATCCGTGTCAGAGACGCGATGCGGCGGTCTAGCGGGGGGTGCCGGAGGGGATTCTGGCTCCGGAGGGGAAGCGAATGAGAGAGAGAGAGCGAGTGTGCGTCCTTCCTAGTCTTCCTCACGCTGCAAAAAGACGACTCCTCCGCATGGAGCGTATTCGAGCCTCCCCAGCGGAGAGGAATGGTGCAGTCCGCGCCCTCCCTCTCTCTCAGGCTCTCTCACTAACTCTCTCTCTCTCTCTTTGACTCTCTCTACCCGACTCTCTCTCACTGACTCTTTCTCTCTTCGACTCTCTTTCTGACTCTCTCACTGGCAAGATTGGCAAGCCAAGCTCGATTGTGAGCGACCCTTCCTTTTCCTTCCCTTCCCTAACAACACTTGTTGCACGAGCAACTGAACTGCGCCAAGCCACGCCCACAATTGCATGCCTTTGCTGACATTTCTCTCTTTTTTGCTGTGAAAGTACAAATTAATTGAACAACCAAGGTCGATAACCTTCATTGGAATTTGATCCTAAAACAGAAAGTTGCCACTCTTCATTTACCGACTCGGGCCGCACAAAATGACGCGGTGGACCAGATTAGGCCCCCGGGCCGCCGCTTTGACACCGGTGTCCTCATGAATTATAACGGTTGTACATTTAAAGCGTATTATTTCTTAATATCACAATGAAAATAATACTTAAATGGACAAAAAGTTCCAAGAAAATGCATAAAAAGAAATGTATTCTGGTCACTTTTTCATTGACGACAACTAAAAAAACGCACCAAAAATATCCAATCAAATCCAATCCAACATGGTATCCAGACACGGCTACATCATTAGCATATCGTCAACAGCCGTTGAGCGAGAGTTCCCGCACGGCGACTCACGCCGGTGGGAACCCCTCCACTAGCCCCGCCTCTTTTTCAGCCAACGCTTTAATGCTAGGCGCCGAACTTGAGGCCGGAATACCTCACGGGCGCTGACGCGTCACTAAGCGCTAGTGTGTTACGCTGCCCCCCTTTTGAATAGAATGCTAAAATAAATAAATAAATAAATATATAAAATGTGGTGTTGCCAGGCGTGACAGACGCGAGGCGAAGGCGAGGTGGAATTGATGAATCGTGGCAACGGGCGAAGGATAATAGAGCGCCGGAGTCGCATTAACATTCTCCCGGAGACCCCCGCGCGACCGCATTCGAGGGGGGGGGGGGGGGGGGTGCGTCGACGAGTCGGAGGCGGTGGAGAAAATAAATAGACGGGCAGAGGTCAGCGCTAGCAATTAACGCTAGTCGTTTGGAGACAATGCGGCCATTTTGATGTTGCGGGAATAAAGTGGACGCTAACCACGGCTAGCTAAGATTCATATATATCAATATGCTCATACAGATCAATAACAAAGTACTGAAATACAATGAAAAATTTATAATAATGATTAAGGTCGCATTAAACGATTTACAGTAATCCCTCAAATATCGCAACTTCCAATTTTGCTGATTTTTTTCTGGGGAAATTAAGATTATTATTGCTATCTGGAATTTTTTATGTAAATTCATTAAATATCAAAATCCACGCTGAAACTTGTCCCCAGAAGCCACTCCCCTTTCCCCCGCTTGCTACTAGGACACTGAAGACATTTTTTTGAAATTTTTTTTTTAAATCATAAACATTATACAATATTTTTTTTAATATGGGGTAACCCTATTTTGCAGTTTTTTGTTTATCACGGCCATGTTTGCTCTATATTAACCGCAATAATCGAAAAATTACTGTACTGATTTTATGACCCTGATCCAACATGGCCACCCTGATCAGTTGTCTTTTTCCATACTTCTGCCTTATAATAAACCAATACAACTTTACCCCGTAATCAACGTCCAAGATAGCCTTTTTACTTAACATTCAACTATGTAGTCACTTATGTACTTTTTTTTAAACTATTATTATTATAATAATATTATCAATAAAGTAATGGTAACTGAACGCCATTCCCAAATAACAACAAATCCTGGCAGGTCGTCGTCCAACCTTTTTTACACAAGGCGTAGGAATGCCTGGCATGCCGACCTGCCTTTCAATGGGCCGGGCTTTTCCTTTGTCAAAGCTCAAGCGCCCCCGCCCCCCCGATACCGACTCAACCGACCGGGCCGCCGCTCGTCAAAAACCCCAAATGGCGCTCGTAAATAAAAGCAAGTCGGGCTTTTATCCAGGCCAAAAAAAAAAAAAAAAAGAAAGGCGGTCGCTAATTAAAATGCGAGCTGTGAGGGAGGAAATTCCAAATGCTAACGTTTTAGCTCGAGTACACAGCCGCCAGCTCATCTTCTCAAACCAGGGACTCCCAAAAGGAGTCGTCTTGGAATAAATTAAGACTCTTAACCTCGTTTGGGCTTCTTTGAATATACTTTAAGGACAATTAAGGACGCGCAGAGGAGGAACAAAACATGCTAAATATCACAGTTAAACAGTTAGCGTGTGCCCTTTGTCATCATATGACTAGCGCCTAATTTAGCCCTTTTGCTAGCTAGTTATTTCCCTCTTTTTGTTTTTATTTCTTGGCTCTGAACGTGAGCAAACTTTCCCTTGGAACTCAAACCTTTTTTATCCCTTGGGTTGTTTAGTGAGTTCTAAATTTAGGCTTATTTTTACCCCTTTTATGGTGTCTTTTGTGTTTCTGGGCTGCAAACCTAGCTTTGTTTTTCCCTCTTTTATGTCTTTTTTTGACTCACGTTTTTGTAATTAACAAAAAAACGAACCATTTTTTTAACCCAATTCGCAAATGGTTTAAATCCCCCCCAAAATTCAACTTTTGCTCAAAAACCCATTCCAGAAAATACCAAAATTAGTCTTTTTTTTTTTAGCTCTCCCTCCATTTAAAGGGACGGCGCGCATCTTTCAACCCAAACAGAAGAGCCTGTTTCCCTTTTTTTTTTAGCTTCCCCCCACAAGCCCCGCCCCCCACGCCATCTGGCGCCTTCCGTGACGCAGACGCTCCATAAATCCCGTTTAGCTTTGCCTCAGCCAAGGGATTCCCAAACTGCCACGCGGCCAGATTAAGCGTGGTGGTGGCGGTGGCGGCGGCGGCGGCCCTGCATAATAACGCCACATTAACATTGTTTTTTTTTTTTAATTCGGCTTTGTTTTCAAAAGTATTAAATAATGGTCCGGCGAACAAAGACATTGGCAATCAAGCCGTGGGCAGGAGTCGCTCGTGCGTTATTAAAGAGCGCATTCCTCTATTGGTGTCAAAGTGACGGTCCCGGGGCCAAAATCTGGCCCGCCGCATCATTTTGTGCGGCCCGAAGAAGTAAATCATGGTCAACTTTCTGTTTTAGGATCAAATTCAAATGAAGATTATAGATTTATATTATATTTCCTGATTTCCCCTTTTTAAATCGATAATAGTAAAATTGTAATCGTATTTTGTTGTGTTTTTAAATTTAAAAGTATTTTTTAAAATATCTAAGAATATATAATAATATTTTATTTTTTGTTCACTTTAATATTGAACATTATTAAAATATTTTGTTTACTTTTGAAATAAAAAAAACAAATGATTAAAAGAACAAAAAGCACAAATAAACATTGTTTTAGATCTATTTAAAAAAACGGAATATTGAGGGCTTTTGATCCAATTCTCTTAATCCAATTAAATTTTTTTATATTTAAACATTAAATATAAACTTGTCCCACTAAAGTCTGAACCAGCAATTAATATTCTATCCGCGACAGGAGGACAGGACGCCGTCTCCGAGTGCGTAGGCGGACGCTAAGCTAACCTGATTGTGGAGGAAAAGACTGCAGCAAAGTGTGTGTGACTTACTCAAAGCCCCCCTAAAACCACCCCCTGCTAGCATAGTATTGCCGACGCAAGCTAAACACTGGGCCATCATTTATTTCATCAATATCCGTCCCGTCCGTCCTGACGTCACGTTTTGGCGAGGAGCCGATCTCTTCGGCCCGAGTAAACTGGGAGAACCGGAGTGGCTATTTTTGGGCATGATACGGTTTATTTTTTACTTAAATTTAATTTATAGACGTCCAAATAAATGTTGTTAAGCATTTTATCAGTTTATTTTTTCTCTATTTTGAAATAAATGACCAAATCGGCCATATAGTCTTGAGTTTCGTGCATGTCAAAGTTAATTTATGCGCATATAAGCCGCACTCTCCATTTTTTGAGCATCAAATTGCGAGAAAATACAGTGAAAATGTCCCTAAAACAACAAATTTCTCTCCAAATAATTGTTATTGCATGGGATGATTTGATTGGTCGTAGCAGCCAATCTTTTGAAATCACCAAATCTCATCAGATTACTCTCTAAAACGTTCCGTCTTTCATCATTTCATCGTATTTAGTCAACTTGCGGCTAATTGCGTCATCCTCCCTTACCTTCCCAACGAAAACGATTTTTGGCAAAAAAAATCCCTTTTTTCAGTTTAACATTCACCTGAGCGGTCGCTGTGGGGGCTAAACGAGATCAAAAGGGGTCTCGCCTGGCTGAAATTGGATTGGAAATCAAGACGTGGTCTCGGTCAAGTGCAAACCGGCTTTGACGTGTTTCCGAGCATCACATCAAAAGTGGACTGACTGGCTTTTTTTTTTTAAATGGACGCCGCCGGTCGGCACACAAAAGACGAGCGCGCTTTTAATCCGGGGGCGCTCCATCTGCCGCGTCCGCGTCTTTGAGCACATCCGGTGGGATAGACAGCTGTATGGTAATGCGCACGAGGCCAGCGGCGAGTGGCGAGAGGCCGCGGCACGGGCGCCACGGCCAGACCACCCCGACAAACAAGGGGCGCCCTTCACGGCGGGGGCGCACGCCGCTTGGCAGATTACGCATTCGGGACGCAGATGAAAGAGAAAATCAGGCAAAGACGGACGGAGCGGGAAATGCGGGGCGACCCTACCCAAGTATAGAAAAATTGCCATTTTGATTATTATTATTTGATGATTACAAATTCAGAGCATTAAAAGGACATTTACTAGACTATCGAGGAAAAATTACTAAACAAAATATGCTTGAGAAAAGAGGACGCAAGGTGCTTTCATCTTTTAGCTCAGTGGCGCCCCCTAGGACTAGAATACAATCTAGTTTGACTTTAAGACAAGAAATATCTTCCCAAAGAATGCCCACTATAAACACTCCCAAAAGCCATGTTTATAAGGGCACGTAATGACACTATTTTCATTTCAACTCAGTGGCGCCCTCTAGGATGAAAAAATAATCCAATTCCTGAAGCCAGTTTTACTTCAAGACAAGAAATTAGCTAGAATTATCTGCCAAAGGATGACCACCACTCAAAAAAGTCTCTAAAAAGGCACAAGAAAACACTGGTTCCAACTCAAGCGGCCATTTTGGCTCTGTAGCGCCCTCTAGGACTAGCCAACAATCCAGTTACTGATAACACTTTCACTTGCAGACAAGAATTTTGCTAGACATGCCTACCAAATGTAAAGTAACAAAAAAAGTCTCACAAAGGCACGGGAAAACCATTTCAAGCAGCCATTTTGGCTCAGTAGCGCCCCCTACGACCAGAAAACAATCTCGTTCCTAAAGCCAGTTCAACTTGCAGACAAGAAATTAGCTACAAATGCCTGACAAAACCATGCCCCCCCAAAAAACATGCCTGGGAAGACACCGCTTCCATTTCAGGCGGCCATTTTGGCTCAATGGCACCCTCCAAAGAACTCCAGTATCACTCAGCAATGAGAAATTTCAATTGAAATAATAATAATAGTAATAATGAATGGAGTATGACATGCCTAGTCGAATCTTAATTAATTGGGATGGAATAGTGACCTGAATAAATTTACATTTAATCCAAATGACCGACATCTGTTCTGTTAGCATTTACCTTAATACGCTATTTTCTAGCCGCTTCCTTTTTACTCCCCCGAGGCATCGCCAAGCCAAGCCAACCCAAATCAAATCAACGCTCCGACGCCGGCGAACGGTCGCCTGGCAACGGGGCGGGCCGCGTCCGGTGACGACGACAACGACGACCACGACGGACGGCCATTTAGTCAAGTAGCTTTAGCAGATAGCGGCGATTAAGGCTCCAATTTCACGGGAAAGAGCTCCATCTCCCCCTACTTCCAAAGAACAAAGATAAGATCTGGCGCGCCAATTTCATGCCCCAGTAGAGTGGAAACAATCTTTAAAGTATAAAAAAATAAATAAAAGTCACTTTGTATCGGAGTATCGGAGGCGTCCGCTAGCCAATCGGATGACTCGATTATTATGCGCCGCCCACAAAACGACGTATTCGAACAATTTTATCGCGATCGTTGACTACCGTATTGGCCAGAATATAAGATGTTTTTTTATTGAAAAAGTGCTGTTTTGTCTAACATTCGAATTTTAGATGTAATTTCCATTCACACCACTAGTTGGCGCCATATATCACTTTGATGCTTAATGCAATTATTGCAATTGTGTTGTTTTATGACATTAAATTAGTTCATTTACAGTTAAAAAGTGATTACACTTTAGGTTAAGTATTTAAATGTTTAAAAATTAAGATGTAATCGACCGTTTTTGCAAAAAAACATGCTTTTTCTCTCGAATATACTTTTCTAAGCAATTTTTTTCCAGATATACTGCCATTATTTTCTGAATAAAAGTTCAATTTGCTGTTCAAAAAAAGTCTTTTTTTCCCCAAACTTGAGCCTTGAGAAAGGTCTGCTCTGGCGAAAAAAAAGTGATTAAAAGAAAATGGAATGACCTTCACTATCAGCTTGATTAAAATGATATTTTTTTGAAAAGGCATTTAAAAGCAAATCATGTCTTCCAAAAAAGCAATCAATTCCACCCACTGATGACAAGTCGAGCTTGCCAAAAAATACTCTTCTATCCATCTCTCTTCTGCGATCAAAATACAAATTTCTCATCCAACAATTTCTTTAATTTTGCCAGATTTTTGACGAGGAAGCTCGTTTATTTCACTTAAAAAAGTCGAGGTCAGGCGTTTGCAAATTTCTCCTAAATAAACCAAGAAAGCAAGAACAAAGCACTTGACGCACATCTAATCAGCCAAAAAAATGTTAGCATTAGCATAGTGGAGGAGTCGAGAGGGCTACGCTGCGTGTTAAGTGGGGCAAATTTGACAAATTAGCAACGTTCGAGTGGATAAATGCAGCCAAAGAAGGAAGATTCCACTCTTGAAAAGGTGAAGGACAATACAAGCAGCAAAGAATATAATTGTTAGGACGCGCTGCCCCCTGCAGGCCGGAATCAAACATGACGGACTTTTTAAGGTCTGTTCATTTACATCGCTGCTGCTACCCAGTGGCCAAACACTGTCATTTCACTACTTTTACACTATTTTATCTGCAAAGCTAGGTCAATAGCACTGATCCAAACAACAACAACAACAAAAATATGACCCTGGTCAAAGGTTCGATTCCCGTTAAAATGCGCGGCGGCGCCGCCTTTTGACGCAACAATTCTCCCTCAAACCTCAAATCTAAAATTAGTCTGCTCGCCGACGGACTTTTAGGGTCATCTGTTAGGTGTCACTTTTCTCCGCGTGGCGCCACGCCGGCAAAATAAATGCAACAATATTCATCCCCCCAAAAAATACAGCATATGAAAACATATGAAAAGTTATTTTTGACAAAAAACGCACTCAACTCACCCGTCGACGACAGAACGGCAAACTCTGCGCGATGATACTGATGCTAAATATCCGGAAGATTTTCTGTGGCGCCGGCGGGCCGCCCACGCCCAGGGTTTTATCATCCGGCGCCGCTCGGTCGCCGATCCAGTCCGCCTTTTTCCAGGCGCCGTTTCCGTACGAGAAGCGGGGAATGGGGCAACGCCGCGGCATGACACGAGCGGCGCGGGAATGGAAAACCAAGCGGCTAAAAAAACGTGTTCCGGGAGGAAGAACGCCGGCGGCGGTGGCGATCTGGACTAAACTCCCCCCTGCGAGCAGCTGGCGGCCTCCCCCGACCCCGCCCCCTTGGCTCCTCCCCACCCGCTACGGAATCCGCTCCCGTGACCGTCCGGCGGAGGAATGTGGGAACTTCCTAAGCGACCCCCCCTTGAATAACGGCGGCGGACATTCCGGGAATATCTGTATGTTATTATGTCATGGGTTAAAGTAGTTGTCAAAATAAAATTGTTTGATTTCATGAAGTGATTGTGTGTCAATCACGGTGACATTTGTCTGATCTGTTTGGGCTGGGGAGGGGCTTAGGGGGGCGCCGGGGTTTGGCGTCAGAAACGTGATCCTTTAAGGTCAACTTTTGAGGTTCAAAGTGGATTTGACGTGCGTCGTTGTCAATGGCAACCAATTCTGTTGTGTTCCATTACTTTTACTTATTTTCAACATTAATTTGTATTTATTTCCCCCTTAAAATATGTATTCCTCTTTACTTCACAACGAGCCAAAACCGCAACATTATTAGCACAAGTATGTTTTTGTAAGAAATCATTTGACGAAGTGACGCATAAAGATTTGTCACGGGCGGAGCATTTGAGCGGTCGCTAAAGGGACGCCGGCCTGTCCAACAAAGAACGAACCACGCTATCGGTTTAGCCGCCCTGTCATTGTTTGAGGAGGATTAGCCGCCACTTTTATCAAAGCCGAGCGCCACCCCGCCCTGGAAGCGCAAAAGTACGCAAATGCTATTCCACCAGTTAAGTAAAAGTTCTTCAAATGAAGCACGCTCCATTTAAGTTAAGAAAACGCTTTTTTTTTTACTCTTTAGTGATTGCAATGAACTTTTACTTTTATAGAAACAATAGCCCTATAATGTTTACAATGCATAAAATCATATTTTAGAGTAAATATTCCTCAAAATAAAACTCGTCATTTCAAAACATGTTACTAAAGTCATCATTAACCGCCCTAATCAAACTTCCAATACAATTTAAAGAGCAACAACTGCAGTGACAAACCTTGTCCGCCAGAGGGCAATAACTAAACATTATGAGGGGGAAAAAAAAGACTGTCCTACCTTTTTATGGGAGGAGCTTTGGTTTGAGTGGACGTTGTTGGCGGCGACGGCGGTGGGCGACATCAAGCCTTCCTCTCCCCGTTCCTCTCCTTCCTCTTCATCGTCGTCCTCGTCCTCCTCCTCGCCGTCGCGTCCGCTTTCGGCCGAGTGCTCAAAACTGTCGCTGTCCTGGTCCATTTCCTCCATTTCCTCTTCCTCCCCCTCCATCTCCTCCATGGGCCCCCCCACCACCACGGTGGGCACCTGGGCCCTATTTGGGGGCCCTCCCGCGGTCCTCTCCTCGTCTTCCTCCCGGCGAGCGTCGCCATTGTTGTTGTCCTCCTCCTCTTCCTCTTCTTCGTCCTCGTCGTCGTCCTCTTCCTCGTCGTCCCCCCGCGTTCGCCGCCTGTCCTCGGAACGCCAGGGCCAACGGGGGCCCCTGTCTCCCCGGGTCGCCTTGTCGGGGGGGCCTTCGCCCGAGGGGCCGTTGCTGGGGGCCGACTCGCCGGGTCCTCGGTCCGCGTCCGGCCGGGGGGAGGACGACTCCTCCGACTGTGAAGGAAGGGGGACAAAAAGTTTTTAATACGGTTTACACATTGAAATGGTCGCAATTTGAACCTCATAATAGTATCTATTTAATCTATTTTTAAAAATGCATGAAAACACTTAAAAAAATTATAAAAAAAAGATTAAAGAGAAAATATAAAGATGGATTTTTATGTTATGTTCAATTAATAGATATATTCTGGATTTTTTTTTTTAAATCATGAATAATTGAAATGTACTTAGACTATTTAAAAATATTTTTTAATGCGGTTGAATGGTCATATTTTTAGTTTTTGTTTTTGTTTGTCTTTGAAACTTGTCATAGTATTTTTTTTTTAAACAAATTCACATTTAAATCTATTTTTAAGATATATACTTAGATAACACGAACATAAATTAAAGAAAAAAATAAAATATACATATTTATTTAATGTTCAATTAATTTTTAGACTGTTTTATTCAAATGGATGTTTATTTGGAATCCTTATTATTACATCAGATTAAAAAAAATCCAAAATCAATTTTCTCTCAAGACTATTTAAAAATATTTTCTGAACCCCCCCATTTTTTTAACAAATTGCTGACCTGCCGCGGCGGATGCCGGTGTTCCCCGAGCACTTGGTTCACACGCTCGCCATCGCCTCCGCCACCATCGTTGCCGCCGCCACCGTCATCGTCTTGTTCGTCGTCTTGGGGCGGGCGGCGGGGCCCTCGGGCAGCGGTGGCGCTACCTGCGGGCGGCGGCCCCCCCGTAGCCCGACCGCGCCTGCCGTTGCTGCCCCCCGACAGCAGATCCTGGTTCATTTCCAAAAGCCAGCTTGCGACCTCGTGCACCTTCGCTAAGCTGTCTGACGAGGAGAAGCTTTTCTGGACATGCTAGAAAAACACACAAAAATGGAGAGAGAAAAAACACTTACATTAGCTCAAAATTCGATCTTTTTTCTCAAGATTTTTCCTTCAAAGTCAGGGGGGAGGCTTATATGCGAGAGAAATTGTCAAATTCAACCAATTTAAGGGTGTGGCTTATACGCGGAGGATCTTATGCATGTGGAAATATGGTAGGTCCAATTTTTTGGACAAAAATGTTGCACAACATTCAAAACATAACTAATACTAAAAATCCAAAGGAGGCTTTTCATTGATTTCCCCAAAGATATCGGATTTTAAAAAGCATTTTGACGTGGGCGCAGGTTGATAAAGTCGAAGGACAAAACGCTTCCCGGACGGGTTTGACTTTGAGGACAACGTTTGGTTGTCCGTCCGTCTCCTTTTAGGCTGCGGCGGGAAGCATTAGTCGGATCTCCGATTGCGGAGCCCCCGTCCCTGGGGACCTCCCGGGCGGAAGGGCTATGAATAGTTAAAATCGGGGTCTGGAAAACGCCATGTCTCGATCGGCCACTTTTCCAGTAAAAAGGCCTTTGGAGAGAAAGAAATAGGCGCCAATTGTTGTTGTGGGCAAAAGACAGCAAATGAACAATAACTATCTTAAATGTCCCTTAACCTCCTTCGTGAAATATTTTTGTCAACGATAATATGAAAAACTTTCGATAAAAATGTGATCATTTTAAACTGTAATTACACAAAACGACCACCGCCAAGAATGGGGGCGCTGTTGTGAGAACTTTAACAATAAACATCACAAGGAAGCAAGTGATATCTACTCAAAACTAACAAGAAGTGCCTTCACATCAGTTAGTGACCGGTGATTGGTAAAGATTGGTACCCCCAAATCAATAGCAACTGAAACTGGCCAATAAATAAATAAATAAATAAAATAAAATTTAAAAAACAGTAGCCGAAGTGAGATCTGGCAGAGGAAAAAAATCAATAGTGACATAAAACAAGACAAAATCAGCAGAAAAACAACCCAAATCAGCAAGAAGCGACCCATCATCTTTAAAAAAGTTCAAATGTCTGACTTTTAACGTCTTTTAAACTTTTGCTACTACGTTACGGCGCCCCCTTTACCTTAGACCCGGAAGGTCGGTCGGTGGCGGAGAGCAGCCGCCGCAGCTGCTCGGAGAGGATTTCCGAGCAGCACGCCGCGCGACCCATCCTCTTCATCAAGGAGGAGAGGGCGCCGCATCCGCACGTCCAGTCGCTCATGACCAGCAATGGCAACAAAACCGCTCGCTATTTCGTCCTCACTCGCCGCGGCTTTTTGGCATAATGGGGGACGGCGGACGCTCCTTCCGCCGGCGCGTAAACGCGGGGAGTGGCGGCGAAGGGAGCCGCACGACGAGGACGCTAGCCTCGTCGGCGTGGCGCGGCGGCTCAGAGAATGACATCCGAGCCCCGGCGTCGGAGGGGAGGGAGGCTCGGCGGAGAAATCCAAAGCCACTTTGGAAAGTAGGAAGCGGGCGCCGGATTACGTTTGGCAATATGATTTGGGCGGCTGTTTTCGATTGGATGAAAGTCTGGGAAGCGTTTCACAATTAGTTTTGAAGGTTGTTTTTTTCTCGCATATAAGCCAAATTTGTAACGTGCACAAGACTTACGTTGCTATATTCCTTTTTACACCAGTAGATGTCGGCAAAGTAACATTTATTATTTGTTGGTTATTTTCTGTTACAGTAAAAGAAATTAAAAAAAAAAAAAATCGCACAGCAGCGCCCCCATTCTTGGTGGTGGTCGGACTGTGTAATTACAGTTTACAATTATAACAATTAAATCGAAAGTTTTTCATATTATCATTGACAAAAATAGAGATAATTATCATTATCATTTTATCGCCCAGCTCTAATGCCTATACCTATATTAGAAAAATGTGTTGATATTTTTTCCACATTCACAACTGGAAAACAATCGGTAACAAATGCTAAAATGCATTATTTTAGGCAGAAAACCCATCAGAGAAACCTGGAACCAATGGATCCACTGCTGCCGACCTTCCTGGTTCTCATGAATTGAACTCCTAGCCGCCAAAGACCTAACATTCTGCGTTTGCGGCGCGCTAGCTGATGGCAACTATGTTGCTAGTAACCGGATGCCTGGAAGACAGACTGGGAGACGACTCCCTGGCTCTCTCTGCAAAAAGGAAGCGGCGCACTGTAGCGAGCGGCGTGATATTAATAGCCTGAGCATTACGCTGATTGATTATCCCCCCCTAATTGCCCCCCCCAATGCCACCATTGTGTCGGGAAAAGCCATGAAACAAACCACAAGAACCATAAGATGCTTTTTTGACGAGAACAATGGCGTCAAAATCGGATTGGTTCATTTAACGTCAACTCAATTTCATCTGGCTCGGACATATTTACATTTGTTTTTTTGGCAGGGGTCGGATTAAAAGAACTGGATTAAAAATCCTAAATATTCCGTTTTTCATAGATTTAAAACAATGTTTATTTTATAGTAAGGGAAAATGTATTTTAAACGTGACTGATGGAGGACGACCGCCAGAGGGGGGTAAAAAAAAGCGTAACCAAAGATAAAGAGCGTGCAAAGTTGATTAAACGAACGTACATCTGGCAAGCGGAGACTCTGAAAATAAAGTGAAAAGCCGTCTGACCTAAATACTAATGGGCCCTACTTACCAAACAATGAAAAACTTCTGCTAAGTGCCGACGCCATCTTTGGTTACTTTTATATAGGAATGAGCTAGCTAGAACTACCTTGCCCTTACCAACATGGTGGCCGTGAGGCCATTTTGGAAAGGTATTTTCAAATGGGTTGGGCATTGAGCAAATCCATTGACATTGATAAAATCAACTTTAAAAAGGGCAGTTATGACTATATGATTAGAACGTCAAGGGAACGTGGCCCTTGACCGAGATGGCCTTGGGGCGGCCATGTTGGTAGGGGCAACCGACCGATCAAGGTCTTTTCATGCTTCCGTTGTAAATCCAAATGAGTTTGTCACTAGTCGACATCCAACCCCTCATAAACAAAGACTTTACGAGTAAGTGTGCAGTAATTTAACACCAAAATAAATAAATAAAAAGTGTAAAATTCCAGGCCTGTATGAGGCAAAAGATGCTATCAGCGCAAGCTAATGTTGAGGCCTCATTAAAACATTTTTTTCATTTTCCTCATTAAAACACTTAAAAAATAATAATATTCAGGTTTAGTGGGTGAGGATTGGTCACCCTTCAATTTTGAACTGCAAAAGACAGACTATTATTGCACTCAGCGCTTTCCAAGAAGGCCCCTCCCCTAACCCCAAGGGGGCGGGGTTTATCGAACGAACAACTCGGGCTCTCTTCGACGGACGCCCAATCTATCGGGAGGCCCAGAGACGAGTTGGTGAGCGAGCATCCAATTTGGCGTGCGAGTGGCTTCCTCGCCAAGCGCTCCATTATTTATGAATATTGCTTTCCAGCATGTCAGCTCAGCGCCTCGGCGTATTGATCCGTGGAGCAAAGTGGTCGCCGCGCCAGAGGAGCTAGCAAAGAAGGCGCAGCAGCCGCGTTAACCGCGGCGGGACAGCTGATTGGACGCTTTTTCTTCCTAAAAAATAACCTATAACGGCCCTGGCTGACTTGACCATATACTAATGTAAAATTACCCTACTAATAAACATTAAGATGTTCCTTAACTTAGCCCATTGGCTCCCCCTACCAATCGTACGGTATCAATGCACGCAACAACTGGAAAAAAAATATCACATACACGCAAGACAATTAATTCCAAGAGCAATACTCCATTATTATTAAAATGTAGTTTTGTGCTGTGTTCTGTTTACCCTGGCTAGTTTTAGGTTGCAGCACTACTTGATGCATTTGCTTCATCTTAATGTCAATTCAAAAATAATCACTCAAGTTTTTTTTCTCAAAAGAAACAAATATAAACTTTACTCACAGTTCCCCTCGCCGATGTTCGCCGAGGGCGCGAGCGCCGGTCTCGGCTTGGGACGCCGGCCCGGGCGAGTGGACGTCCCCCGCGCGCAGATGCCCCGTCAGTGGCACCCTCGTCGTCCTCGGGGTCATCAGAGGGTCACGGCGCCTGCGATTGAAAAAAAAATCATGTTAAATTCCACGCTGAAACCATTCCCCTCAATGTATCTTATACTGCCACCTGGTGGCCAAAAAAACAAAATATCAACAGGGCAAAAAATAAAAAACCTCATTTTTGCTTGCTGATTTGTTAGCAGCCCCCAATTTAAAACGAACGTGACACGTGGTGGTGACAGACACATTCAACGTGAAAAGAAGCGACGTTGGCGGGCGTTCCTGATGGACAAGCCGTTGCCGTGGCAACCCCCATAAGCCAAGAGAGCCGCCCGGCACGGTCATTTCCTGACCTTGAAATCGCAGGGAGGAACAAGCGCAAAACCAACACCTAGATTGACCTTTATTCCCATTTATTTTATATTTTTTTTATTTAAGCGCACTTCCTCAGTTAAACAGCAAAGAAAGTCACGCTTGTTGACTGTTAGCGAGGGATTATCCGCCGCTAATAGACTTTGCGCCACGTCAAGTGATCTCCAGGCTGTCCATACGTCTGTCTTTCAGATCAACGTCCAGTCTGGACGGCCTACGTGTCCAAACTAGACGGCAGCCAACCATGAAAATATCGCTTTCATGTGAGGAAAAGCCTCCAGCCTGCAGTACTCATCTTTAACGCTGGAGGGAGTTAGTCAATTTTACCATTAACTGATAAGTCAAAACATGTTGAAAAAAATAGTAAAAAAAATGTGCAGATTTATTTTACTAGTGAAAATAAGTAATATATAGATATACATATATGCACACAAAGTTTTTATCTTATAAAATACGAATTGAAATAACAGTGGACTTTTTTTCAACGTATTTTTAAAATGTATTTTTAGGGTGATCAAATCACATTGATTGGTTTCTGGAGGAAATGAGACGACGACCCTTGATAATGACTACAACGTAATATTTACTTTTTCTCTTTACATCAATACATCATGTGACGTCAATTGATTTTTCTTTTTTTTTTTAAACTGTTTACCTTTTTTTTTATACATACATTAGGTGAAAAAGTCGCAAACTGGTAGAAATTTGGGAATTAGTCCTGAGCTGCGAACGCAAAGAGGAAATGAGGCAATTCTTTTTTTCTTGAAGTAAAGGGAGACAAATGGTGTGTTACTTTTAACGAGCGTCTTTCTCCTCTCAAATGTCTTCCAAAGGCCAAAAGTGGAAATGTCTTCTTCTGGTGACGACAATTCAATCAACTTCCTTCCTTCCTTACTTACTTAACTCTCACGTCTCTATCACATTTTTTTGCACTCCAATTCCAGGCCATTGATTGACTTAAACATGCATTCAAACTTTAAATAATTTACAGGGTTTACTAAAATATTTAGGGACATGTACTACACATTTTCAAAGAAATAATCCTTATTTTCTCCCTTTTTAAGGTGTAGCTGAAAATTAAAATACAATAATATTTACTTTTATGAGCTAAAATAACATTTAACAAGTCCCTTTTTATTTGAAATACAAGAGGAAACAAATAGTAACAGCATTCTTTTGTTTGAATATAAAAAAACTACAATTATTTTGCATCTAGACTTTTTCCTATCAATAAAATTGGATTATACTGCTTTACCTTAGTTTTAATTGATTATTGTATTGATTTTCAGTTGTGTACAAAATCTAAAACGCAATAAACATTGAAAATATGTAATAATTTTAATACTATTAACTATTCAGGGCTAACAACTTTAATAGACATCTCATCACGTGGCTACAATACATTAATATTCTTGAAACGAGTTTATCAAGAGCCGTCCAATCCGTCTCAAGTGGGAGGGATGGCAGCCATATTGATTACATCATAAAGCTAGCAAAATTGTTGACATCATAAAGGGTGCGAAGTAAAGATGGATTACATCAAAGCCGGGTTTCCTTTTTTAAATTTATTCGCTACCATTGACGACGCTAAACGATCTATTTTTGCCAACCCTTCCAGCCAAAAAAAAAGGGATTGGACGTCTATCACCGTCAATGTCACTCAAATATTAGCATTCAACAACCAGTCGCCTCAGTTTAAATGTCGACCGTGTTTATTCAATTGAGCCCAAATGGAGTGTATTGGTCCCGAGTAACAACAACACGAGTTCAACTTGTTGGAACAAAGTTAGTCAAAGAGTTGAACAAAAGTAAAAGGGACGCAGCTTTTTTCTTCTAAAGTGACGCCGAATTCAAAAAGACACAGAGGGGCAAGATATGAGGTTAAATTTGAGGCGGAAGAGGAGTAAATTTATCCCTTTTTGGACGAACGGGCTACAGTTAGCAAGCTAACGCTAAGACGCAAGGAAGGCCCAGGAAAGTGGAGCCTCGCTCCCCGGCTCGGCTCGCGTGCGTGGAAAATGCCCGAGTGCGCTTACCTCTGACGGCCGGGGACGACGGGCCTCTCCGGGAAGTCCTTGCGGCCGCGTAACCAGGGCCAGATATCCTCATTTGTTGGGGCGAGCAGACGCCGCGAGGCTCCGGTGGGACGGTGCCCAAGCCTCGAGGGCTCTCGTCTGATTAACCCGGTGCGTCGTGCACTGGTACTGGGGCGACCACGTTAGCGTCACCGGCTAACTTAGCATACGTCCGCGCGGGGGTGCTAGTGGAAAAAAAAGCAGCGCTAGTGGGAAGCGCGGGGCTCAAAGCGGTCGGGGCCGGGAGACGGGCGGAGGACGCGGGGTCGCTTCGGCTCCGTCACTGGCCGTGTTTGTGACGGCAAAGGGCGGCGTGCGGCTTAGCGGGAGCAAACGGCTTGTCAGATAGGAGCCTTTCGGCGTTGGGTGCCGCTAACCGCTACCGCTAGCTTTCGGCTGCTCTGGCTTGACTAATGGTCGTCGCGTGGCTATGACGTCAGAGCTTGCTTCCGAACAGGCGCATGGTATCGACGCAAGCTTTGTGTTTAGTATTAGCTTGACAAAGGATCGTGATGTATTGGGATTATATAGTTTTTGCTTTTAATTCTGGCAAAATGATTTTTATTTTGGATATTATTGTTTGAATAAAGTGTTTAATGTTGGGGTATTTATTTACTATATTTGGGATGCTCAAAATTGTTTGACAATGACATATTTCCAATAACATGGCGTCCATTCATCAATAAATTGAAATGAGTTTATTACTAATGTAGCTCAAACATACATTTTTTTCTTGGCGTGTCAACAGCAAACCATTTATTCCCAGCATGCTCTCCTTCTTTTTAGCTTCCACCGGCTTTAGTTTCCACGGCCGAATCCTCCAAACGGATTGGACGTCTATGGCCGTCCATGTCGCTCAATGAGTAAACATTGTGCCAAAAGAGTGTCACATGTCCTTCTTGACTTTCAAACATCCCCCACATTTCAGCCAACTCTCAAATTTTGCACGATTCCAGGAATGAAAAGTCACCTTTGTGGAAGGTGCTAGCGAGCATGCTATGCTACGTTGGCGTGGTGGTGGTGACGTGATCTTTGATCATCCATTGGTCCAGTTCTTCCATCTCCAGTTCCAACACGGAAGGAACGTCTTCTTCAAACATGGGCCTGCACATAACAACTTAGCATTTTACTCTATATTTTTGGTGCAGGGGAATAAATAAGTAGACCTGATGAGGTACACACATTGGCACTTTTTCGTCGCTGTAGCCATCCAGATACGGATCCTCTTTCCTGGCTTCTGAAAAGGAGAAAAAAAAAAACATTGTTGAGGGCGCAACGACCAAAGTCGCCACACGGACGAGTCGGATTATCGCCGCACCTGCCACGGCGGCTTCCATTTTGAAGCGGCGCCGGAGGAAGAGGGCGAAGGAGAGCACCACCGCCACGAAAACCACTAACGCCACCGGGATGAGGATGATGGTGATGTTTGGGATGGCCTCGTTGACAGGGGGCGACGTCGAGTCTGCCGGTATGGGCTCGTCCGTGCTGCCTTCTGAAACGCCACGCCCAAAAATGGACACAGTTAGCGGCCATCTTTGGCGACGCGCGTCCGTAAAAAATACACCAAATTATATGAAACAATAAACACATCGAGTATTAAAATATACTTTGTGATGGATATTAAGAAATCAAATTAAGTAATAGTAGTAAAAAAGTATATAAATGAATAAAAACATCTGTAATGCATAATATGAAATGAAATATGGTAAAAAATATGAAATATTGTACCAGTGTTTTCCACTCCCGAGCCAAGATCTTCAGTTTTATCTTCTGGCAGCAAATCTTTGGCAAAAATCAGATTCAAAATTAAAATAAAATCAAAAATTGAGGAGAATGTAATTTTTTTTACCTAAATTGGTGTCACCATCTTGGGTGGGTACGGATTCGGACGTCACAACGTCCTCAGGTGATAACGTAGACTCTGCGTTGGTATAAAAAGATCATCAGATGACATTTCTTTGTAATTCCTAATTGTAGCAAGTCCAACCTAAGTTTTCCACGCCGCCCTCAATTTCTTCGATCACTTCTTCGTCTGGGGGGCTTTCTTCTTCGGGGTTCTCGTATTGGCTCCACACTAAAACAACAATAACAACAAAAAGTCATGTACAGTACACATATGAATAAAAACGTCTTCTCTGTCAAAATATATTTAACTCATTTTCATTTTTTCCCAAATGAAAACATGGAAATATTCAATATTTTATTCAATTGAAAACAACATAAAAGTAAGTTTTTTTATTTTATTTTCTTCAAGCATTTTTATATTATGTACCTTAAAAAAAACTAAAAATATTAATCATTTAGAAATATTTTCCAATCCCATTCTGAGCCTCTCAATAGTCAACATTCTATTTTAAACACAATAATACTTTTATTTTTAAACCATAATTTGAGCAAAAAAGGGAAAACGATAAATATTCCTTTCTTCCAATTCTGCTATTGCGATACTCGCGCCGAATTGACGCATTACTCGTCCTTCCGTCCCTTGCCGCAATCACAGTACTACGTCCTTATTTTTTTTTGAGTCACAACATACAGGAACTCAGCACTTCCTGTTGCACACTCACAACCAAATTAAAAAAGCTTGCAATACCACTAAAAGTACCCGCAAAAATACCACTAACAGCTAGTTACATACAAAGAACTGTCAAAATAAGATGTGCAACAGTATAAAAGTGGCAAAACAGTCAGTTCAATTTACCATTCCCAATATACACGCCCACCTACAATAATATGCAAATATATCCATAAATATAGAAAATAGCCTATCTAAACTTTGCGCAATCCCTTATTATTTCCCTGTAATTCAGTCATAAGTGGTTTCTAAACCTGTTTGGCTTAGTTCTGATTGAAACTATTTCGTTTTTAAACCAAAAAGTGATGATTTTATAGTATAAAGTTGATTGTGAGAGTCAAATGAGTGCTTTTGAAGGAGGATTTGAATTGAAAAAAGGCTTAAAGTTCTTACCTGTCCCAATCCAGGTGCTCGCCAGGAGCCACAACAGGAGTAGCGATGGCGTGTTACGCCCTCCTCGCCCTCCTCGCCCTCCTCGCCATCCTCGCCCTGTCATGCCGGCGATAGAAGAAGAAGGCCTCTGGGCGGAAATGTTGCCATCGCGTCGTGTTTTGGGTCACAGCACATGGCAACTTACTTCCTGGCCCTTTTCTGACTGGGAGAGAAGATGACAAAGCGAGACGACGCACCCACTCTGACACCGAGACCAGTCACTCGGGGTGTGACGCAACATTTTTTTTTCCCTTCTTGCTTGTCGACGCCTGCTCGCATTCCACGGGCCGCCCCGCCAAACGGCAGGTTGAAACGAGCGGGAAGTTGTTTTTCTCGCTGCCTGTTGGAATTGAGAAAGAGATTGATTTTAGGAATGGGAGGCTTGTCGCTAGGCAGAATTTGTAGGGTGACCTTCAATGTGCCCCAATGAAAGGATTTAGCGACTTTGTTCACAAAGTTGAAGTTATGGCTATTTTTGGTCATTCAAAAAATATTTGGATATTATTACCCTTACATGCACAATTTTTTAAAACTCTATTTTGTCTTAATATTTTATTTATGCGTTATTCAGTTTAGTTTTTTCATTAACATTGTATTTATTTATAAATGTATTTAGAACATAACAATACAACTATTCATAATAATTGGTAATAGTATTAAGTATTTTTTGTTGTTGTGTAAAAAGTAATCTGCTTTATAAAGGGTGAAGGTCAAAAGTGACCGTTTTTAAATTGGCGTGCACTTTAGTGAACAGTCTATGAAGGAATAAATTGTTTTGTACGTTGATATATATGATATATAAATGTTATAAAATGTGAAAGGAGCTGTGTAAGGAGTTACTTCATTTAATCTTAAAAGTTTAGTTGAAAACATGCATGTTTTGCCTATTTCAAAGTGCAGGCTCCATCAAATGGCTCCGACTCAAAATGGCCGACAAGCAACGGCCCATGTTGCCGTCGGCTAATTTCACAAGCCGGACATCTAGCTTTGTATATATGATTTCTAATAGCTTGGAACGCATGTAGAAATGACTGGTCACCACATTCTTAATTTTACCTGGACTGTTTCCTAATTTAAAGATACATCACTTAAAAATACTTGAATATAACACAAATTTAATAAGATTACGTTTTTAATGTCGTTTAAAAGAGAACTAGCGACACTGAGAAAAAGATTCCGCAGCTACTTTTTCTTCGGATCTTTTTCCATCGACGGATTTCAGTGACTTCCTTTTCCGGTTGAACTGTCAACAAACTCGCCACGAGTTTCGCCGGCAATCAAGATGGTAAAAACATAACCTTAATTTGCGTAATCTAATAAACAAATGCATCGCTAAACAGATATTCCACGCACGACCGCCTGGAAATAATAAAACGATGTATTTTTTTCAGCCGAAAACGCAGAATAAGACGAAACCTGTGGACAAGGTGGTGCATCCGTACAGTCGGAAAGCAGCTTACATGGCTCGAGAGGAATGTCGACTCAAGAAAAAAGAACGGTGAATATACTATCACTGCACACAAAAAATAGCGTTGTTTTAGCATGTTTTGTTATGTTACACGACGTCTAAATTCCCCGCATTGTAAGCAGAAGGCTTTTGTTTTGCAGGCAGAAAATTGGCAAAGCTGCACGTCTGAACAATATTGGTAAGTTTACTTTTAAAAGTGGGTCAATTTTATCAGCGATGTCCGTGAATCGATTATCAATTACACTTAACATTCACAGGAGAAAAGTTGCTGTGGTTTCAGAGTCAACTGGACCCAGAAAAGACAAAATATTCCCAACAAGATGCCCGGAACATCATTGAAAGGTAAGCCAACACTCCCATGAGTTGTATTTATTTATCTTGTATCATTAATTGAAACCAGAGGTGCGATTTTAGAACTCCCTCTAGCGGCGAAATAAAGATTGACTGGATACATTGTTCAAAATGTTCGTGCTACCTTCAGGTACTGTGGGAAAATTGACTATTACTACTATCTAAAATTTAGATAGTAGTAACTGATAGAGTTAAATGGCTTTTTATTATGATAGTCTTAGATAAAATGTCCTAAAAATACTCAATCTACGCATTTTTTAAAAAGAAAAAATTGATTAATTAGCAAAGTACATGTCTGTTTTTCAACAACAATAGCAAATTAATAGCATGTACTCGTCATTAGCATTTAGATTCTAAATGCTAATGACGAGTACATGCTATTAATTTGCTATTGTTGTTGAAAAACAGACATGTACTTTGCTAATTAATCATTTTTTTCTATTTAAAAATGCGTAGATTGAGTATTTTTAGGACATTTTAGCTAAGACTATCATAATAAAAAGCCATTTAACTCTATCAGTGCCATTGAAAACAATTGAAGAAAAATAATAACTCTTCTAACCTGTTTTCTTAGGTACCTTCAACGTTTTGACGGCGAAATGGAGCAGATCGAGCTGAAGAACAGCATCAAGGGACGTCAGGGGCGTGTCCATGGCGCCAGGGAGGACTTCATCAAGCAGACTTTGGAGCGAGAACGGGCGCTCTACGCCGGCGTCGGCTTCGGTCCGCACATCCGCTCTCTGCACGTATCATCACAAACAAAAATTTTAACAGAATTGCGCGTCTTTTCGCCCGACAGAGATCCCAGACTTTGTCAATGTGAAAAACCTCAAAACGTTCAGGTGAGGCACTTACTTGATGAACTTGAAGCGTTGACCCCGAGTGACCTTTGCGTTTCTTCTGGGCAGGGAATGGACGGGAGACCTAAAAAAGCTACCTAACATTGTTCTGAGGAAGATTTCCAGCAAAGACGTGGACGAGAAGAAGTGTAACAAAGCAGAAGATGTGGACAATCGTGACAAGAATGACAAAGTAGAAGAAAACCTGGACAAGGAGGACAAAGTAGAAGAAGACGTGGACCATGCTGATAAGGATGACGACAATGAAGAACTAGATGATAACATTCTGATGACAGACTCGGACTAAATAATGTTTTTAGCCTCCAATAAGCATGACTTTCCATGTTTTCTACAGTTTTATTGCACAAATACGTGTCGTGTGGTTTGATTTGATCCAATCAAAGAGAGACAAAAATGTTAGTTTGTCATTTTGCAACATTTTCTGGCGTGGCTGGTCGTAAACAAAGTATTTTTTTTTAGGTTGAGCACCACTTTCAAACATCCATAACAGAAAATAAAATCATGTATTGAAGCTACAAAACGTGTTTGTCTATGTGAGGGGAAATTAAGTCAACTTTTTTTCTAGAAAAGACAAACTTTTGATTGATTGGAAAACATTTGCATCCATCTATTTTACTTGGACTCATTTCTGGCCTGTTTATTTTCAAAGAATTACTTTTTCTGTCATTTATGGGGCATTTATAGGTTAGTTCTTGTTTTTTTTCCTTATCATTACAGAACATGCCGACACGTGAAAATACTCTAGAAAATTCTAATGACTTGGGCCAAATTGATTCCATGGTTGAATCATTGAGTAATGCTAACTGTTCAAAATAGTCATCCATCCAGAGGGTGTGGAAAATGATCAGGCAAAAAAAACATGGTGTCTTTGTGTCAATCAGCAAAAGGGAAAAAAAAATGCTAATGATGGAAAACAAAAGGGTGGCATTTCCAACCAATTTTGTCAAGTTGACACGTGTAGTCAATAATCTAAAGTTGTAGTCCGTGAGCAGCTATAAATGAAGGTTGGGTGATTATTTAGTAGTGCAGTTGAAAAAAGTGCATAAAGAGAAGAAATGGAAAAAGTCAACAGTTAGCAAGCCTTTCTGGAGTGGAAAGGTCACCACCATAGAGTCCTCCTTCTTGCTGGCTTTTGTTTACCTGCAGAAACAAATAATAAAAACATTTGACAAAACAGTCATGAACAGGGTTTTGAAATATAAAAAAATACAACATTTAAGTATAAGCAAAAATTAGCAATTTTTCAATGGAGGAATGCAAAAACTATCCAGCAAAAATCGAAATTCTCCTTTTTTACAAGATTTATGGGCTTAAAAAAACTATTTTGCAGCTCAATTGCAGAATTTAAATTTTTTAAATTTTAACACGGTGGACAAGTGGTGAAAAAGTCGGCTCGCAGTGCCGGGATCAAGGGTTCGATCCCTCACTGTGTTTTTCCTGGGCCTGTGTTGTTGTTTTTTACCCCAGTAATTTGATTTCTTCACCCCAGTAATTTGATTTCTTCCCATATCCCAAAAACTTCCACTCTATGCTAAATGTATGCAAGATTGTCCCTATATTAAAATGATTGGTTGTGTCTCCTGGTGCCCTGCGATTGGCTACGGAAAATGAACACCAACACACTTTTGGGTAAGTGGTAGATAAAGGAAAAGCTACGTACGTGGCTTCAGACGGGATTGTCGGCAGGCGGCTCGTTTCGCCGCTTTCCCTCGGCGAGCGGGTTCTTGTCGGGGCAGTTCTGCACGGTGATGATGCGGTTGAAGGCCACGAGGCGGCGCCAAAGCTGCAGGTAGATCTTGCACTGGACGTACATGAAAACCAGGCCGCCGAAGAAGCCGACGGACACCACGATCAACTTGGTCCAGAAGGGCCACTCCAGTATGCCTGTGGGCGGAGGGACACGGCGTGGTGGAGTCGTGTCGGCCCGCGGGGGTGCCGTGGGGCGCGCGTTGTGCTTTGTGCGCTTACCCTCGGGGGTATAGTACTTCAGCAGGGAAAGCCGCCATAATTCCTCTGCAATCGACAGCGTTAATTTGGCGCATAAAGGACTGAGGCTAATAATTTAGTAGCATGTATTAGCCGTGATACATTTTGGCTAAATTGTACTCAATATTTGGTAGAAAATGATTGGAAAGGACTTTATGGGGGCTATCACCAAACACAAGGCACTTGCTAAAAACTATTCAGTTCTATAGGATGGTGTGTAAATAAAATGCATTTGATTAAAAAATGAAAATTGGTTCCGTTTTTCTAACGTGTAAAAAAAAATCTAAGAATTAGATAACAGAATATTGACTGTTTTTTGCTAAAAATAACTCCCCCTTTAGCATCTTATTTCTATGTCAGACCCCTTTTTAAATAAAAGAGAATATTTAGTGGCACCAAAAGAAAATAGTGCCTGTTTTATACATCTAAAAAGGAGGCGCAAATACATATTTCCTGTCTTTTGTGTTTTTGACTGACCGTTTTTCCCCAGTTTGAGCTCCTCGACGGTCCTCTTGACCAGGATGGAGACGGAGCAGAGCATGCACACGATGGCCACTAGGTGGAAGAGGACCGAGCAGTAGATCTTCCTCCTCTCGCTTTTGGTCATGTGTAGTTCCTCCCACTGTTTGGAAAGCAAAGACTCGGTCAGGTGCGTCACCACGCCTTACCTATCACCTCGTACCTGGCACAACGGCTTGAGTGTGGTCTCCATGACAAAACGGAAACTGCAGAGCTCGCAGCATCTCGTGTCCGACGACTTGATCCACTGGTAGAGGCAGGCGTGGTGCACGAAGCTCAGGCTGCCCGTGCAGTGGCAAGGCGTGATCAGCGGGGACTCCTCGTCGCCTTCGCAGTGGCAGATCCTGCCAAAAAAAAAAATTAGGTCAAAAAAAAATTTTTTTTTGGTTAAAAAAAAAAAAAAAAAATTTTTTTTTTGGTTAAAAAAATCCATGGCGTGATCAGCGGGGCCTCGTCATCGCCCTCGCAGTGGCAGATTTTGCCCAAAAAATCAATTTTTTGGGCAAAAAAAAAAATGTTTAAAAAAAATCCATTTTTTTTTGGTTATCTTTGAATGAAACTCGGCGTGAAAGCTGACCTGCACACCTCCGTCTCCGAATCGTCGGAAAGCAGGGCGAGCGGTGGCGCCCCGTTGACCCCGCGCCCCTTCTGCGTCTCTGCCGTGTCCTCGGGCCCCGCCCCCGTCTCCCGATAGCTCGTAGTCAGTGTCTCCTCGGAGGATGGCGAGGAGGCGGGGGCCTTGTCGGCGCCGGGCGAGCTGGTCTGGCTCTCGTCCGGCGTCTTGGCGGCCTCCGGTGGGGACGGCGGCGCGCCGCCCTTGGCCTCGTCCGAGCCCAACGACTGCAGCTCCATCACCTCGGTGACGTCGTCGGGCGTCCTGCCGCGCTGGCGCCGGCGGGCCCGGCGGGATTTCTCCCGGCTCCAGCTCCGCGCCGCCGCCGGCCTCTCGTCCTCCGAGGTGGAGTCCAAGCAGAGGAGTCGGGAAGGTCGGTCCGGGGGTCGGCGCTCCGGGTCACGCTCTTTGGCCCCCGTGCAGTCCAACGGGCCGTAGCCGCTCCTCTTGCGGTGGCGGCGCCGGCGCTTCACCTGCTTTTTTGGAGGGGGCGGGGCCAGGGTGGCGCCGGGGACGGTCATGCTAGCGTTGGACAAGTGTGGACACAAACAAGATGGATTCTGAGATGGCAATGAAGTGAAACATGAAGTGTGTCTGTGCCATTTGATGCTGATAGACGTTCAATTATGTGGTTAAATTGAAACTCAGTTTGTCATTCGTAGATGTCAATTTGATTGGACGTCTATCAACGTGAATGGAAATGACGGAAAATGACAAAATAAGAAAAAAAAAGACAAATAACGTAATTATATATAATTTTGTGCTTGAAATGCAATGTAAATAAAGGCAATGTAGATTTTAGCATTGATTATATATGGCAATTTAAATTTGATGAAATATGGACATAAAATGGCGATGAAAAATGATCACAAACTGATGAACGCACTTTTCTTTTTTAAGCAGTCAACGTCCTATCGTCACATTCCCTTACCTGCAAATATCCTGAGAAGACGGCGTGATGGAGGTCTTGGAAGCGCCACCGGTCGGTCCCGCCGCCACCGCCAAGTTTCCAGCCTGCCGTCAAATATGGCGCTCACTTTTCACGTCGCTGGAAGCCGAGGACGCTCGGTTACCTTGGAGACGGTGCTGGATCGACTGCCCGAGCGAGCGGGGGGCTTGCCCTCCGAGCCCTAAAGCAAAAGGTGGGAAATGGTGAATGAATTTTTAGGCTAAGCGCTAAACCGATAGCTAGCAAACAATATGCTAACTAAACAACAACAATGACAACTGTAGCTTCATCCTTACTGCAGAAAAGTATGACAACGTGGTGAAAGCTAACGAGCTAGCTTGCGCACATGATTTCAAACTGTAGCTTTAGCCACACAGGTTTTTTTTGATGATTAAAACTTGCTTAAACGGCGTTTATAAAGGGCATTTGAGTGAAGGTGCGGAAACACAAACACACGTTGAAGACAAGACGAGTGCCCCATTTAAGCCGTTTAAGAGATTTAGCGCTAGCCTCCATGGCTATTAGCGGCTCGCTCGCGCGTGTAGAACAGAGCACGTGTGAGCATCATCATCACAACTCTGGAATTGTTATTAAAATGAATCAAATTGACATTTAAATGGAGCCACGTACTGTTAGCCAATCCGTTGATGAATTTGTAATTTGAATGATTTAAATTAAGATGGCGCCTTCCACTTTACAGAGGCAGCCAAGTGGTAGCGTAGTAAACAAATAAAAACATGTGCGGGTGGCGGGCCACTGGTGAAGGAGGGATTAGCGGCAGTGGCGTGCCATCTATACGCGTCTAAATCAAGATTTACAAAGCACCTGTACTTGCGGGGATTTGCATTCTTTATTTTGGCGGACTCATCGACACCAGCTAAAAACAACACAAGGATCACTATATTGTTACACCTTGCAACTATAGAATGTTTTTTCCAAAAGATCCATTTTTTTCAGTTTTTTTTTTTACCGGAATTGACAGCCTTCAAGAGTATTCCATTTTCATTTATTTTGAAATAAACTTATGTTGCCTTTGTTTCTGAATGAGCCAAACCTTTTTATTAATTGTCATTATCATTAATTAGGCACAAAAAAAAATAAATTTGTTTACTTATTTGAATTTTGTCATTTTATTATGATCATAATACATTTGAAAAGGCTGGCAAAAACTATTAAAACGCAATACTGTTTATTTTTATCCTACTTTTTCCTATTGACAATACAAAAAAAGCACTTTAGTTTAAGAAAATAAATCGCTAAAGGGCAAATAAACATGGTCGCTTTTCAAAGTCCTTGAGTGCCATCCCATAATTATCCCTTTCCCCCCCCGAGAAGCATTGTCTTACCTGGTCTTTCCCGTCTTGGGCGCTTTGGCCGTTTTCCCTGGCCGGGACCACCGTGATCTGGTGCACGGGCATGTCTCAGGCGCACGCCCGCCTCCCTCCGGCGTCGTCTTCATGGTCGTCGTGGTGGTGGTGGTGGTGGTCTCGGCGCCCTCCCGCGCTTCGCTGGGCGGCCATGCCGCCGGCCGTGGGGCAAAAGCGGCGATTCCTGGATCCGGACACTGGAATTAGACGGTCGTCATGGCGACTGGGAAACTACTGGCCCGGACTCCCTCCCTCCCCGCCGCCTGCCCCTCCCTCGGCGAAGACAAAAAAGGAGGAGTGTGCGTTGGCGTGCGGGGGAATAATAAAGCATACGTTCCTCCGCGAGGGGATTAAGGCTTAGACTAAACTCAATCCACCCCCCCCCCCCCCCCCATCTTGGAACTAATGGGATTACACAACATGTGCGCGTGGATGCGAGAAATACGAGGAGGCACCCGTGGCCTCAAAATAGATATTCACCTGCGCTGGTTTGCGGCCATTGACGGGCGCCGTACCTCCCGCCGGACCGATCCGACGTCGTAGGGTTGGACATCTGTGGGCAAAAGAGTGAAAAACGTAAAAGCACTTTTTTTGCTGTTTCTGAATGGGCCAAAAAGAACAAAAAAACAGAGTATATACCACAAAATAATGCTCTTTTTTTAGTCGATTAATTGGTTGCCCAATGCATTTGGAGTGGGAAGGGCGGGGCGATAAGTCAATTGGACACCTTTGATGGCATTTAAAGATGAACTTTCCTTTTTTTAATGAAAATGGAAATTCAATGAGATTTTCAATGGCAAAGTGTTAAAGTGCCATTATTATTATTATTATTTTTTTGGCTTCACGTCTGACTTTTGGCCTCGAGCGGACTCCCCGCCGATCTGACCCCGCGACCCGCACGCCTTCCGTCGCCGCCGGAGAGCCGGACGGCCCGTTTGCTTCCGCTCGGCCAAATTTGGGGCGCACGCGCCCGTCTGGCTTTCCCATAGGCAGACAAAGGGCTCGTTAAGCGGCGGCGCCGTCATCGACGGCGACCCCGCGTCACGACAATGGCGTGGCTAGCCGGAGCGAAAAAGATGGCAATGGAGGCGCGTTCATCTCGTCATCCTCACTAGGATTAGAGGCAAAGGCCTTGCCTCCCTCAGTGGAGCTGCCCACATTAAAAAATGGATTGGATTTTATTCAATACAATTTTCAAACTGTTTTAAAAGGTCATTATTTTTCCACTTTGTATTTTTACACCTACAAATTTTTTCATTAACATACTTCTATATCAGTCTATATCAGTTAACTATGGGCAATTTTGGGGGTCATATTTGTAACACTATAAATATATACACACACACACAAATACACATTCATATACACACATTTGACTACTTAAGCAAAGCCGTAGTGAATGAAAAATGATAAAAGTAGTAGCCAATCCCAGTATATATGGCCTGGACGTCTGTAACCGTCAACGGCAGCCATACTTTTCCCCAAACTTATAAAAATGATAACCCCACGCGCGCACTGAATTTCTCTGCGGTGTGTTTGAGTATGCTAGTAAAATCCCCCGTCGAGGCCTTTTAATCCCCCAGCAAGAGCAAATATTACAAGCCCAAAAAAAGACTTTTCCCCCCATTTCTTTCTTTCTTTTTCACTCCTTCCCCTCTCCACACGCACACACACACGCAAGTGAATAACAATCGAAGCCGCGTTAGCATATTCAAATGTGGCAAAATAAAAGTTTTTTAAAAGACAATAGCCGCTGATATGCAAAGCGCGATAAGAAACCAACGGGCAAATCCGTAAGGGAATCCCGACCACGTCGGCGGGGGTGCCGTGGCAAATATGGCGACGTCGCGAAGGCACGCGCAAACAAACGCAGGGTCGGCCGGGGTGCTTTGTTGCGAGACGCTCGTTCAGAGTCTGGCGGCGTGTTTTCCAGGCGCTAGTTGGCTCACCGGCTCGCTCCATTAGCGTCCCGCTGCTCGCCTTAATCCTCATTCACATGTAACGGCCAACATTTCAACTAAATGTGCTAATTGACGACAGGCGCGTTCAATGGAGGAGTCGACAACGCCGCGGAGGAGACGCCGGACCGACTCGGGAGACGCGCTAACGAGGAGATCACAAATAAACTTGCCAAGAGATTAAAAAAATAACATTCTCAAAGTACTACATTTCGATTATTCACTCATCGACATAATTTATTTGAATATTTTGCCATTAAAAACTCATTGAGAAATTGTTGACTTAAAAATTGTGCACTTTTTTAGCCTCTTAATGGTCAAATTCGTTTTTAAAAGTATACATAAATCATCTAATTATTGTCTGTGTGCACATTTTTTAAAACATTTTGCCATCTGACAACAAGCAAGAGACAATGTGGCCATAATAAAATCAGTAACTAATCTTTTATTCTATTTTATTTGTAATTAGCTATTTTTTTATTTGTTAGTTTTAATTAAAAACAAAAAATAACGTTTTTTATATATTTTAAATGAGGGGAAAAGGGCAACCCACCATAAACTATATTTAAAAACTAAATTATATGTATTATTTTAATGAACAGAAAAAGGGAAAACATGGGGGCAAAATTATCAACGTTTTGTTTAAAACATCCCTAGTTTGCTTCGTTAACATTTTTAAATCGTCTATCACAGTCAAATTATAAAATAGAATGCTTTTCTTTTGCTATTTATTAATGCTGCAATCCGGCTCCTTCAGGTGTGCGCACTATGGCCACCAGGAGGCAGTGTTAGCATGAACACACAATAACCAGCACGACTATAACTGTAGAGATTGTTAGTCGTTAATCATAAGAGATCTATGCCAATGACACTTATAGACGTCCAATCACGCAGTTCTTAAAAAAGATTACATTACTTAAATTACAGTGTATTTGGTAGATGTTTAATCAGTATGAAATAAAACGCTTTTAACGCAGAGCGTGTGTTGAAGGGTCGGTTGTGGGGGGCTTCCTGTCATTTCAATTACCTTCTACATGTGGGGTCAATATGTGCCTTGTGGGGGCTACCGGGGGGGGGGGGCTGCTTAGAAAGCAACTATAAAGGAGGTGGGGGGAGAAGTACCTTTGTCACTTGGCTCTCAAAGTCACTGGAAAAGATTCAGGACTCACTCCGGGGACGCCATCCAGGATTGCTTCTTCCTTGCTGGGCAAAAGAAAGCACAAATTAGGACCAGGACTCCTAAACGTCAAGATGAGGACCTTCAACCTGTTCTATCTGCTTCTGTTGCTGCTCCTGGTGGCCACCGTGGTGTTGGTGGAAGGAGCTTCCATCAACAGGCCAAGTAAGAAGAAATCGACAATTTGAATGAAAGTGAAACCTGATTTAGCAGGAAATTTCCGGACCTCGTGTTAGCTTAATTAGCTACCAAACAAGTCGATTAGATTAATGAATTTATGTCGATGTTTAATGAAGGAAATACAGCAGAATTGGTAATAACCTGTCGCTAAGTGTCTTAACTTTTAAATATTTCAACATAAGTCACATTTGGTTTGAGTAATGCACGTACTTTGAGTAAAAACAAGGAGTTAAAAGTTGCGTTTCTTACCTCGAAAAATTGCCGGATCCCTCCAAATGTTTGATGCGTTCAAATTCCATCGCCAGTGTTGTAAATAATTTATTCCGGTCTGTAAAAAAGTAGTCATAGTGGAACGGTGAGAGGTGGCAACATAAATGGTAAAACGCGTGGAAACACAAAAAAATATGGCTTTGTCTATTTAAATAATTGTGAAATAGGTGAATGTATATTGAGTCAATATCGCCAATGTAGATTAATAATTGTTGTGTTCAGGTTTCACAGCACTGTCGTCAATTGTATAATCCAACAAAAAATCCTATGTAATAACTGAATTTAAAAAATACGCATCTTTTTAAACTGTATAACCTTTATATTTATATGAACTTAAGTTTAATTCGTTTCTGTTTAACGTTTATTTAATCAAGTTTAAAGTAGCGACTTTCTAATTGTTGCGTTCACATGCTGCAACAACGTCGTTAATGAGATATGCACGGGTGTCCCGAATCCACATACTATAATACTCTAAGGTTTGGAATCGAAGTTAATGTTGCTTGGAGATATTTTATCATATTTCATCTGGTATGACTTTGCGACCTCTCTTTAAAAGTTAAAAAAAAAAAATATAAATAGATTTAAAGTGTGTCTAACTGGACGGAGCGTTCACACCCCACCACTAAACGTCGTAAATTGCACTACTCCCATGTGGAGACCCTCGAACCTCCGCGTGTGTGGGCATTTGGGATTTGTCTTTAAAACGATCGAGCTCAATTCAATCACACACTCGGTTGCGCCGATACATGTGAGACGTATCAAGTAAGCGCTGGCGGATAAACAGCGTTTGAGCACCGCCGCCGGGGGATCATACTCTCGGGGTCTCCATTGTGGGCCCCTTTTGTTAATCCCGGCGTTAAGATGTCCTGCAAATACGCCCCGAGCTTTTATTCAACAAAATGGCACGGGAGGAGAATGAATGGAAAGAGAGAGATGCGTTTGCCTCTAGGCGCGGGGTTCGAGAGGGAGGGAGGATGGGAGGTAGTAGAGGGAGGGTCGGGGTTGCTAGTCATAAAGTCATCGGGCACTTTTTATGTTCTTCCTGGGTTTGGTTGGCAACTCAGTGGTGGTCGTATTCCAATTTATTAGGGAAGCAGAGAGTAACATTAGGATGACCTATCAGCAATTTAATGTCATGGAAATTGAATATATATAAAGTTTTAAAAATTATATATATTTTTTTGCAGATTTTCATATGAGGAGAAGGTACCACCGACATTTTTGCCTGCATCGACGCTGCCTGCCATTGCATTCTAGAGTTCCATTCCCTTGACAAAAAAAAAATGGTAAGGGTCGATAAATGGTCTTTTTCAGACCTATTTGGAAGAATTATTAAATATTATTTTTTATTTAGAGAACATTTATCGGTGGTATCTTGGGGCGTACTTCTATTTTTATTCATTCCTAACTTTATGTATTCATAAAAAATGTATAGAAAAATAATTAATAATACTTTTTAAAGGGCTAGCGTTGCATCATCAATGGTTTAAAAACACAATTTTGGCCTTCATGCTACATTGTTAGCATAGCACTGTCAATCATTGAGGGAATATTAGACCAAGGTCCCAGTGAAAAAAATTGGATTGGACGTCTCTCCCCGTCAATGTTATGAAACATTTCATGTCTACAACAGGCACTGGCGGGGAATGAGTTAATTTTCCAGGGGCCTTTGAAAGAAGTGTAGGGCCCCTTTAATTGAAATAAAAAATATTACACTCTTTAGGGTACAGCGCTGGACTTTACCTTTACACGTGTTGTCAATCTCACCGCTTTTATTTCCGTGGCAGGCTCCGCCCTCGGGAAACTGGATGGTTACCTGGCGTGTCGGGTCCAAAATGGCGGACCCCAGACCCGTGAAGGTAAAAACAAGAAAAGTGGGGGTCACAAGAAGAAGACTTGGCCTTTGCACGTGGACTCCTTAAGAAAAAAAAGTCAAAGCTGTGGACCAAAGACATACTTGCGGCTATTTTGTTGACAAATGTGTATATATAATTACTCTTTTATGCATTGTGTGCACTTCAAATGTCTATTAAATATGTTTATCCCTTTTAACAAAATAAAAAATGTGAAGTCGAGTTGTTGTATTTGTACGTTAATCAGTCAGTGAAATCTGTAACTAATAAAAAGGTTATTTTGACAGACAATTACACATTGATATTTGTAACATCGCAGTTAGTACTTTAAAGGCTCAACTTTAGAAAAATAAAAATCTACTGTCATAATGCAAGTATAATATTTTTTTAATTGTTTTACGATGCACAAAAAAGTGCCCAAAAAGTAAATAAAGAAGAATTCTAATTTTAAATATCCCCCCAAAAAATAAAGGAGAATATTAAATTTATTTTCCTAATTTTAAAAATGAGGGCAAAAAATGGCAAAGATGCAAACAAACAAGAAAATTATATTTCATATAATTATGAAACTAATAATCTGATGACTTGTTGCATCTTTATTGAACAAGTATTTCTGAATGGGCTGTACATTCAATTGGTGCATTTTAAGAAAATAAAAAGCAGTGAAAATAAAATATAAACAAATAACATCACCATTAAGAAAAATACAAACCCGTGAACGTCAATGGCGACTAAAGAAAAAGCCATGAAAGAACCCTGTTTCCATTTTAGCCAACTTTGAGGGGGAAAAGAATGCCTAAACTGTTTTTTTTTTTTTTTTGAAACTACACCTGCATGCCTGAGGGCCACACAATCAAAGAAGTTGTAAAACAAAAACAAACTAAATTGCTCCTAAAAATAAAAAAAAAATCAGGTGGCACTGCCATATAATTAAAAAAAAAAAAAAGAGAAAGGCCGGCCAGCCAGAGGCGTAAACATTTATTACAATAACGTGAACGTATTATTTACAATTTGTTGAAATGGCGGCTCACCTGCGACTTGGGAACTTTTTGGTTTGGACGCTAAAGCTCACGTACGAGTCATCGTCCTGACATCCAAGATGGCGGCTCAGTGCTGAGAGCTGAGGTTGAGGAGCCTCCTGCTAAGCGAGCCATTGTGCTGCTTCAGGTACTCAATCAGGTCGGCTTGCTTTTCCACCACTTCGTCCAAGCGGGACGCCTCTCTGAAACGTAAAATTTGGCTTATTTGGGCGTTCACTTTTCCAAGAAAGACCCTAAAAGCCCTCAATTTTTTTTTTTTTTTTTGAGGCGTGCTTACCTGAATCCCGTCTCAGTGGCCGAGCCCGCCGTGGTAAAGTTGTGCAAGTGTTCTTCCCGGCTGACGTCGGGCGGGGCGCGTTCGGCGTTGAACATCATCACCAAAGCTAGCGGAAGGAAAGCGGAACAAAAAAAAAAGGTGAGCGCCTTTTCAAAAAGACATCAAATGGGGGAAAAATGCCAAGTTAGTTGACAGGTTAACAATGGAAAAAAGTCAAAACCATCTGAAATCCTCCCTTTGACATGCTACATGACTATAAGTAGCATTACACAGCACCGCTAGTCAACTTTCTTCACTACCGAGTCTAAACAAACTTTCATATTGTGACATTTATGATTATTATTTCATTTTTTAAACCAAGACGTCCATTAGCAATACTCCAACAAACAGTAGTGCCTTGACATATGAGTAAAAGTCACTCCTCGAGCCTGCCTGTAACTCCAAACAAGCTGACATGATGGCAAGACGGAAGTGAGAGTTTCCTAGCTAGCATAACGAGCGTAGCGCTAGCTGGTTCTTGTTTTACAGGCCTCCATTCCTGGGCCCACTTCTAAAACACACACGGGCCATTACAAGCGGCACTTAGCTCTTATGGGGCTGCCATATCCTGCACTTAGAACTGCAATTCTCACACCCTAAACATACACCTTTACTCGAGGGGCACAGCGGGGGGTCCCGGACACGAAACGCATAGCGGCGCACGGGTGGTCGTGATTCACTCTGAGGGGAAAATACAAAAATATATGAAGACATTCCTCACTCAACCTTTTGTTATTCCTTTGTAATTATCTTCCAAAACGTACAGAAAAATTAAATCTTATCAAATTGTCGTTACTATTTTCACAAAGAATTAATTACTTTGTTAACCCAAAGACTGTGTGGGTTTTTTCTGGGTATTTTGGTTAGGCCAAAACCATCCATGCTAGGCTACATTACGCCAAACGAATGTTAGATGCTAGTAAATAGTTGATCATTTCAGCGTGCTTCGCGATTGGCTAGCAGTAGTTGGCTGGGATAAGCTCCAGCATACCCGCGAACCAAGTGAGGATAAGTGGTAGCATTTAAATTATGATTTTTTTTTAAATATGTGAAGTTGGGGTCAAACCAAATGATTCTTTAAATATGAACATGAGCACAATGCTAGCTTAGCATTAGCGTGAGTGGCAGTCCCAGCATTGATAAGGACGGCGCATCATTAGCCAAAGGAAATTGTCGGGGAGATTCTAAAGAGCGCAATCTTTGCTTTGCTCCGTGGCAGCGTCGACAAACAATCCAAAGAAATGCTGAGCATTCCCGCATAATGAGGCCCTAAAGAAGTGTGTGCTCGTGTGGAGTGTTTGTTTGCAAATATACAAGCACTATGCTAGACTTATTTCAAAAGAGAGAGAGAGCAAAAACAAAAATCTGGAGTCATTTTGTCAACCTTGAACCAAAAACGTTGCATTATTCTACAAAAAAACACAAAACAATCCCTTTTGTGCAATAACAATGTGCAAAATCTTTGAAATTTGTGCAAAATTTTAGAATTATGTGCAAAATCTTTGAATTCTGTGCAATATTTTAGAGTTTACCTAGCCGGGATGTGACTTTTTATACTTTTATACTACTAACTATGTTTTTTTTTTTTAACTCATTTTACTGGGAAAACTCTTTGAAAACCTAAGAGTAGAACCATCAACCTCGTTAAACGCAGCTGTGTATGATGTCAATAAATGTGTCTTTTGAATTTGAATAATAACACCCCAAAAACATTCACTTTTCCCCTCAAGTTATACAATAACAATCCAGAAAAAGCCATGCTAGCAATCCACCTGCTAACCCACATTAGCGCACGTTGCCGCGTGAGCGAGCGCCTTTGAAGGGCGAGGCGTGTCTTTGAAGTGCGAGGGTCGCGTGGGGCGCATTCATGTTGAAATGAGAGGCCAGAAACATACACGCGCTCCCAGCGGAGCTCGCACTTCAAAGACAAGCCCAACGAGGCCTTCCTGCGAGGAAGGGAGGCAGGCGCCGGCCACTCCAGCTAGCCGGGCTAGCTCGCTTGATCCCGGGCGGAATGCGGGGCGCCGAATGACCGAGCCGAACCCACCTCAAACACCGTAAACACGGGGGACAATGCGTGGGCCCCGCTAGCCCTGTGGCTAGGCTAAACAGGGCTAGCTTATCTGTGGCGGGCTCGCTCCGCGTGGGGGTATCTGGCCATCTGCGCCCCGCGGCGCCAAAACAAGCCTTTAATATGGATTTCCCTTCAATAGTGGCTGATCAATATCCTATCAGACGGCAGCTAAGTGCACTTTTCCTCCGCAACTGCTGAAAAACAGAAGCTCGGCTCTAGTTTGAGGCAAAATGAGTGGATTTTTAAGTTGATAGGCCTTGAAAAATGTTGTTTTTCAAAATTTGCAGTTATTTTTATGCTACTTTTAAACAACAAGGTGGTTAGCGAAGGACTTATAGGAATTAACAGGCCATTCTTAAGACTTTTTTACTTAAAAAGGTTAATATTCTCTTATTTTGTTACATTTTTATCAAAAAAGAGGAAAAGTTGAAAGTAGTATTCTCTTAATTATTATTTTATTTTTAGATTTTATTGAAAAATATATACTCTCAATCAAAATGGAGGACAATATGATATTATATAATATAATATATATATATATTTTTAGTCAATGACAAAAAGTACTTTATGATTTTTAAAATAGATATTCAATTTACTAAATTATTTAAATTATAAAATGAAACAAAAAGGGGGGGGGTGAACATTCTCTTTTTAACATTTTCTATTTGAATATCTGTTATGGTCACAAGTTATTCTATAAAAAAATGGTGAATTTGTGAAAAGGTGAAAAGTGGCCAATCAGCAGATGAGCGGAGGGTTGGAAAGGAGGCAAGAAGACGGAGCAGAATGCCGGATTGTCATGCTGTCGAGTTTGAAAAGGGCAGGGCGCCTATTGTCATGCACGTGCTGGTAGTGGGGGTTGTAATGGGGTCTCACTCAAATTTAACAACAAAACTTGGAGCAAGTCACTCATTTTAACAACTAGATCATCCATTTTTAAACTGTGTTTAAAATTAACATTTTAAAATAACATTTTGGCTCGTGTACAAATATTTGGTAAACAAGTTTGCGCCGCTATATTGACGTCACTTCTCAATAATAAGCGTTTTTTCATTATTTATAGACTTTATTTTTATAAAATGTTAATAAAAAATGATTATGGAGAGAAAAGGACCTTTAATATGGATCCCAATCATCCATTTATGTTGCTAAAAGAAAATAAGTTTTCCCTTACTAAGAAAAAGCCCAAATAAACAGTTTTAGAGCTATAAAAATATGAATATTGGCGGCTTTTGATCCAGTTCTTTTAATTTTTTTTAATGATCTAAATATTATATCTAAAATGGTCCGAGGTGACATTACTGTGTTTAATGGCCACCAATCATAATAAGTTTGCTAACTAACAGAAAAAAATAGCAAGAAAACCCAATTTGTGATCTTTTCATTGTTCAGAAAAATACAAAAAAAATGAATAAATATTTAAGAGAATAATACCTCTGAAGTTTGTAAGAGAACAAGTTATTTTGTCCATTTTAAACCCACAATAAATAAGAGAATATTTCCGATATTGTCCGCCACTGACAAAAAAAGGAATAAAAGTGCTTACCCGAATAATAGAGGAGGCAAGGCAACGCGGCGAGCAGTTCCAACGCCAAAAGAGCCAGCAGCAAGTAGGCCCGCACGCTGGTCGACAGTCGCGCCGCCACGACCACCAGCAGGGCGGCGTTCCCTGTGGCGTAAACAAACACGTCAAGACCGCCACCCGGTGTCCGCCGCTGGTCGGCGCGGGTTCCTTACCTGCGGAGTGGACGGCGAGCGGCAAATGCTGGAGCCTGGACGCTTTCCGGTAGAAGCGGAGGTAACCCCTGCCGCGGGCTCTGGCGTGATGGTGGCGGACGCAGGCGGTGAACGCCGCCACCAGCAGCCACAAGGCGGCTTTGGCGAAGACCACCACGCTTTCGGCGTGTTCGGGTCCCAGGACGTCGGCGCAGGCATCCTCCCGGCCAAGTTTTAGGACGCACAGCAAGGAGACGCACGCCGAGAGGACCACGAACACCACCTGGGAATTTTATTAATGATGGATAAAGCCATTTTTGGGGGGCCTTTTGTAAAGAAAATACATTTTAAAAAGATTACAATTGAAAAATTGCTGTGTGTGTTTCTGTACGTACATGCAGGAGGGACAGAAAGACGGCGGGGCAGGAGGTGGGCACGCCGCGGAATTCTCTCCTGATGGCGGCGTGGAGGGCGTCGGGCGAGATGAGCGGCCCGTCCACCAGGGACTCCTCTTCGCTGCGCGTCATGTCCGCCGACGACCCTGCCTGTCACAAAAAAACTGATTTAGTTACAAGACAGACATTTTTAGGTCAACAATGTATCTCTAAAAATACAGCTGAGTCCGCGGTGGCTGAACCGCGAAGTAGCGAGGGAATGAGTCATATCATGTTGGAGATAATAATAATAAAATTAATTTATACAATTATAGTCAATGGCGAAATGGATTTAACGTCTCTTTACGTCAATGGCAGCCAACGCCTTAACAAACGTGTAAAACATTCATTTAAGTTCACTCTACACTATAAATTGGCGATATTAACATTGCATATAATTGTTTTCAATTGATAAATAAGTCAATAGCTCCAAACTTTTTGATTATAACAAAAGCTATGTTATCTTTGTAAAGGCAGCATTTGTTATATTTAAAACACAACTGAGCAAAAATAAACGTCAAGTTATGTTTACTAAAACTAACGTTGAAGGACTTTAACCTAGCCTGATAACAAACAAATCAATAGCATTTCGCTAATGTTAGCTTATTTAGTTAACATACGGGACTACGCGTACAGAAGATAGCAATTTCTCAATATTTCGGGTACATACTGCGCAAAAGGCTCCTTCTGACTCCATACAGCATAAAAAAAGTTGACTATGTTCCGAGAAGAAGCAACATATTGCAAAAACGTAGCTGATATTCGGGAGACATATTGCCGAGTGGGGACAAGTCGGGGCAAGTGCACGCTTGAATGTTTGGTCTTTCCAGGGGGCCGTATATTGACGTCATCATCATGTGACCAAAAAGGCGGAAAAGAATGAATTCTTTACGCTAGCTAGCATGTGATTAGGGGAGCTAACGTCAAAACGTTTCGCCAATAAAAATAGATAAAAGAGCGCATTTAGCCCCAATGTGACGAACGTTAATTGGGAGAGTTCGGGAAGCTGTAAATGCAATCATGTTGACATTTGAAGAGTGAAAGCACAAAAAACAATACTTACGAGAATGCTGGACTTGCTGATGCCGGTCACATGACTAATACGTCATATCCCATCACTTCCGCTTTAGATAAATCGCATGAGAACTGGAAAATATATACTAAAAGAACGAATTACTTTTTTAACTCAGGAAAATACATTCTTCATTTTCTTTTTTGTATTCATTATTTTTTTAAATTCCGTTAAATAAAGTGTCCTTTGTTGATTCCATTACTTTTCCTTTTTTGAATTTCATTATTGAACCATATGAGCAAGTAAATTGTAATTGAAATGTTAATAGGAAAAATAATAAGATGTCTATTGGAGGCATTTTAGATTTAACATTAGATTCAAATATATTACTTAAGAAAATTAATAACAATACATTTTCAACTGTCCTCCGATCAATTTTTCGACATGGAATGAATTGATTCCAGAAGAAAGAATCCATTGCAGACCATTTTATTGACAAAGAGAGCAGCTATAAAAGATGGCGAGCGGCGCATTCTTCGGACAGAAAACAGAGAGCAGCAGACGTTAAGAAGAAACGATGCTAAAAATAAGAAAGGGAAGCAGCGTGCTTTACAGTTCATTGGTTTAAGCTGGAAAAAAGAGGAAGCCGGAAGAAGAGGTGGATGGCTTGCTGGTATGGAAATTCACGTCATCAAACATCACACAAAATTTAAAAGGTGCACGCGTCACACTCAAATAAGGCACTGGTTGACAAGTTCAAAAGGGAAAATAGTTTGAAATTCAACATGCGTCGTCGAGGTATACAACCAACTTAAATGTGGAGTTTACTGCATAGCAAACGATAACTTAGCTTTTTCATGCAAAAGTGGAAAAACAGAGATGGACGGACGGTAAGGCATTAAAACGGTGGTGCTACTTATAAAATAAAATAAAAAGTGGAAGACCAGGAGTGCCAAAATTAAAGAAATCAATGTGTCATTAAAAAATATTATCATTTTAGTTGTCATTCATTTAGTTTTAGATTTTTAGTTAATTTTTTAAAACTTTTTTTCCACTTTATTTAATTTAAACGGAGTTAGTCAAGTTTTTAATTTACATTTTCTATCTTCATTAGTTCGTTTAAAAATATTTTAAAATTATTTAATTCTTATTCTGGAATAAATAATTTTTAAAAAGCATTATACTTAAATAACTATCTATCTGGTTCATTAAAAATATTTTAAAATATGTATTTATTTAAATATTTCTGATTTTATATATTTTTAACGTATTTTTTTACATATTAAATTTGAACTCATTCCGATTTTAATATCTTTATTAAAATTATATTGATATATTTTAAGATTGCACTAGTTTGGCACTCTTGATCATCTGAGAGCATTAAGAGTAGGATTATGTATTTCTTATCATTCTGCTGGATTTATTGTGCTTGTTTTGTGATAAATATGCCGCGTTCATGCTAGCAAATGTTTATGGTCCATTTAGATATTTGAACAAAGTGATATTTGTGGGAGTTTGCATCATCATAGCGTGGTGGGCTGTCCTCCGCCTGCCGCCAACCAAAAAAAAATGCATATTGATAATGAATAACCCCAAAAAATAGTTTTTTTGATTGATTTTTACCTATTGCTGTCAGGTAGCATTGGTGACAGCTGAGAAGCCCGTGACGAATCCGTACGTCCGTCCCGAGGTCGCCCTCACATGTGGCGCACTGTGTACACAAATGACGCATATTAAAGAAAATACTCGCATATAAGCCACCTTTGCGTATAAGCTGGGTGTTTAAAATTACCTTAAAATGCTTAAATAAAAAAAAAATCGGGTTTAAGACGCCCTATGATTCACAATTTTCACCCCCATATTAATAAATACAGTGATAAAAAGGTTTGTTGAGTTTGGGGTACCTTGAAACAGTGCATGTGGAAGAAGAGACCGAGCGTTTGGATGATCATCGCCGCGCCTTTGCCGACAGGTTGGGAACAACCCGAGCAGAGCTTTTTCCCGCTGACTAACGGCGATGACTTGGTGGGAGTTGCGGACAGGCCGTCGTGGGAGTCCGACCTGTTAAAAGATAAATAAATAAAATAAATGAATTCAAAATATAATTAGCATTGAGTTAGCAACTTGCTCTCATTTCATGATAAGATAATAAAAAGTTGGCATATTTAAAAAAGATTTGAAAAGACCTTTTAACATCACGTAGCAGGTTGGGCGGAGTGTTCCGGTCCAGCGACGCCGTCTTCAATAATTCATACTTTTTTGCTGGCTCCCTATCTAAAAAAACAACAACAAAAAAGTTGAGTTGAATGCGACGCTAGGTTCACCATAACAATTAGCTTACAGTGTGCCCATACAACAATTATTGCTACAGTAAATTGTGCCACAAAAAAACTAATAACTAGAAATTAGCCTCATCAACTCAACTACACAATTTTTGAGGGATGAAGCTAAAGGCTAAATGTCCCATTCACAAAAAAAAACACTAAAAACGTCCTGTGTGTGGCTACAATTTTTTTTAGCTCGGTCTACAATGTCTTGTGTGTCTAGTGTCTGCTTTGCTACCATAACCAAGAAATTTCACCTTGTAAAAAGTGCAATTGGGACGGATGTGGCTCTCCACTCTCCCTCACATCCTGGCAGCCATTTTGACGACCGCCGCTTTCTTGGACCCGGGTGGGTGGCGACGTGGCAGCCGAGCTGTTGTTGAGGGGCGCCACAGTCTCCTCCAGGATTTTCCTCTCCTAAAAAGAGGTAATGGGTCGCGGGGGGTGCCGGAGCCTTCCCCAGCCAACGAGTCTATTCTCTCTACCTCTTCGTTATGCTTGCGTTCCTCCTCCTGCGCCTCCAGTTGAGCTTTCTCCCATTCTTTTTTCAGTTTCTCCTGTTCCTTCTGGTACTGCTCCTTTAATGACAATAAGCACAAAAGTCACAAATTGATCATCCCCAAAATATTAATAATATGCATTTTGGAAATATCATACAATTTACTGATTATCAAAGTTAGAAATTATAAAGCGACAGAGTGACAAAAAAAAATGATTTTCTTGTTGCACACACACATAGGACCCTTGCAATAGCACGGTTTTACCTGTAGTAGTCGCTCTTGCTCTCGTTGCCACTTTTCCACCCGCTTACGTTCCTCATTGGGGTCCCACACCCAGTGATTAACACGCTTAGCCAAATTCAACACGGGGGTCTCAATCTACAACCGTCCCGCAAGCGTACACAAACACACACACAAAGGCAATCGGACAGGAAAAAAGAGGAAAGGTCAAAGGGCGGGTGGAGATGCCGCACAAAGGGAAAAGCGGAAAGAGGAAAAGTGGAAAGTAGAAATGGATGAGTGTACTCACGCTCATGGACGTTTCCTGGTCCGTTTCTGGAGGGAGGAAGAAGGGACGTGAGTCTTTTGTCGGCCCGCAAATGTGTGGGTAAGTCAACAGACCTGTGGCGGTGGCGGGGGGAGGTTCTTGCGTGACGCTCGCGGAGGTGGACAATGACGACGACCACAGCGACTCGGCTTGTTTTTCCTCCGCCGTCGTCGTCATGCTTCCGTTCCCCTGAAAGTCAATATGACACACTTGTCAACAAAGTGGCGGCCCGTGGGCCAAAATGTGGCCCACCGCATCGTTTTCTGTGGCCCGAGAAAGTCAATTGTGAGTGCTGACTTTCAGTTTTAGGATCAAATTCAAATGAAGAGTATAGGTGTAGTAAATTTCCTGATTTTACCCTTTTTAAAACAATCATTGTTATTTATTAATCATTTTTTTTCAGTTTTTAGTTCAAAAATAATTGGGTAAAATCTAAAAACAAATCAAGTTGACGTTAACACGGCCCGCGAACGAACCCGAGTCTGACACCCTTGGTTTAGAACATCTGCCTCGCAGTTCTGGGGTCGAGGGTTCGATTCCAGGTGGCTCTTCACGCTGGCTTACCTGACTGTTGTCTCCTCCCACCACCGTCTGAGTGAGCTCGGTGACGATGGTGGTCTTGGTGACGCAGTTCCTCCCGCTGAAGAGCGAGCCAATGGTGGACGACGAAGAAGACGAGAAGGATGAGGAGGGCGAGGGTGCGTGGGCCGGGGGCCAGCCATCCACCGCCGAGGAGGGCGGCGACACGGGGGAAAGAGGCGGGGCGTCGACCGGCGTGGAAAGCGAGGGTTCCTTCTTCGACGGCGAATGCACCGGCGAGGCGTCCGCGTCGCCGTTGACGCGAACCAGGCCGTCCGTCTTTGCAAAAATGGGAAAATGTGACATTTTTATTCCTATCTTTAAATTCGAACGGGCCAATCAGAAAAGACGAATAGGAAAATATGAATTGTGATAAGGAATGTATGGATTGGATTGTTTACCTTCACTCCACGCGAACTGCGCGGTTGGCAGTACGGCTTGGCCGCCAGCAGGGGGACGGGACGGGAGGGCGGAGCCACAGAGGGGTGAGCCGGCGTGGGTGTTGCGATGATAGTGGGTGTTGATGGTTTGGATTTTGGAGGTTGGGAATCCGATTTGGATCGGGTCGCCGGCTGTGATTTGCTTGGAGCTGATTGGCTGGGAGGGGAGGCGGCTTTTTCCTCTTCTTGGTGTTCAAGTGGCGTGGAATCGGAAGAAGCTTGGAAGCTAGGCTTGCTACAGGATTCAGCACTAAAGTAAAACAAAAAAGTATATATATTATTATTCATTCATTTGAATTTGATCCTAAAACATAAAGTCGGCACTCATCATTGAGTTTCTCGGGCCGCACAAAATGATCCGCCACTTTGACACCTGTGGTCTACATTAACCGTGATACTCAAGGGATTACTGTAATTGCGTCCATAAAATACCTCGGCTCGCCACCTTCGAGGGTCGGCGTCAATTCCGTCCGTCCGGCGTTTTCTTCCCGCTCGAGATCGGCGGCGGCTCGGGGTAGATTGAGGAAGTCCAGCGTGGCGTCACTGATGGTGAAGCGCAGAGCGTAGCGACGTAGGACTGCGGCGGCCTCCTCCGCCGTGGCCGCCCCGCGGTACTCCTCGCAGAGCTCCGCCTCTCGACGCTCCCTGGCGGAAGGGCCAAAAAGGTTTAGAGAGCAGGCCAGGTTTTCCGGGATCTGTGGGACACTTACTTGTCCTCCACAATCTCCTTGTAGGTTTTGATGCTCTTCCTCTTATCGCCCACTTCGCCATTGATCTTCTCCAAGCGCTTGCGTTCTTCTTCCTTCTGGATCAACCCCCGTGAAGCGCAGCGGCGGCGGTTTTTCCAACGGGCCAAGTCCTGCGGGGGTCCCAAAAATAATATTCATCTTTCAATTAATTGGTGGCACTTTAAAATAAAAATGAGAAGGAAAAACGTTTTTTTTTAAACAGGCCACCTAAACTAATCCCATCACATTCATTATTTTCCTCAAATTTGAATGGGGAAAATAAAGGTTGTCTCACACTCTGCCACTGGTCGTCCTCGTCTTGGTCGTAGTGCTCGTGCGTGGGCTCGTGACGGGGCCCGCTGGGCGGCGCCGGCGTCGGCGCCGGCTGTCCCGCCTCTTCCCGCTCGGCCATGTCGCCCATGCTCACGCTCCTGGATGGGTCAGAAAATAAAGTATTAAAAATAAGCTATTCAATTAAAGTATTAAAACACAGCAGGCCATTCGTGAATCGTCCTTTGAGCGCCATCTATTCAGGTGAAGCAGATTGGAAGTCTGTCGCCCAGTCGGCAAACGCCAAAGAAAAAGGGAATGGTGAAAAGCTAGCATGTTAGCAATTCATGACGATAAAAACACAAGTTTCAAGCGGGTTAGCGGCACAACGTCACATGGTCAAACTTTACTTTACTCGCTTAAAATGGTGAACATGCTTTTTAAATATGATCAGAAAACATTTCATTCTCAGAATCCGAATTCGAGACTCCCAATTCTGACTTTATTCTCCGAAATCTTCTAAAAAAATATGAAAATAAAGTCAGAATTGTGAGAATTAACTCCAAACACTGACTTTAAAGTTCAAATTCTATACAGGCAGAATCTTGGCCACCTCTTTTTTTGTAAATGACCTTCAAGTGTACAAAAAAACTCCGTGCGCATGCAGATTTTTCACCAAAATCCGGCAGAGGAACTCACTGAACCTCCTCCCGCGTAAAAGCTACTCGCCGGACCATCCTGGAAGGACAAAAACCAAGTGAAGGAGGCGGCTTGGAACGGGCCAATGAAGTGGCTGGATGAAAATCGGGCTTCTCACATCATTGGTGGCAGCGACAGATCGTCATCCGACGTCAAAAAGCTCTTTTCCATTTCATTTTTAGGCACTTGTTCCACCTCAGGACTTTTTCCGGCCTTGTTTTGAAGTGTTACGGGCACCGGTAGAAACCGCTGGAAGGTGGCGCTGGATTTTGGAGCGACCATGTTGTCTTTATCTGCTTCGGAAAGAACCTCCTTGCTGGTTAATACTTCTTCCGTTCCACGAGGCAGAGCCCGGAGAGATGTCGGAATTGAACCCGAGCCACTTCGGGGTCCTCCCAAGCCGCCGTCGGGAAGGCGGGCTTTAAAATTTGAAGCAGGGGAAGGCAGGAAGCACTTGTGAGAAGCCAGTGAAGAGCTCCGGTTCTGGAAAACGCCGGTTCGCCGCGCCATCATGTCGTCTTTTTTTAAGTCAGGAATCTTTTCATCTTTTTCTTCTTCATCTTCTTCGTGGTTTAAACTGCGCTCACAATCGGCCAGGGGGACGTCCACCTGGGCCTGAGGGACAGGAACCTCGGGCGAACAGGTGGAGAACTTGGGGGGAGCTTCAGGAGGCGGGTTTTCTTCATCAGAGAGGCTGTGGGGGTGGGTTAGGGTTTTTTTTAAATGTGTTTTAAGGGAAATTTTGTCACTATTTTGGGACTATGCTTGACGCCCAATCCCTAATTTTTGGAGTCCATTCAAAATTGGAAAAACGCTCGGCGTTTACGCCTGCCTTCTCGCTCGGGACGGTGGACCATCGGTCGTCACGGCGACCAGACCGTCGCCCGGGAGAGGAGTCTAGCGCCTAGTGACATTTCGCCGCAATGGGTCGCCCTCACTATACAAATGAAAGGTTGACATAAATCAGGGAGGACGTAGAAGACGTTGCTATGGCGACGCACGCTAACACCAAGGTTCCCGACCGCTAAGAATTATTCTACGAGAAAATGTTAAGGATCGAAAACAATACATGATATATTTCAATAAAATACAAACATGTCAATCATCTCTAATACTTTTAACTACTTTATCCACACTAGGGTCGCGGGGGGTGCTGGAGCCAGCTGATCCTCTCTCTATTCATTGGCTATTTTTTTTCGGCCCTTGTTAGCGCCTGGCGTAGCCGCGTTTAGCGCGTCAGCCATTTTGTCCACGTGAGACTTGAAGGCGCAACAAAACCTCCCCTGTGGCATCTCGTGACACGGGTGCCACGAGGACAAGCAACAAAAGGTTGGGAGGACGCGGCGAGTCACAACGGCCTCTTTTGTTTCTCCTCGCCAACACGCGCTCGGCGACAAGGACGGACGGACGGACAGACGCATTCTCTGGCCTTTCGGAGCCCCTCAGACGAAGTGCACGATAATGAGGAGAATAAATAAAGTGGTGAAAAGAAGCCAAGTGGCTTTGGAAGGGGAAAGAACAGCCACTAGGGGGCGGAGTGCTCTATTATTGTTGGAACTTTAGCAAATTGGTTAGCTTAGCATAAAAATGCAAATAATAAGATGACGTGTGCGGCACCTGGCTTCGCTCATCCTGAGTCGCTCCCACTTCTGAACGTCGGCCGGGCTCATGGCGCCCGCCGTCGAGGTGTTGGGTCCGTCCTGGCGAAGGGGGCGGGGCCGAGCTCGCCGGAACGCCAGGTCGTCCGCCTGCTTGTCGGGCATCACTTTGGGCCTCTCTGCGTCCCCATCTTGGCTGTCCTCGTCTGGGATTTTCCGTGTAGAACTCCCGTGATCTACCCCAGACGCGGCGTCTTCTAACCTGGCGTCCTTCAACGTAACCTGGGACGATCGCCGGATACTTTCCCAGCGTTCCCGGTCCTTGGACTCCAGAAATGGCGGCGGCGCGGCCACAAAGCGATGCGCCTGGGGGACGGCGGGTCCCCGGGCGGCTCGGCGGGACGCCAGGTCGTCCTTCAGAACATCCGGGACCTTCTGCTCCTCGCTTTCTCCTTCCTCAGACGAATCCCAAGCGGATTTGCGCCCGCTTAAAAAGTCGTTGTGGCGGCGGAGGATGATTTCGGGCGATGGCGCTTTCTCCGGGGGAGGGGGAGGGCTGCGTTGAAGTGAAGGGATTTTAACCATGGCCTATAACGCCTTGGATCCACAACAACGTTAGTCCAATCGGTAGAAAACCCAAGTGAGGAGTTTGTCCGAGGAAACCAAGCAGTTAGTCGCCACTGCACCAAGATTAATGGCCACACGGGCAACGCCATCCGAGCGCTAACCTTCCATAGCGGAGCGCGGCCGGCAAAACTTTGATGCCCGCCGTCTCCAGCGTCCGCAGCCTGGTCCGTTCGCACGTTTCCGTTTCGTCCTGGCGCTCCGTCGCCCAAGTGACGCTCTTTTGAGGTTTTTTGCCCTCTGGCGGCCTGTCCGGCCGGCGCCAAATTACAGGAAACCGTTCGCTTAAATCCAAAAGTGCGCTTACCTGCGCTGTTCTCCGTCCTCGGTGCGAGGTCGACGTCTGGCGTTGGGCAGGTAGAAGCCGGCGTTGCTACGGTTAGGGAGGAACTGGTTGAAGGCGACGGGGGTTCGAGCCTCGCTGCTCGCGGCACGGCGGGCTGACATGTCGTCTTTTTGGACGTCGGGTCTTTTTCCGGCGTCTGTTTCTGGGTCGGCCTCTCGTCCTGGTTTAAAAGTGGAGTCAGACTTTGTTATTGGTTTTTAAACACCAAGAAAACAAAGTTTTGAATTATTCACTACGTTAGCATGAGTAAGCAGAATTAGGCTAACTGAAGATAGCAAATACAGTAATCCCTCAAATATTGCGGTTTTTCAGCATGGATTTTCACATTTTTCTGAGCTTAAAAACAAAAGTAATAATTAATAGCAGAAAAAAAGAATTTGTGATCGAGAAAAGACTGTAACACTTTTTTAATATTTGCCCAACTTTCTGACAAAGATGTATCACACAAAAACAAAGATGAGTAAAACCTTGTGTTCTTTTGATTGGGCGTGTATGACTGTCAATTGCGTGCTTACCTTCGGCGTTGCCTCGATTGGCCACATCGGGAGAAGGGCTGTGCTGCGAGCGTGAGCCAAATGAGTCCAAACTGCAAATAAAAAAAAAAGATTATGTCTTTGCGAAGTAGAAGAAAAAAAGGGACAAAAGAGGCCTTGTCTGACCTATCAAGAGAGTCGTCTCGAGCGTGTCTGGGCGGCGAGAGCGATTCGCTTCGCTCAGAATCCCAGCAATCCAGGCCGCTGTCCCGAACGCCGCGTTTCCGCGAGCCCTCGCCCGCTTCCTCTGGGTCCTAAAAGTGGGGGACCGGTACAAAATCATCATCTCTAACAATATCCTCATTTTGAGCTAACAAGTCATTAAAAGATTCATCCCAATTAACCCCAATGCTCATTTGTGTCACCCCGAGGTGAGTCGAAACAAAACGACTCTTCACAACAAATATAAACAAACAAACAAAGAGGCCCCTCCCCCCTACCTTCATATTGGCCAGCAGCCCCTCAAATTCTTTGAGGTGGAGAACGGGCCCGTTGTAAAAAGTTGAGGCCGCTTTGGCCAACCAGAAGACGGTGTTCAAAACCTGCCAGACAGAAAGCAGGGATTACAAAAAGGCAGTGAGGCGTTCATGGTCACTCAGGAAAAAGAGAAATGGTGCTCACGTTTTTCAGTTTGCGGCTGCAGTCCGAGTCCCTGTCGGGAGAGACGCTGTGATGTTATTATTGTATTTTTGGGGAAGTTTTGTTTTTTTGTATTTACGTGAGGTTGGCTCGGATTGACGTGTCCTGGAGGTCGCCCGGGTCAAACAGCTGCGAGCCTTTTAAGCCCAGTTGTTCGCAGCCTCGGAGGAAGACTGACAAGTTGTCCTGGTTGGAAAAATGGAAATTAATGGTAATGTACAAAAATATTGATGTTGAGGATATTCTTGAAATCAAGGATTTTGTTTTTTTATTTTTTTGTAAATTTTGTATTTTACGTCTTTACACTTTGTAAAATTTTAGTCGTCTTATAGTCAACATAAAAAAATGGCAGTAAATATGAATGCCATTTTTCCCCTGCAAATAGAATGATTGGACAAAATGGCTAATAAGTCAATTAGAACAAATTCCCCATTTAAAACCCCATTTTAGACTTTTCGGCGTCTCCTTACCAGGCCGGCGATTGGAGTGGGCAGCCTGTTTATCTTCTTGACCAGGCCAGGTCTGATTGCGCTCAGGAGCCTAAACAGACGAGGGGGCGGGGCCACATTTGGTTTAGAAAGGGGATGGAGTTGCGAGAGTGGCGGCGGGGGTGGTCGCGCTTACTCGCACAGCAGGACGCCGTTCTCCAAGGCGCCGCGAAAGTCGTTGTCCCCAAAGCTCTTCCCCGTCACCGCCTGGCACCGGAGAAGTCAGCATGGTTGGTGGAACCCAAAAGATAAACAAAAGCAAAAAGCAACGAGCGGGTTAACTTATGAAGCATGTTTTTTTTCACATGCGATAATCCAGATCAATCCAGATTAAAGTTTGGACGGACGGGAATTGCTGACTGCCTGTCCCAGGGACACAACAAATACTAGATGTACATGCTCATCCACACAAAGGGGGTGCTGGAGCCTATCCCAGCCTAGAGGAAACCAATCGCAAGATAAGTACTTTTTTTCAGGTAAACAAAGTGCAACAATTTCAATTAAAAACACAAAATAACAACATGTTCATTTTAGTTTTAAAACAAGAGAATACATGTTTTTTTTTAAATGGCCTCATTCCTTTATAATTCACTATAGCACTACCTAGAGGACCGGGGTAAAATTGCACGACCCAATAGTCTGATGGATTTTATTTTTCAAATTTTTAATTCCTGATTTCCCACTTTATTTGGGGTCACGTGGTTGCCCCGATAAAGGGTCTGCCCATGTCATGTTGCCGTAGTAACCGCTGTCACTCAACCTTCTCACACATACACATTGGGAATATTCCTATATATATTTCTATATCCATTCCATGGCGCCTACATTGAGTAATTAGCACCTGTGAGAGTTAAAAAAAAAAAAAAAACAAGCACACTGTAAATAGAAGCAGCCTAGACCACGCTGAAAATAAACCTAGACAATTCCAAAGCAGAAAAACAACAAAGCAGCACAGCGAGACAGAGGGATGGGAGACGTGGATGGACTCCATTAGAAGGCTTCTTGGCGAATGCACGGCCAGAGTGCCCGCGAGGTTCGCCGCTAAAAACCATTAGCGCATTAACGGTCAAAAAACGGCTAGGGAAAATGGACTTAAGTGGTGGGACCACCACGAGAAGTAAAATTGTCAAAAACACACTATTTACGTATATACATGTTCATTAACATAATTTTTAGAGTGGAGGTTGTAGCATTAAGTTTTAATATAGGGCAGACCTGGCCAAGATGGCCGCTACAGTAGAGTTCAAGGTTTAAAGTGGGGGGCGGAACAAATGTGAACTGGGTGAGTATAAACGGGCCCCTTGAATAACGAGGCCGAGCGGGGGGCCGGCGAGTGAGAAGTCGGGGTTGGCCCATTTTTACTTACATTTTGTTTTGTACTTTTGTCAATTGCAAATAGTTTGTGGAGCTCAATTGATGGAATTAATTGAACTTATTTTTCAGAATTTTTATCTATTTTACTCAAACTTTTTTAAAAATGTGCAATTCTTTTCCTACTTTTTATCATTCTGTTTTTTCCTATATTGTACATGCCTTATTTATTATTATACTACTTGTTTGTGTTACTATTTACTCTTCAGTACACTGCCGTGAATAATCCTCTTTATTTTTCTTTCTAACTTATCGACGATTTATAGTCTGCTAAATCTCATCATACCTGTATAATCACAATAAATTCATCCAATTCATATTGCAATACGTATTAATATTTAAACGGGGTCAAAAGTACCATAGCGTACGCACGTTAGCATATTCCTATGACAAGAACGGATGATGCCGACGATAATCCCATCCCATCATCGTCGAATGCTGCTGGCGCGTGAACGGTGGCCCGGTTTCATCCCCATAGCAACCACCCTAGAACAAGTGGGCGTTCCTGCCCCCCGGCGTGGAACTAACATGCAATTTTAGCAAAAGAAACCCCCCAAATGACCAGCGCGATGAATCGTCCATCACGGCGTATCGTGTTTCCCTGGCCAACTTTCCAAAGCACTGCAACCCGAGACACGCACACACGCCGACTCCCCCTCCCCACGGAACAGGTGACGGCGTACCGGCGGCGGCTGTTTATTTATATCCGCCCTCCGGGCAGACAGGGGAGGGAACCCCCACCCCCTAAAGCCAAATCCAGTCCTCCCTCCCCCGACTACGGTTCGAAACGAGTCCGCTTACCTCGATCCATTTCTGAGCTTGGAGGCAAGCGGGGTCCGGGCGGCTGGACTCTGTCGACTCCGGACGGATGTCTGGAGCCGCGTGGGGGGTGGCCATGTTCGGAGGGGGGCAGGTCGGTGGAACGGTGGACTCCTGTGGGCTCGGCGGCCCCCTGGTTCGACCCCTCCGAGGAACCGAGGAATGGCGTTTGTTCGACGCAGGAGGCGAGCGTGGAAGCGTGGATGGTGGAGGCCGTCCTCGGCTAACAGCGATGCCGGCGTGCGCGCGCGCGCTGGAGGGGGCGGGGACGCGCACGCAGGAATCTGCCCCTAAACGGGAAGGGAGGGGGGCGGGTTAGTTCATTCGCATTTGGGTCACTTCAACTTGTTTAACAGAGAGGAATTAATACATGTTTTTATTTCACATTTCAAAATAAAATGTAGGGACTTTAATGATGGTTAAATTTAGGATATTGAAACATGTATACTTAGAAGAAATATGTTTTACCGAGAAGTAATTTTGAGTGTTTGTGTTTTTTTATTTCTTGTATTGTTGAAAATATTTGCACAAAGTGGTAGTTTCTAAAATTACACAGTACGATTTTCAATTTATTTTCAGTTTAATCAAATACTATTAGGCGTATGAAAAACAAAATAAGTATTTGTATATGAATGAATTTTAGTCCAATCACATTTTTAACAGTGTTGGCATATTAATGCTAATTTGCCTTAAACATTTAATAATCCACAATAATCTTATTTAATGGATTGGATGACCTGATTAGAGATGATAAAGCTTTTACTTTTACATTCGGTTAATTGTCTGAAATTGGAATTATTATTTAAATTACAAAGGATTAGTTTATCTATTGTTTAATCATAATTGTACCCAAATGTTTAAGTGAAATAGCTTATTGGGCATTCTTTTATCAGTTCATTTTGTTACTCATTGCGTTTAAAAAATCATTTGGAATTTTTGTTTTTAGTTATTATCATAAAATTGATACTTTGATTAAGTAATATAGTTATTTTATATAATGTAGTGAACATGTCTAGTTATTAATTTTTTTCAGTAAGTTACATATTTATAAAAGTGTCTTTCGCAAATTGGAAAATATTTTTTCATTAAATAAACCGTTTTTTTTTTTAACAATGTATTTGTCCCCATTCCCCTCCCAATTATGTATTCAGCCAGACCACCATGACGCATTGAAAGCACTTTATTTGGTGTCAGTCAGTCAGGAAAAGGGCCACGCCACGCCAACAGTGGCCGAAACACGGCAACACGCACGCAATTCTAAACTGTGCAAAGTAAGGCAAACTAAGCGCACTTCTCCGACGCTTCGTGTGGAGTCGTCCAACTAAGTCGACAGACATTCAAAAGCTACATTTTGGCCGTGAGGAACAATATCACATCAACCGATTTGGCAGTGACAAGAATGCCAACCGTTCAAAAAAGGGATTTTTTTTTTTGGTACATTTCTTTTTTTTTCTTTCGCATTCCCACTGGTCCGCCAAGCGTAACAAAAACGTACAAAATGACAAGTGCTTGTGCAAACGAGACTAAAACCAGCAGCGAAATTTGTTTAGTTCACGTCTAAGTATGATTATGGTTGAACCCGTCAGGTGAAAACAATACTTGATTGATTGACAGTGTGTTTTGTTGCCTACGTTTTTTCGGCCCGGCGGGGAATCTATCCACGACACAGGGCCACGGCAGAGAAGCGAACTTCGCCTTGTCCTCGCTCCACGAAGGCTCGGCACACTTTGGCAGCATCCTGGGTAAAAAACAAAAATATATTCAAAAAGCTAATCTATAATTTTTGGATTAAACTTTGTGTCATACCGTGACAAGTGTTTCGTCTTTGGTGGTTCCATGGCTCAAGGGGCCATTCATCTTCCCATCTTCGTAGAAAGTGGACAAATTATAAATCATGTTTATGAGAAGTTTGTCAAAATTAAGAAAAAAACATTAAGAAAATTTGAAGGAGTGTTTCGCAATAATGTCATTGTGGTGCATTCAAAGACTGCAGAAAAGTGTCGGTATTTACAATTTGTTTTCTTTTCTAATTTTTATAATTTTCAAAGTATACATATTTAAGGGCTTTTGCTTTTCATAAATTAGAAAATATATTTACCATGCTCATTTCTTATACCTTTAGAATAAAGTATTTTTTTTGTCTGAATATAAATGAGTATTTACTGATTACATGAACCTTTCACTATTTGTTCAGAAATTATGTATTAAAAATTACTTTTGAAAAGTCCTTACCAAATTCAAGGAGCTGCCCATTCACATTGACAAAGGCAATAAAATGGAAGTTGACTTTATCTGCTTCTGGCTGTGGAAATTTAAAAGAAAACATAAGCCAATGAAGCCATACTAATCTTCATCCTTAACTAAACTTACCCTGCATTGACCCTGTGCAGCAACTTCATTGTGAGCATCGTGAATGGCCTAATAAAAATAAGATTTGTAAAATTAAGAATGTAGCTTAGAATGACATTAATGTTTGCAGTGTGGTGGTGTTTGGCGCCCTCAAAAGGACATGGACTCTAACTACAAAATGACCATCATAAAAACCTGATTCTTGTCAAGATGTTTAGCCCGGTCATCGGCAGACATCTTGGCAGTTTCATCCAGAAACTTCTTCAGCACGGAAGTACGCTCTGTGTATGTTCAAAAAAATATTTAAAATTGGGACCTCTGTCTACACTAATATTAAATTAAATTACCAAATGTGAGTTTGCTTTGGTTATTTCCCAGTGCGTGCAACAGAGCAATGGTGCCGCAGGAATTGGTGGCGGTCTGCTTGAGGAAGTAAGCGTCGGAACCACGCACCACTTTATCTGCCTGCTGTTGTCTGAAAGAATCATGCTGTAAAGAAAGAAAAACACATTAAGACATCACAATAGCTACTAAATCTGATTTGTCATTTTTGATTTGGTAGTGAATTAAATAAATATCCTAAAGAAATCGTTACTAAGAAAAAATTGTCAGTCCTAAGAATAAAATAAATTGTTTATGTGCATGCAGTATTACTCAAAGCTATTTTTCCAGAAATGGGAATAAGAGACATCTTGATAATAGTTGTAATGTAAAAAGAAAAACAAATTAATCTGCCTAGCTAAAATTGAGGGGGATAAAAACTAAGTATTTTAAAAGAGCCAAATATATTCATTTAATTTTGCAAACATGGGCTTAAAAATAAACTAGGTTTTCATTAATAAAATAAAGTGATACCCTATATAAATCCATGTATAAAATCTATCAATTACAGGGATAGTCGCCTAATCATTGTCTGGCAACAATGGAGTTAAACAGCCATGGGTGGGGTCCCCATTATCCGTGTGGCTTGCTCCCTAAACCCTTTGAGCCCCTCTGTCAACTGCTGACTCATCCCCATCAGCACCCCCTGCAAGCTCAGCATCAGCACACCCCAACATGGCACCCCCCATACCCCCACCCCACACAAATTTCTCTCATCCAGCCATTCAGTCCATCATTCATTCATTATCCCCTTAAGTAACCTCTTGGGTGATGGGGAAGAGCAGCATCAAGGCACAGCAGGGCTTCGGAACGGCAGATAACTGCTCAGTTTCCAGTCCAAGGACGTCCACAAAACGCCAGCCATCACTCACGCCGACTTTGCTCATCAACTGTAAAAGAAAAACACAATGTATATTAATATATATTGACGTCACTACGTGCTAGCTGCTAGCCCAGACAGACCACACCCAATCACCCATCATTAGCCGACAAGCTAGCAATACCACGAGGATGATACTATCATTTCTAACTTCATTTCAAAGCATTTTCCACACAAAAACATAAGGTGTGAAGTCACACCGTCGACCAAAACGTCCGTTATCGTTAAACTCACCTTTTATGAGGACTTTAGCTAACTTACGACATATTTAAACGTAGTGACTCAGCGAGTGACTTATTTTTTTTAGCTTAATTACCCACCTTGTTGAGCACCTGTGAACAGAAGAAAGGGAAAAAAACAATCACTTTTAGACGTCAAAAACTAGAAAAAATATGCAAGCGTAGACTATACTTTACCTCAGGGTTGATTTCCATAGGAGTCCACTCCATGTTGGCAATATTTAATCGACGTTTAATTCGGAAAACTTCGACTATTTTTCAGCGTCTGCAAATTCGGTAATATTTATATGGCGCGGGTCGTACCATTCAATGGAATTCCGGAGGGGTGTACACAAGCTAGACGGGCTGTTTATCTCAACCGCGGCGTTCATTTAGTAACTCAAACAGATTAATGTTATTTACTAACTGATTAAAACACTCGGTGACCGAAGTAAATCAAAAGTATACGTTTTTAATCAATTTTGACAAGATTGGACATGTGGAGTTCGGCATTGTTTCCAGAATGGTGTGACGTGCCAATAAAAGCCAATCACAAAATGCTTTGTAACAGCTATTTTCACTCCACTGAAGTTCAACAAAGCTTGATTTTGTCCCTTGACCAAGCGTGTCATTCAGTTTATCCACACACTACACATTTTTTTTATATATATATAACTACTATATAAAACCACTCTCTTTACGCTTATCAATGCTGAACATGTAAAAATGCAGACATTAACTATAACATTTAAAAAAAATAAACGAAAAGTAAAAGCATTTGACTGAAAATTTCAACCAAAACGAAATACGAGAAAATACAGTTAAAGGGAACTCATTTAGTACTTCTTTGGTTGCAATTGACGTCACTAGACGTGAAATTAATACTGAAAAAGCATTTGTTTTTGCTGTTTTGAATAAATGCTTAACATGCATGTTTGCTAAGCATAGAGGAAAACAAAGACACTAAGTAAACTAGCTCCATATTTTATTGCTCTAGCATATTCACCAAATGAGTCATTTCCTTGGCGTTTTGCCCATTTTAGTGGAAATTACAGTTTCTAAGACTCTAATTTACTCCACTTTCAAGGTCTGCCAGAAGTTCAGACTAATAATTTGACTTGAATGCAAGTCATGCCAAGACAATAAACGCAAGAAAGGAAATCCTACTCCTAACATTAATTATTCATGACAAAGAAAGGGCATGGAAATAGACTCCAGCGTATACTGAGCAAGCGGATACGATCTTTTTTTAAAATGCTAGTTCAATAAATTATGATTTATGACTATGATTGTTGAACTGTGGAGAAACTAAAGTACACAAGTGCAGTAATGTTAGTACCATAGTTGTATTCCCATTGCTCTTTACACACCAAAAAAAGGTTAAATGTGGGACATTTTGGGGCAAGTTACACTATTAGCATTGCTTAGGCAGGTGGCGCTATAATTTTCACGAAAAACGGCGTCGAATGGCACCGCAAACATACTGAAAAATATGGAAACATCCCTTTTACAGATATAATTAAATTAGTGAGCGAAAATATGTAAGAGGGCAATTACCTGCTTAAAATTCAGTCTATCTTTTTCAGCTACTACGTCGACGTTCGGCTTATACTTGTTAAAAACTACACCCTCATAATGCTTAGCGTTGGCGCCAATAATTTCATTAAGAACGTCATCGAATAAGAGTAGCGAAGACAAGCAAAGTGGTAACTTCATTGTGTTCTTCGCGCATAAAAACGACACCTCCCATGGTACACCGCGCTCGGCGGGGTGTGGCGCGTTCACTGACTCACGCCCAGGAGAGTTTTTCCGAGTGGGCTTGGGCTGTGGAAGTTCTTCTGGTCCTTTCTCGCTTCACCTCACCGCTTCTCTCTCCGCACTTACCGGGTGTGACAGCTGCAACTCTCCGGTAAGTCGACGCTCTTTTTCGGCTTCAAACAACTTGGTGACACGGTGACTTGGCAAAGTTTCTTTAAATGAGCCTAAATGTGTGTCTTTTCCTCTCCTAGAAAAAGAAAAAAAAAAACAACTCATTCAAAATGGTGAGTCGATTTCTTCCAACGTCACTTTTTACAAAACGGATAAAAGTTAAAAACTACATTTTGAAGCAAAAGTTTTTATCACAACATAATCTAAAATAAGGTACACCCGTTATTTATGCAAATGTATGCGTCATGATAGTAGTATTTTACTTTTTTTTTTTTTACCAAGACTTCCCTTAAAACAACGCCCACTTTATTCCGAATTACATAACACTTACACTCCTTTTTTTCATCCTCACTTGGCACACTTTAGTACTCCGTAAACATCCTTTTAACACCCACAGACATTCAAGTTGACTCTGACTGTACTCTATCTGATGCCGCATATTTTTGTATCAAATTACAGTACTTTTTATCCACCGCAAACGCCACATTTAAAGGGCTAATTGCAATTAAATTCCTACTGACATCATTCTCATCCCCAATATAAAGGTTCATCCCAAGTTTTTCATATGCCTATTATCACATGGTTCTAAAAAGCAACTTTTTTTGAGGGTGGAAGTTACTTTATGTATGACTCATGTGGGTTCTTTGACTGGGTGTGGTTTGACGGACTGTCTGTTTTCTTTAAAACAACATTTTCCACGACAGCCTCCTCTTAAAGGAGAAGCGTCCCATTCCGCAAAGTCAGGGTGGAGCCGCTCCATCGTCGTTTAAACAGTGTGGTTAGCAAACCGGGGGCTTTCCTCCAAGGTTTCCATGGTGGCCCTCCATAAACAAATGTTGACGACTTTCCACACAGAGGGTCGACTTACTGGGAAAAAAAGAGAAGCCCACCCGAACGACCAATCTCAAATTTGTCAAGTCTGAACACGCCCTGAGAGGGAAGTGAAAACAACTCCAGACGTGAGCCGCATTGAATAGATCAAATTTCAAAATAAAAACTTAGAGTAAGGGTGTCAGACTCGGGTTGGTTGGCGGGCCGCTTTAACGTCAACTCGATTTTATGTGGACCATTTTAGATATAATATTTAGATTTTATTTTTAATAAATGGATTAAAAGAACTGGATAAAAAGCCCTGAATATTCCGTTTTTTATACATCTAAAACAATGTTTATTTTAGCTTTTTTAAATATAATTTTAGCTTTTACTAAATGATTTTTGAACTAAAAACACAGAAAAATTGATTAAAAAATGTGAATTCTTGATTTAAAAGGGGGGAAAATCAGGAAATTTAATATACATCTATACTCCATTTTAATTTTATCCTAAAACAGAAAGTCACTCATGATTTACTTTCCCGGACCGCACAAAATGATGCGGCGGGCCAGATCTGGCCCCCGGGCCGCCACTTTGACACCTGTGACTAAGGGAGTCAACTTTTAAGTGAGTTTTTTTTTTAGGCCAGATTTCATCATTTATCATGTTTTTATGGTCTGACATGAAGTTTTAACAGTCCCAACCTCCAAATTTGCCATGACTCACTTGTTTTAAAAATTTCCGAATGGATGTCCAGCCTGGAGATGGAAAAGTTCCACATTGTCTTCTTGTCCAAATGTCGCTGTTCTTTGTCCAGAGAGGCACGCAAATCTTGATTAGATTTCAACTTGTGCTGCTGTCGACGTTCTGTGGAAGCAAATCAACATTTTGGAATTCCTCCCACTTGCAAATGCACAAAATGCTCACTTGTTTGAGTTTTTTTCAGTGAATTTCCTCTTGTTTTTTTACTACATTCCTGTGAGTTGACTGTCCAAATATTTAGTTACTCATTTTTTTGAACAATGTGTGAACATTCCCTCCTTATCGCCGTATTGATGAGTTTGCTTACATTCTTTGGAAAAGTTAGCTATTATCAACTGATTAAATCATGACTGATTAAACTATTATATGATAAAAGGGAAAAAGGGAATGTTGAGGGCACATCTGCAAGTCATTATGTTCATTTCATCATCTTGTTAGGAACAAAACATTCTTTTAATGTGTTAACATTATTTTACACATTAAAATTCAATGAGATATTACACTTATATATAAAAAACATGACACTATACCATGTTTTTTTGTTATAAATAACAAAAATGATATTCAATTAAATAATAATCTCCGTCTCTAAACTTTTGACCACGCTGCCACCCTCCCACTTCAACAAATTGGACATCTACCAGTGATAAAGACAATTTAATTGACAGCAATAGCTTGAAAAGTCCTTTTTTGCCCCTACCTTTATGCTGTCAGGGCAGCCATGTTGGAAGGGTCACGTTCCTATCGTAGTCAATGCAATGCCACTTCAAAAAAAGCCATTTTTAAAAAATTAGCATCAGCTAAGTCCCCATATTTTAATATTTTCTTTTTTTGTGCCTTTTTATGCTAACATTGTGTTTTTTGCATCAGGCCAGCCGAGGAACCGTGAAAGCCAGCGCCAACTTCAACTCCAGCGCCGACGCCGAAGTCCTCTACAAGTCCATGAAAGGCCTGGGTGAGACGCCACAATCGCCGCCGCCGTTTGCCCAAGGGTGAACAAACACGAGTGAAACACGAGATGTTGTCATTAAACGAGCGATCAAAGCAGCTGCGTCAATTTCAGAAGACAACAAAGGGTTTTTTTGGGTCACGTGACGGTTTTTCCCGGCAGGCACGGACGAGGAAACCATCTTGCAGCTGCTGACGTCCCGTAGCAACGCCCAGCGACAGCAGATCACCGCCGCCTACAAGACCCTCTTCGGAAAGGTGGACCAAAAAATAGCACATTTTCACCCAAAATATGGACTTTTAAAACCGTATTTTATTCTGTTTTTAGGACTTGATCCAGGATTTGAAGGGCGAGCTGGGCGGCAAATTTGAGACCCTGATTGTGTCACTGATGACGGCGCCCCTGGCTTATGACGTCACGAGCCTTCGCAACGCCATCAAGGTGAGTTTGTACAATGACCGCTTTCCAGTTTCCCCCGGCGTGACCATGACTATTTTGTCCGCTAGGGGGCAGGCACAGACGAGAAGGTACTGGTGGAGATCTTGGCCTCTAGGAGCGCTCCACAGGTCAAGGATATTGTCGCCGCCTACAGGCAAGGTAGAGTATTTGAAGAGTGCTTTGACTAAATTTCCTCTCGTGAAATTCCAACTGAAAACTTTTTTCTTCTTCCAAATCAGAGTATGACGACGATTTGGAGGAGGACATTTCAGGGGACACTTCAGGCCACTTCAAGAGGCTCCTGGTCATTCTTCTTCAGGTAGACAAGATCTCGTCCTGCCGTCTCCTTGCAAACACTTTAATGCATAGCCATTAGTAGCGCCCAATGCTAACGTGCTAATCCCTCATTGGTTGAACAGGCCAACAGGCAGAGCGGCGTCCAGGAGGCTAACGTCCAGACGGATGCTGAGGTACGTTTGGACATCCCGTCCGTCCGATCTCAAATGTCTAAAACTGAATCGCCATGGCGACAGGTTCTGTTCAAGGCCGGCGAGCACAAGTTCGGCACCGACGAGCAGACTTTCGTCACCATCTTGGGCAACCGCAGCGCGCAACATCTCCGCAAAGGTCACTTTTGCTTTAGTTTTTTTACGCAAATGTCAAGTATTTTAATTTGAAGGAATGTCTCATTGGATAGAAGTAAGGAACCCTCCTAAACTCCGCCCTCTAGTGGCGCTAAAGCAGTAAAACATCTAGAAGTATTTATCCATTCATTCATTATCGGAGATGGTGGCCAATTGAAGGGCAGACAGACACTAACCACTCATACCTATGGACAATTTTATTATATAAAATATATAAATATCACTTTTTTCTTTTTTTTCAGTGTTTGACGCTTACATGAAGCTGTCAGGATACGAGATGGAGGAGAGCATCAGGAGGGAAACGTCTGGAAGTCTCAGGGAGCTCATGCTTGCCGTCGGTAAAAAAAAAAAATAATAATTTAAATTATTTTTTGCATGATTGGTATCAGAATATTTCTCCATAAAATTGGAGGATTAGATGCTCTAGTTAAATCACTTTTCTTCTTGTTAAGTGATTACCATGTGTAAATAATAAGTTCATATTTTTATTCTCTAATATATTTTTATATATGTTATATTTGGACCTTATTCTCCCTAAAAAATCCAACTATTCTTTATTTTTTGCAGTGAAGTGCGCACGCAGCATCCCGGCCTACTTTGCCGAGACTTTGTACTACGCCATGAAGGTACGACGAGCGTTTGGCGAATGAAAATGGCCACGGACATGACAGCCATTTGTGTTTTGTTTTTAGGGGGCGGGAACTGACGACAACACGTTGATCCGCGTGATGGCTACTCGCAGCGAGGTGGACATGTTGGACATCCGAGCTGAATTCAGGAGGATGTTTGCATGCTCCCTCCATTCTATGATCAAGGTTGGCTCAAGACACGTTTTGACTCTATTCTTCTCAGAAAAAAAGTGACATTTCCCTCTTTTTGTTCCATTTTTTTAGGGCGATACGGGCGGCGACTTCCGCAAGGCTTTGCTCCTCCTCTGTGGCGGAGATGACGCGTAACCACAGCAACCAAACCAAGCTCGGTGGAAGTTAACGTGTCACGCATGGGCACTATTTAATCCCTTGTTAAAAATATTGTAACGTATTGCAATCACTTGAGGGGGAAAAATGTGTTTATTTTTGGTAGTGTCCACCCACCCCATTTTTTTCCAGAATATTTTCAGTTTTTCTGAATATTTTTCCTGTCTTTTAGTGTTTTTTTCCTGTATTTATTTTGTTTTTACAAATACCTCATACCTGTTTTTTGAATATTTTTCCTAATCTCAGTTTAAACCACCTTAAATAAATAAAGTTTTTTTCCACCCCAAGTGAAAACAAGACGTTTTTTAAGCTAGCCGACCAACGGTTCACTAATTTCACCCATGATTCCATTTCTATGTTTGCACTTGAAAATCAACCAACTAATAAACTACAACCAAATGATTTATCTTGGCGTCATGTCATTTAAACCAGTAAAAAATGGTCTTAAACATTTATGTTTTTATTTATTGTCACTAAATACTACTATCGAATTAAAACCAGAGTTCTGCTAAAACTCAATTATATAGAAAAATAAATCGTGACTTTGATGATGTCGCAGGGCGGCCATGTTGGTACGGGCATTGAATGCTCTTTTTTCATGATTCTGCCATCAATTCAAATGAGTTTCTCACTAGTAAACGGCATCGATCAATCTTTAACGGGAAATGTGGGGATGCCCTTACTCACCAGAAGTTGTTTTCTGTGTATAAATTGAAAGGATTCCGGCGATCAAATCAGAGATGACATGATGCTGCCGACTCCTCGCTTGTCTCCTCCGCTGCACACCTCCGGTAGCCCCGGTTATCCGATAACTTCTGGGGAAGCTTGTGCAATTATTCCCGTCCATGCTGCAAACTGACTGTCAAATTTCACTTATTTTCTGAGATACATATGACTCTATCGTACTTGATAAAATAATAGACTTTGAATAAACAATTTATCACCACGATGTTCATTTGTTTGCACCCCATTCATTTGTGTGCCACTCTCAATTGTCGCAGAACTGTGACGTAGTCACATATTCACCTTGACGCTCAAATATGCCATCATATATTATGATTATGTATTAAACCTGTTTAAATGCGTCGCACAAGCTCACTGATATGTTACGGTACTTGGCCCGGGTGTGTAGCATTAAAAAAAAAAAAAACAATAACAGCTTGTTTGCAGGCAAGACAGGTCACCTCTGTGTTTTCATCTGAATAGCAAGCAGGGCGTGTAGGGCTTAACGACTTCCTGTCTGCGTTGTCGACGGGTGGTCGGGGAACAAGGGGGTCTTTGAATGCCACGCGATAAGTGCGGTTTGAAAGAAAAACAAAGCAAACTCCAGACAAGCTGTGGGGAAAGTCAACACTCCAGCTTTTATTTTCCTTCCATCTCCTCACCTGAAAGGACAGTAGAAATTGTCAAAATTATTTTTAGTTTAACAAAAAGAAAACTTCCATATTTTTATCCAGATGAAAGAAGAACCTTTCTTTTAATTCTCCCAAACAAGTCGTATATTTGTGTTGACCATTGTGAATTCTGCCTAGCAACAAGCTGCTCGTGTTTATTTTTGTTTTTTTGCGTGACTTACCTACATCATGGTCATCAATTCTTGAACCAGCCGATGACGTACGCGCAGATTCCGCGTAAACTCTTCCAGCAGTACTCGTCGGCCAAGCGGTTGGCCTTGGAGTCGGGGGCCTCCGTCGGAGTCCTCGCCGTGGCGGGCCTGACCGGCTTGGGGGTGGTCTTCTTAGCCGGAACGGGGGCGGGGACGACCCTACCCGGCTGCGCCTTGCCGCCGGCCTTCTGTGGCTTCTGCGTGGCGGCGGGCGCCGCTTTGGCCGGCTTGGCGGCCCGGGGCCAGGCGGACAGGAAAGTCATCTGGACATCGTCGGGGTGCTTCTTACACATGGGCGGTCGGTAGAGTTTGGCGCCCTGGCAGGCGTGGGGGAGCTTGCGCAACTCCCACATCATCTGCGTGAAGTAGTGGCGCGGGTTGAGGTTGTACGCCCGGCACGTGTTGGGTTTACCCTGGAAGTCGCAGTAGTAGTTGCGTGACCCGGCACCCTTGCAGGAAACGCGCAGACGCGTGTAGTCGGAGGCCCCCGATACCACCATGGTGCAGGCGTCCTTGCTCTTGGTGGCGAAGCGGATGGGCTCGTCCCAGACGCCGCGCCGTTGGGGCTGCGGAACGACGGCGTCGGTGTTGTCGCTCTGGGCCAAGGCCGCGCAGGCGCACGCCGCCAACAAGACCAGCACGCTTCCGACCTTCATGTTTGAGGAGGTCGGGCAGGTCGGCGTGGAGGGCTTATAAGTGGGGGGAGCACAAAGATGTCTTTCTTCGGGTGAGGGGACGCCCCCCGACAGCCAGCCACACGCAAGATGGAGGGGAGGAGGGTGGGGAGTCGGGGTACAACGTGTACTTGAGGAAGTATGTGGGCAAAATGCTCAACTGGACAATTCTTTTGAACACTTTTGTAAAAGGGGGAGGGGCTAAATTGGCTCCAAAAACGGATTATCATTATTTTCTCCTCTTTTAAATGCCACTGAGTCAAAAACTAATTACGGTAGCCCAATTTTTAAGTTAAGCTGACTTGGCTACATGTCAAAAATGGTGCTTGCTAGCATAAAAATCTATTGGTTGAAAGTTACTAGCTTGAAAAAAAGTCCAATAAAGTTAGCTTGTTAGCCGTCTTGCTTTCTCGAATGAATTCTTTCCTTCATGGCAACTTTTTTTTTTGAGGACGGCAAGTAAACAAGCGTCTATAAATGTATGGCGTGGCGAGGCGGTCCTGACGGGACTCGGGCAAAACACTTTGAGGAGGACGACGGCCCGAAGGGAACACAGGACGTCTTTCAACGCACGCAAAGCGGAAGCGCGGCGGCAGTGTTTAGTCTGCCGGTGCGTCCATCCAGAGAAAAACGGGGGAGGGTTAGTGTTAGACATTGGACAAAATGGCTGCCATTGAGACGGATGAAAAGGCGGGAATGGACCCTTTGATTCATCGGCATGTCATAAATTGCATGTCAATACATTGAAATCAATGGGACTGTTGCCCCTACCAACATGGCCACCATAAGACCATGTTAGTTATCACCCGTAGTCGTCATATAGGGCAGCCATGTTGGTAGGGGCAACATTCTGTTGACATAAGAAAAAAAAAGTCAAAACTAGCTCATTTTTCTACCATTTTTTTAAATGATTAGCATCTGCTGTTAACTCCTTGAGTGCCATTGACTCTGCTAGATATTTTTTTCCTAAATTAGAGGCCAAACAACGCGCAAGTGTGTCGAGGGCACTCAAATCTACAGATAAAAAAGAAAAAAAGGCCAACAAATGTCAGCTTTGTGTAAGTGGATAACACAAGGGTTCAGTCACTCACATATATTAATATTAGCGACCGGGCCAAAACACGCACACACGCACACACGCACACAAAACCGCAATCCTTCATGGTTTGTGGCGTTGACAGCTTTTTGGGTGACGGAGGACCGGCGTGGAACCAGCGCCAAATTTTGGGAGGGAAGGCCAATGATGTGCAAGTGGTGGTTTGCTATCAACTTTATAATAAACATGCAAGAATGTTCTTATAGAGAAAAAAACTACTACAATTTTTGGGAATATTTTGATTCTATTTTACCTATACAAACACACACATACACACTTTGTTTACCTACTTTGTTTACCTTTTGGTGTTAGTAGTGACTGCGTTTATGTTTAATAAAGTTATGTAATATTTTGAACCAACGGTGAGGTATTTTTCTATATGGACACATTTTAAGAGTGCACACTTTAGTTAATATTTGTCAAAATGTTGATTATATTTGTTTGAGGGCTTTTTAGCAATTTGGCGGTTAGTTTGGAAGACTTGGAACATACCATTTCTGAAAACTGGAGGGGGGGGGGGTTCTTCATTTATATTTTTCGTCGCAGTTAATTGCGTCTTTTCTAAAGTAACTTGCCATTAATCGCCTTTTAAATGCTGAACGTCCGTAACTAAAATTTAACAAAAGCTTTCCCCCAAAATAGGCAGATCATAAGCAAAATGAAAAATATTTAAATGAGCGAATAAAATGACAAAAAAATGAAATGATTGAACTCACCCAAAAGAGCAGAATCCCAAAGTACTTCAAGAGGTTCTTTGTGTATTCAAACCAGGAGTTGCACCAGTCAATCCACTTCTGAGTACCACATTTTGGCATAAAAAAAGCCAAAATTTTGCCTGAAAAAAAGCGCTATCACAAGCGCTAATCCATTGGACGTCAATTGTGGCAAGTAAGTAAACTTTTTGGTCAAAAAAATTAACTTGTAATGACATTTTCCCTGTAATACGCCAATTTGAGCTAATTAGAAATCTTTTATTTGGTCAAAAAGTTGACACTTTTAGACACAAAGATATGTATTTTTTTTAGGAATATCTTTGTCATCAATCACAGCTGTGATGCAATACAATATACAATGCTAATGTTGACTATCCCTATTTTTTTTTAGCTAGCTTCAAAACATGAAAACAATTCTACTTCAGAAAAAAGCTAAATATTAGAAAAACAAACATTAACAAAAAGTATATAAAAATGTACATGTTGGTCCCTGTTAATTGACGAGTCGTTACATTTCAAGACTTGACGGCAATAGCTGTCCAAACCATTTTTAACCGGCAGCAGTTGGAGAAGACGTCTATGGTCGTCAATGGCAGTGAGCGATTGGGCAACAGATTTTCACAAAAAACACGTCAATTCCAGTTTTCTTGTCCACTGTGGAAACAAACAAAAAATAAAAATATATGAAGTCACAACATATATCTTATTTTTAATAACAAACAAAAAAACAAGACAAAAAATTGACATTAATACGCAAAAAAAACCCTGAAAAAAATCCTCAAAATCAGGAAAAATAAAAAAAAAAAAGTGTGTTCGATCAATTTTCTTGTCTTTATGCGTCTTTGTTTTGATAATTCGTCTTATTTAAAATTCTAGTTATGAATTGTCTATGGTTATTTTCTGGACGGCCCCCTTAAAGTAACAGTTTGACCTTTTACCTGTCGATAGGGCAGACCTCCCATTTCGGGTCAGCGGCGGTCGTACAGGCTCGAGGGAATGGCATCAGGACATCACTATAGGGGGAGCTACTGAGCACCCAAAGAAAAATGAGAAATTTGGCAGAAAAAAATCCCAATTCACATTTTTTTGTTCATTTTCACCCCGATTTCCCAAAATGCAACACCAGAGGCAAGTGGCAGAAGGTATAGAGTCCAGTAGAAGCAGAAAGTTTGATTCAAAAAGATGATTTTTCATGAGCAGAACCCAATCGAGAATGAAAAGGAGGTGAAGGTCAAAGGTCGGTGTCGGGAAAAAAGCTGATTGGCAAAGTAGAGGCTCGAAAAAGGCCAGGAGTAAAATTAAAGAGTGATTATTTTGGATTAATGTCTTCTAGAAGTCCTTTACAAGAGCTGGGTGTGGAAAACGACATGAATCCGGATGAATTATGAGCATATTTTGGCCACTAATCTTTGTTTTTTGTTCCTTTAAATTGTGTCAGCTCTTGTTAGGGACTTTTATCTAATTAAACTTTGGACTCACTCTTCAAAGACATCTTCCGTGTCCATCCTTCGATAGTATTTGGCCAGTTTGATGGAGATGATGATACTGGGAAGAAGTAGGATGCTGCTCAGCCCAAGTCCGAACCAGAAGGAATTCTAGAAAAATGACCAAAAACAAGCTTTCAACTCGTTACAAACACAGTAGCGTAACGTCTCACAGCCGCCTCATCTATTGTAAACACCGCCCCCTAGTGGCCCTTAATATACTAGTCAATAAAACGTACAAGCGGACAAAAAAAGAAGACCCGGGACGCATTACTGTTTAAGACCACTGGATTACGCTTTTGCTTTTGGTTTTAAGGACGACCAATTCCGCAGAATTTGTGAGTAAAACAACACAATAATTTAGTTATAGATGGTGGTAGAGCATTTGGGAACACTTTTGGGAAAAAAAATTAAAAGGATGTTGCATTGGCCGGGAATCGAACCCGGGCCTCCCGCGTGGCAGGCGAGAATTCTACCACTGAACCACCAATGCTTGAATAAATGACGGTCGTATTGGGAAGAAAAGGTAGGGCTCTCTTACCACTGAATCAGCAATAAAACTGCAGGCAACGATCTCGATGCTATCCACAATGTTGCTGATGGGTTTACATTGCGCCACTTCGGATGTTAACTGGAATTAAAAATAAAACAAAGTACAGTAAACTAAAGTACAGTCCAGTCTTGAAAAACACACACTTTACAAAGAATACTTACAGAGTTATGAACCCAGTTGGTGTACTGTCTGAAGTAGCCAACCAAACTTTGGACATACTTTTTAGTTTCCTGAACACACAACAAAAATAACAACAAAAATGTTAATTTAATGTTCTGGTTTCAGTACCTTTGACAGCCTTTGAGGGGCAAATAAACTAAATTATTTGGATGACTGGTGCTGTCAATGGCAGGCAAAGAGCGAACTTAGACAAAAATGGTAGTCGTCGGGTAAGAATTTGTAGTTATGCGTACTTGCTTGACCACGTGTGAGGCGTTATGGCTGATCAAGTACTCGGCGGCGTCGATGGCGCTCAGGATGTTGGTCACCTTCACCTAAAAACGGGATTTTTGGATAAATAAAAAAAAGGTTAGTGTGTATTATAGTTATAATATGTATATAAATAAAGAAAAATGTGGATGCTTTTCTTACTGGAAGGTCACTGGAGGTTTTTTGCAACTGTTTTATACTTTGACTCATGGTACTCTGCACAAAAAAAAACACACAAATGTTACAATAGTCTTATTTTTCTTGTTGGTCATCATGTTTATGAACAAATTCACAGGTTACACGATGATACACCGCTACAAAAAACAACAACAACTAGCAACACTGCCACAAAAGCGGCTTACCCTGGCACGGACATATTTCTGTTATAGTGAATACAAAGTAAAAATAAAGTCATATAGTTGCATCAGTACATGTATTAAAATGGAAAATAGTGTTGGGCCATATGGGAGAAAATGTTTATCATATTTCTCATTGAATTTGCAAAGTTAAAATTTATACATAATATAAGAAATGAATGGAAACCAATACAATTGAGAATGTTTTTAGAGACTGTTGAAAACAGATTGCGTTATTTTAATCAAATATATAATGTAATGTAAAAATATATATATATTTTTTACATTTTTTTTGTGTTTTTTAATAATGTAAAAAACATAGCTATCCTCATATGGTCCAGCACAGAATAAAAATGCGCCCGGAACGTACCATGGCTTGCTCCATGGGGAGCACCAATTCTTTATGAATGAGTCGAACGCTACTCGCGTGACCTTTTAGCGCATTTTCCAGAGCGCCACGTGGCTGCAAAAAAAAAAAAAAAAACACATAAAAAGTCACATACCAGACACGCTAATGCTTGCCACATTTTTTGGGGGGGGAAAAAAAAAGGATGTTGCATTGGCCGGGAATCGAACCCGGGCCTCCCGCGTGGCAGGCGAGAATTCTACCACTGAACCACCAATGCTTCATGTCTACTCACCAGCTGGTCGGCGTGTTGCTCCAAGTCAGCGGAGAAGGTTAACAGGTCCACTTGGGTGATCCCTTTGTTGACCTTTTTGGATTAGAAACAAATTAATTTTTAAGTTTTTGGTTATTTGATCATTTGAAAAAAAAAAGTGGGTCCACCTCGGCGAGGTAAGCCTCGTAGTCGATGACTCCGATTCCCGAATTGGCGAAGTTGATGAGGTTGTCTCTACCCGCCTGTTCCAGCAACGTGATGTCCTGCAAGTCCACTTGGACGCTCTCAAAAACTTTGCCCAAGTCTTTGTTGTACTAAAAAGGGAGGCTTAGTTAGAATGAGGTTTTTTTTGTTTCTCTGCTGCCACAGATGGCGCTAATCGTCCAATCTAGGAGAGGCAAATGAACAATATTGTTGAGACATTCGTGGCACTGAAAAATGAGTATGCACAGTCTGTTGAGGTGAAGAACAACGCCACCTGGGGGCCAAGTGGGATCCCCTGGTGAGCCAGATCCGGCCCACAAGCCACAGGTTTGACACCACTGTCTCATATGATTAGATATAGGGTGTCAAACTCGGATTAGTTTGCGGGCTGCAATAACGTCAACATGGTTTTAAGTGGGCCGAACCATTTTAGATAGAATATTTATATTTTTATATTTTTTATAAATGGATTAATAGAACTGGATTAAAAACCCTGAATATTCTGTTTTTTTATAGATCAGAAACAATGTTAAATTTAGGTTTTTTAGAGATTATTAGATTTGACAAAATTATTTTTGAACTAAAATACTTGCCACGGTTCTGTTGAGGAATGAGTTGATGTTGAACATGGTTTCCAGTTGCAGAGCGTGATAAAGGCCGTTGTTATCGTAGCATTCCCTATTTAAAAAAAATAAAATTAGAGTCAGAAAGTCGACTGGTTTCCTAATTGTGGTGACCGTGGCTTTACCGACCGGTACATGCTTCCCAGGGTCAAGTCAATGTTGGGGTTCTGAAAGAGCATCCCGGGGAGGAAGTTCTTCTTGGCCGGGTGGACCAGGAAAGGTGTGTCGATGATCTGTATAAGGGATGGTGTCAACTTTATGGGTAAATTCATATCCACAAGTGATTAAAAAGAGAAAAAGTGTGACCTTGAAGAGTTGTCGGTTGGCCAACGGCTCGCACAGCAGCTTCTCCACGTTGCCCCCGACCACAAACAGGGCGGTGACCAGGGCCATCAACAGCCAGGCGAAGATGAAGGAGAAGCTAACACCGCTGTCAACCAAACAAAAACAGACAATATTTACAGCAATCCCTCAAATATCACAGTTTCACTACGTGGCAATTTTTTTTCTGGGGAAATATGTATTTATCTTATTTAAAGTTAATAAAAATGTGAAAATCCATGCTGAAACTCAAAACAGAAGCCACTTTTGCTACTAAGACTCAGGACTGAAAAAAAAAATTCCACTTATCGCAAATTCACTACTTTTTTTCTGCTATTAATAATAATTATTATTATTTTTTAAGTTCATAAAAATTGAAAATCCACACTGTAAGCGGAAGCCAATCTTGTTATTAAGACTGTAGTAAGACTAATACTGCTACACTATAAAAAAATAAAAAATAAAATATATAAAATATTAAAAATGTTAGTAATTTTTGTCATGTGCGTTCTTATGTGTAGTTATTGCGTGTAATCGTACTAAAAAGTATATGATTTTTTTTTACGTACGCCATGAGGAGATTCCCTCCCGTGTTGGACATGCATCCGCGGGTGGTGGGCGTGGCCTGTTTGTCGTAGCCGCAGGTGCCGCACAGCAGGCCCAGGACGTTGAAGGACAGGACCAGGACGGCCGCGCAAAGGACGGCTACGCAGCCAATCCACCTAGGGGCCAAAGAACGCCATGGAACGGACGCGAACATGGCCGCCGCCGCGATCCAATTACCTGTAAAAGTCCATTTGGTCGATCTGCGCGTAGTATGACTCGATGTTTTTCTGTCCTTGGGTGAGGAAGACGGTGAAATTGGCCAGCGAGCTCTCCACCGGGAACATCTTGGCAAAGTCGTTGATTTCCGAGCCGATTTTGTCCAGCGTTCCTTTCACTCCTGAGACAGAAAATGCTAAATTGAATACAACTAAAATATTAAAATGTGAGGGTGGGGGGAGATGAAGGAGGGAGACTTACGAGGTAATGCTGAAGAGAAAGCATCCGAAAGAGAAAAAGAAAAAATAGAAGAAAATGATGATTGAATTCATTATATTTTCATTGAAATAATGACCATGTCTTTGAAGTTTTGTATATTAATAATAATAAGGTTGTGGTACCTGTTACAATATTTTTGGTTTGCTCTTTGACCAGCTTGGGCGTGTCGTTGAAGGACGAGTAGCCCTGCAACAAAAAAACATGAATACAATTCAATAAAATAACTTTAAACAAAACTAAAAATAACTATGTAAGAAGTTTAACTTTTTTTAAATGGTTTTCCAATTCAGATATTGAAAGAAAAATTAATGTACCAGGTTAATAACAACAAAAATATATTTACTACCATCCAAATATGGACATTAAAAAATGAAGTAAACAAAACATTAAAAATACATTTTTTTGAATGAGAAAAAAAATCTGCCAAAAAATAGCAGCCACTTATTTATTGATTTATGTATTCATTTATTCATTAACTTATTTATTACCTATTTATTTATGTCTAAAATGTCTTTTTCTGTGTCTGTATTCTCACCCTCTTGCTACGGTGACAACAACATTTCCCAAATAATGAATCAAATTATATAATCTAATAAATTCTGCTGACCTTTTGCATAATATTGCTGAGGTCCGTCTTGAGAATGACGTGGACGTTCTCCAAGGCTCTGTCCACGTCGGCCAGCTAAAAAAAAAACAAATAAATAGGGTCAAAAGGTCATCGGGGTGGGGCTCAAGGACCCTCGGTCGCTCTCACCTTGGAAAAGTCGGCGTTGACGCTGAGCTGGAAGAGCGTGGCGCGGACGGCGTTGCAGGTGGGCGACACGGCGCCGTTGGTGCACGCCGGGTCCGACAGGGTGTTGGAGAGCGAGGCCCGCTCCACGGCCAGGCCCTCCTTCAGACGCTCCGAGCCTTCTTGGAGGACCTGCAGCGAGGAAGCCATGTTCTCCAGGGATTCTTTACTCTCGCGCATGGCTGCCGGGAATAAAAGAGTGGTGAGGAAATGGACGTCCGTCGCCGTCCAAAATGGACATAAAGGCTAATAATCGCTAGCCACAACGAGACCGCTCGCTAACAACACATTTTCAATCACAGACATCAAAATTAGCAACTTTTGCTTTTGTTACCTTTGATTGCATTCTCAACTTTGGCTAAACAAAAAAAGCAGGAATATTTACATTATTATTGAAAAAGAAAAACTATTAAACCTGTTTGACTTAAAAGGAAATACAAATTTAATGCTATTTAGATTTGCATTTATTTCAATAATGATGAAAAATAAGAATGAAATAATGGACAAAGTGCAAAAATATATTTTTAGGTATGACAAATGACGAAATATATTGCAAATATTAAGCAGGAAGATATTTACATTTATCATAACATAATTAAAATTGTAAATATATTTGATTTAATAATATTTAAATAAAAAACAAAAATCCATCAACTAAAATAAAAATAATATATAATGACTCCCCAAATGTTCTTTTAAATCCACAAACTAAAATATAACTGATGACTGTTTAAGAAAACAATGACCCTACAACACATCAATTATTATTTTTTCAAAATAAAAGCAGACGCTTACCTCCCGCCATCCGTAAGGCGGCGTCCAGCGAGGGAACCACTTCCTTCTCCAGCTGGCTGTAAATCCTCCCACCCAGTAAAGGTCCAATATCTATTGGTCAAAATGGCAGAAACTCCATTTTAGCGACCATTAGTCAACAGTCGGTGGTCGCTAGCCACGGTTTAGCGTCAAATTAGCCTAGCGTACACAGGACTGAGACACTTACTGTCCATTTCCGACAAGATTTTATTCTTGGCCGTGATGTACTGTGACGTCATGTAGTCGATTTGCTGTGGAGGGAGACAAAACAAGAATGGTGGTGAGATGTGAAGGATGGAAAAGCGAAAGAAGATAAAGAGAGGCACTGACGGCCGGCGTGTTGTTGGCAAACGTCTTCAAGTCTCGGATGTTGGTGTTGATCAAACGTCGTGTGCTCTTGATGTGTGAGCTCATGTTGTGGTTGGCCGCGTGAGCCATCATCACTCCCAAACTAACACAAAAATTCATTAAAATGAAGAAAGACATTGTTTTTAAATGTCAAAAATGGAAATATTTTCTGAACTGAAAGTAAAAACCAGTCACTCTTAGCTAGGAACAAGTTAGCATGCAGATTGCAAGGACATGCAAACTGCAAACAGTGAGGACCCACCTGGGATCGAACCCACCTGATCTGCGAGGCCAACGCACCAACCACTTTCTCACCGTACATTTAAATTTGTTATCATTTTTATATTTAAGAATATATTTTTTTTTTCACAGCTTCACATCACAGATTTTTAGTGAAGTTAAAAAAAATATATATATATTTTTTTAAGTTCATAAAAATGTGAAAATCCTCGCTGAAACTCGCAAGCGGGAAGCCACTCCCCTTGCAAAAAAGTATATATAAATACTTGTTAAACTGGGGTGACCCTACTTTCGCGGTGATAATCGAGGGATTACTGTATATAAATATATTACATATATTATACATATTTAAGAATACTTTTGATATCAACAGTCATTTTCCTATTGCAAGAAGGCATGGCTCACACAATCAAGAAGGTGGTGACGACCAGCGTGGCGGTGAAGAATCCCCGGCGGCAGTCGGCGTTCTTGCGCTGGCGCTGGTGCATCTCCCCGCCGCAATTTTCGCAGCAACGGCAAATGCAGAAGAAGGCGCCCAGGACGGGGACCAGCACCACGAACAAAAGGCCCACGCCGCCGCATACCAGGAAGCCCAATTCGTAGTAGGCACCCTGCCGAGAAAGTTTTTCAAAAATCAATCAAAAATAAACGGAAAGTGACCCAGGAAGAGTATATATTCCCCAAAATAGTCCATAGGCCTAAAAAAATGAAAAAGGTTACCTCAAGAAGGAGCACCACGTTGTCCGGCTGCGTTTTGAAAACAAACAAAAAAATCAAAATCCAATTAAAATATGATTTTATCATATTGATAGAAATTGTGAAAAAAATGACAAACCTTTCTCCATTCGTCCAGTTTAATCCCGCCCATATTTTGCTGAATGACTTTAATGATGAAATCTGAAAGAAAAATACAATACAATCAATAAATGTTATTATTCATTGTTTTATGAAATGACAGAAAATAATTTTTAAATTAATATTTCAAGTTTTGGCCTTTTATTTTTGTCAGATAAAGTCCCCAAAAAATTAAGAGAATTTTACGGTTGATTTATTTATTTTTTCAAGGCCATCCTTTTAAGTAAATAATCAAATATTTAATTTTAAATGTTTTGTTGCTGATTGGGCGAAAGTGTTAAACCGTCCCTCCCGTAAGGTTTGGATGGCCAACGAGTCGCTTTCGGCACCACCTGTTCTTCCTCCCCCCCCCCCCTGCCGTCTTCTTAGTTAGCATTAGACGGCTAAGCTTGGACAGCTTAATTCGGGAAACCGCTAGCTGGGACTCGTCTTTGTTTTGATAGCAAAACGTAGCTGAATGGACGACGGAATCCATGTCGGCGAGCCCTCCGTCCAGGTGGTGGAGCATCAAAGCACCCCCCACGAAAACACCCTCCGTTAGCATTAGCTTTACTTGACGTCTCTTCCTGTAAAGTATAAATATAGTGTGGGTCAATCCTGGGTGCTGACCCATTCCGACAGATTAACCTGGCCGGCGTGACCTCCAAACAACCTGCTTTTATTTCAGTCTTACATCTTTGTTTTTATTTTGATTTCTTTTCAAATCATCTACATTAATTTTATTTGTAAAAATAAAGATCTTATTTTTTCATTGATTTTTCCCTTTGCCATGATTTAAAATGAATAAACATTCTATTTTTTAATTGAATTTGACACTTAAATCCATTTCATTTTCTGAACCGCTTTTCTCACAATGTGCGCGGGGGGTGCTGGGGCCTATTCAGGCGGAGGATATCCAGAATGGGTGGCAAGCCAATAGCAGGACACCAGGAGAAAAAACAACCAATCGCTCCGAGCTAGCGACAAGTTAGCATTTAATTAGCTTAGCATGCCTCTTTTTGGGGATGTGGGAGGAAAGTGGAGTACCCGGAAAAAGAAAAAAAAAACCTGGGGAGAACATTCAAACTCCACACATTGCGAGGACCCATCTGGGATCGAACACACGACCCCAGAACTGCGAGGCCGACGTGCTAACCACTTGCACACCACGTTTTTTTTTTTTTTTTTTAAATACTCTCTAAAACAACGATGAGTATTAACGAGCTGATTGACCGTTTGTAGCACCTGTGTCATGTCGGCATATGGTCCGCCTTGGATTAAGGTCTTACGCGGTGATGCAGGTGACTTGAGAAAGCTTCCCCTAATCGCTGATCTGCTAATTGATTAGCCAGCCCGGCGCGGCGAACCAAAAGCGGCAGCGACTTAAAAGGCCTCCAATCCCAACGCCGCGAGCTAACGCGTACCAGCTAACGTGACTTGAAAAACAGTAGACAAAAAATCTGGCCTTTTAGCCAGGGGAAAAATGGAAATTTGGGTTTGGAGCGGCCATTTTGGAGGTCCATTTTAGAGCTAAAAATAGCCTGTCAAGTACAAAAAAAAACTCTTTGACCGTGAAATACGGCGGCCGCGTCTATCGCAAATTAACGTGCGAAAAGTAAAACAAAAAGTCGGCCATTTTGATTTGATATGACCAGAAAACAACCTTAGTAGACTTAGATTATAATAGCAAGATGCATTAAAAAAGCTTTGTGCCAAACGTAAACAGGACGTAAGCCACCAGAGTCTAAAGCAGTTTTTTTTTAGACTCAATTCCACGGAAAAGGGAGGAATGACATTAGAGATAGTTTGAAGCAACGTGGCCGTAAAATACAATAAACGACGATTATCTCGTGTTAGCTAAACAGTGTGTAAACAGTTTTTTGATCGCACACGTTTGGACTTTGTTGTTTAGTGAGCATTCGGTGACTTTACAACCCCCCTTTTAAGTAAACATTTTTTCCTCGCGGTTCTTTTGAAATATTTCTCAACAAAAATATCCAATTGAAGAGATTTTTTTTTTAAATAGACATTTCGTGTGCATTTTATTGTGGATTTTACTGATTGCTGCTATTTGGACAGGTTTTTGTTATTTTTCTTGTTGTCGTAGCATATTTTTCCATCATATTGACGGTTTTCAATCAAATTGTATTTTAAGTCAATTTCTTGACATAAATCAAACTTAAACTCCCAACAAACTAAATTGCTTCTCCAGACTCACCTGTCATAACTGTTTTATAGTGATGGGAAATTAAAATTGGGACAAAAAAGTGCCAAAAACTTTGCAAAATTCTTACCTTTGGGGAAGGAGTTGGGTTGGATGACGTTAAGAAAACCGTGCACCATGTGGAAGAGGACCCCGATGGCTCCGGGCTCGTAGTAAGCGTGGGTGTCGTACACCGCCGACGGGACGAAGCCGAAACTCAGCTGCTCCACCGGGGGCGGCGAGCGCTGCCAGGTGGGGTCCGCTCGGGAGTCGCTCTGCTTCGGTGGAAGTCCGCTTTCGCTCCCGGGGCTAGCGACGACGGCTGCCCAGCAACACAGCAGCGGGACGAGCCACCGTGACCACAACATGTCTCCGTTCGTCCGTCCGTCCGTCCGGCCCTCCGGCGGCGGGGGAAAAAGTGAAATTCAAGGGGCGAGACCCTCGCTGTGTAATCCTCAATACGACACCTGTCCGTTCCGGAAAAGTTTACAAGAAGAGGAATAAAAGCGTTAAATGAAACGTTCTTTTTTCGGCGTCGTCGCGCATCTTCCCCACGGGGTTCGTCGCTCCTCGCACCGGCTGGAGTTGATCACTCAAGTCGCCGCTCCAACTCCAAATCCCGTTTGAGTGAGGGAACGTCGAAAAAGTCACGTGCCGCTCAAACGCCGTAGCTGAAACAAATGAGAAAGGAAACGAAAGAAAGCCGATTTCTTTCAGGTTGTTAGTGCACTAAGCTATTTAGGAGATGTATATACTTTATATTTTATAAATGAATTCAAATAAATCCATATAAGGGAAATGGTGGTTTGCAGGAACAACAAACGATAACATGTGGACGGTCCCTTGAGTTAAATACAGCACACTGGGGATACCGGAAATCGACATTACACTTGAATTTCAAATTAATTAACAGGTGCAACTACTGTACATGAAAAAATAATGTTGTAATCAAAAATGAAGATCATTCTTTTGCATTTAATACAAATGAATTGAAAACTTGTAACAGATCTATTTCCGATAACTTAACATTGTTACTGTTACTGAAAACAATGTTACAGATATGATCACTTTGAAGAGCCATATACAATTGATAATATTATTCATTTTAGGGAATGAGGTCAGTGCGTCAATTAAAAAAAAATCCACTTTCTCTTTCATCAAAGAAATTATGTTGCAACAAAAAGACGAAAAAACGTTTTCTAAACCAAAATAGTTTATTCTTCTCGGAAGATGACATCACACACACGCACGCACGCGCAGACAAAGCGAACCCAGAAGTTATCAGTAACGACGTCAGTCAAAGATGAGACAGTGCATCTCGGCGTAGAGGATTGCAAAAGTCTACACACCCTTACACCTAGATTATTATTATTATTATTATTTTAAAGCCCGGAAAGACGCAAAATACACTCCGATGGACCTTCAAAATAAGGAAACCAGAGTAGTTTTGAATTCCCATGTCCAATCGATCGCTGCCAACCCTCCCCGTCACAACAAATTGGACGTCAATGGCAGTCAATTAATTCAGAGGCTCAAAAAAGAAGACTCGGAGGCATTTCAGGTGAGCGACGTCACTAAATGATTAATCCGCGGTTTAAAATGATCGTGGTAGGCCGACAGCGAATTCTGCCCGGCAACAAGCCAAAACAAATGTGATTGGACGTCTATATCCGTCCGAGGTGTGTAGACTTTTCAACGCCAACGTAAAAACAGTTTTTAAAAAAAAATGTTACTTGACAAAGTCATTCAAAAACGTACAATCCAATATAAAACAATTCAACGCTAACGTTAAAAACCTCAAAATTGTAACAATTGGTATTTTCTGCACATTATGTAAAATGATTTTGGTCTATTCTTATGGATTTTTTTAGAGTTAAAAGGGTTGTTTTTACAAATGGTTTAGCTAGGCTAATCCAGTTAAAAAGAAGGAGTCGTCGTCATTGGCACTGAAACGTGCCAATCATTTGAAGACTAAAATCAATAGTTTCAAAAATGATGGGTCTCAAGATTGAGCCCCGGGGTACGCCTGATTCTTCTTCGTTACTTTGACACATTCCTTCAACAGAAACATTCAAATTTCTTACAATGAAAAAATAAAACAAATTATTCACCTGAATCTTTTGTTACCTAAGTTTAGACATCCATTCAGAAGAGTTGATCACGAGTCGGTACTCAATCCAGTCTTTCAATTTCTCCCATCCTTCCCACTTGAAATGGATTGGACGTGCAGAGCAGTCAATGACATTAAAAATCATTGGAGGAATACATAAGTACATACAAAATACTAATGATGAAAAAATAATAGAACTTTAAATGGGCAAAATAAAGCTAAAAATGTGAAAATCCTAAATTACAAAGAAACTGGAAGCTATTCTCTTACATCCCTATTTTAATTCTTATATATTTAGTTCAAAATATTTTTTTAGTTTCTTGTAGTTTAAATTTAATTCCTAAAATATTTTATTTTACTTAAAAAACTGTCCTACCTTTGCTTTTTTCCACTTGACCACTAATTAATTGAAGGCAAATTACAATTCTTAAAAAAAATAATAATAAAAATAAATTTTCAAAAATGTATATCATAACAAACGTACTTACATATTCCTCCGCTGCTCTTTGATGTACAATCGTCACACGTTGAGGAAACAATAACAATAGCTGCAAATGCTTTGGGGAAGAAAAAAGAAATCTAAAAGAATGAAAAAGACAAAGACAGTGCACTTGTAACCATTACATCAACTTCCACGGCGACTTCTGCCTTGGCCGCCGCCCTCTTTGGGAGCGTTCCGGCCATCCCCCGCGGCGCCGGCGCGCGGCAACAACTCGGCGCCGCCACGGCGTGTTACGAATAAATTAATAAATACTCATCGTCTGGTCGATTCAGTCGATGCGGTTCCCGCAGATGGTGAAGCGGTCGATTTCCAGCAAGTCTTTTTTGGGCGTCCGGCGCGCCGCCGCGTCCTGGTCCAGGCCCGTGTCGGTGTTGATCAGCTTTGCCGCGTCGTCGTCCTCGTCGGGCGTGGTGAGGAAGATGTCCGAGTCGCTTTTGGGGATGGAAGCCGAGGCCGAGACCCCCGCGCCGGGATTGGTCTCCGACACGTAGACGGGTTGCGGGCTGACGGACGCCAGGGGGATCCCGGATTTGTCCGTGGTGGCTTCTACGGAAAAAGATGGCAGCAATTTATTGATTTGGTGGTTTTAGAGTGCCTTTGCTTTTGTAGCATAGCAGAGGCTAATCTTGAAACAGTGGCTAAGCTAGTTAGCATTTAATTTAAATACTTGTTGACTAAATCTCCACCACGTCCAATCATCCTCCTACAAATGTGTTTGTGCATACCTTGCGTGGCGGGGGCGCCCGGCGACGGCTTGGCGCGGTGCGCCCGGGAGTTGACGCGGCTGGACACGGCCGACGGCGGCGGCTCGAAGAGTTTCTCCTCCATGTTGGCCTCCTTGACGAAGGCGCACGAGGTGCCCAGCAAGATGATGCTGTTGAGGACCTTCAAGGTGATCAACCTGGAAAGGAGCAAGCGTCAGGGGGGCGGGATTTGGAGCACAGGGGCCCTGGGGGCGGAATTTACCCCAAATAGAAGAGCAGCACGCACACCAAGGAGAGCGAGCCTTGGATCTTCACAGAGCTGCTCACCACACGGATCAGCTGTACGGAGAAGAAAAAGACAAAAAAATCTTTACATGGTCACCACGGCGAGGGGAAATGGACGTTGGCGTGACCACTGACCAGCAGTGCCAGGGGAAGAGGGATGAAGCCCATTCTCCGGGAAACAGAGTCGCTGTAGTCGGTGTACGCCTGTGCGCAATGAAAAAAAAACATGTTAGCGACGAGCTAGGCTAGGCGCTAACACAAAATATTTTACAGTATCCTCTATTACTAGCAAGAGAAGTCTAAAATGGAATGAATAGCATGTTAGCAACAAGTTAGCAAGATTCTAATGAAATGAATGCAGACTTAAAGGCGCAAATGTGTCAATAAATAGGTCATTATTCTAGTTTTGATTTGTATATAAAAATCCAAAGGCTAAAATAGCATGATTCCCTGACAGACAAAACAACAACAACAAGGACTCACGTTTTTCTGTCGGCTGCTGACCAGGTCAAAGGCCAGACTGGCTCGATACTCTCCGTAAACCTGCCACGTGAGGACAAAAGACACAAAGTTTTATTTCATATGACATATAAGGACATTTAGGACATGTTTTTCAAAATGGTTCCCGAGGATTTCCGGGTATTTTGGGGTGTAACATTTTTTTCAGGACAGTAAGTATTAATTTGGAAGCTAAAATGGACATGTTATGACTTGTTTTGAAGACCGCTTGTGAAAAATGGCCACATTTTCGAGTCATATCCCACAAATTTGTAGTCATGGAAAAAAGGAAGAAGACAACGTCAAGTTTTCTTCATTACAAGGACGCACAATCAACTTCCAGCTTTTACCGTCAGCCAGATTTCGGTGATTAGCTTTGACAGCGTCGGAGATAAAGAGGCTAATCCCCCTCGTGTGTCACCACCGGCTCGCGTTGCGTAACGGCGAAGGAGAGGACGCCGTGGTTCGTCCCCAATAAAGACAAACGACATCGGGAGGGGGAGAGAGAGATGTCACCGGACTCACGTCGGCGCTGATGTCGTTGAATTTGGTGATGAAGGCGTGCTTGACCACGTCCACCGTCACCTCGGAGGCGATCACCATGGCTACGTCGGGAAACAGCACCCACAAGTGGTCTGGCAGTAGAACAACAACAACAACAACAGCACAATTCAACTTGTGTTTCAGCTACTTTATTGTATTTCTTTAAAAAAAACCTAAAATAAAAATAAAAATGTAAAAATAGTTATCTTTTTATTATTTTTTTTATAAATGTATAAATTAAATTAAATAAAAACTCCCAATTTTAATTGAGGTTTACTAGTGATAAACTCATTTCAATGGACAAAATGCCTTTCATTGCCCCTACTAACATGGCCTCCGGGCGGCCATATTGGTGGGGGCGGCAGTCAATGCATTGTCAAAAATACCTGGCATCTCCAGGGATTTTTAAAATATTTTATAAATGCCAATGGTGATAAAATGGTGGCTTACCTGGATTCCAGGAGAACTGCTCCATGTTCCTCAGACAGACGATAAGCAGGAGGATGTAGTTGGTGAACCTCTCTTTTATGTCTGAAAACAAAGAAAAAGCAAGAACATTAGTCTCTCAAATGGACCAAAACCAGTCCGTCCGTTTAATCTTACCGCTGTTGGACATCTGGAAGAGATTGTTCTTCTCAAACTTCTTAAAAACGCTTCCTTTGATTTCCACAAACTGGTAGGAGACAAATAGGAGTGAGCTTCAAGGTTCAGGGGGGGGGGGCGCTATGGTGGCGCCCAGTCCTCACATTGTTGGACATCATGATGGTGAGGAGCGACTTGTTGTGGGAGTTGAAAGCCACGTTGAGCGTGGTAGCCTGGACCATGATGAGGATTGCGTGGAGAACTCATGTCAATCATGTCAAGGTGCCATAAAGTCCATCATGTCCAGAAATACAATATTTGTCTCAATTTCAATTATATGTTTCTAAAAGGATACAGACATAGAGCACAGCCATGAGAAAGTGCGGTATGACGCCGATGTGCGCCCGCTTCTTCTCTTTGGGCTCTGTGGCCGTCCAGTATAGCGCGTCCAGAATGTCCTGACCGAAAGACGAGAAGAGGCGGTCGGCCACCTGGGGAAAAAAAAAACACCAAAAATACATAAATATATAACACATATTCCCCATATTGAGGTTCAACTACAAGACTGCATTTTGCCATCAGTGCGCCTTATAAATGGATTAATATTGCTTTAGCTCCCTTTAACACAGCTCTAATTGATGTGCAGTAATACCTTGACATACGAGTGCCTCGACATACGAGTAATTTGAGATAAGAGTGAAATTCCGGGCAAATATTTACTTTGAGATACGCATCTCCCTCGTACAAAGATTTTTTACAGGTATTTTTGCATTAGCCAGTGCCAAATTAAGGGAAACAAAATGTGCCCAAAGCAATGAAGGGTAGTGCAAAGAAAAGACGAATTATGACAATGACTATTAAGCAGGAAATAATGGAAAAACATGTACGCATGACTGAGCTGGCTCGCCAATACGTATGGAGAAGCAAGAAGTTATCCTTGAAAGCCCCACTACTACTACTACTACTAGTACTACATCTACCACTAGTACTGCTATATTATAAGATAGCACACTATAAGGCGTGGGAAGAAAAAAAAATGTTATAAGGATGTGGAGAGAATGGGACAAAGCGTTTGACCTCCAGCATGTTGTAGATGATGTAGAGCTTGATGACGGACTGGCCGCGGATGAGGTGGTACATCATGGCGTAGTCTACGTAGCTCATCATGGAGTAACACAGGATCATGATGAAGCCTTTCAGGACGTCGCACACCTGGGCCGGCTGCAGGAGACGACCGCCGCTGAAGCGGGAAAAAACATGGCAAGTAACTACCTTGTTTGCTAGCCCTGTGTTTGCAAGTTTCCAAAAACTTTGTGGAGTATGTGTGTGTTTTTCATTGTAATAGAGTACTTTTTCCCAATTATGTTTAAGGATTGTTGTGTTTTTTGGGCGATGATACGGCAAAGAACAAAAATATATTTTAAGTGTTCATCAATGAATTTGTGCTGAAAAAAAACAACAATAAACATGCACGCCAGTTAATTTCTTACTTGAGACCACAGCATGGCAGCGTGAGAAGCTGAAGTAAGGCCAGCAACACTCGGAGAGGCAACAGCGTGAAGACATAGAGGAAGGCGTCCAAGCACAGGAAGAAGCCAAATGTCATCAACTGTAAACAAATGAATAAATATGGTCAAACGTCCAGCCTCCAAGTCAAGTCGACGTTGGATTGGGTCGGTAGCTGACCTTTTCCAGTTCCTTGGGGATGCGGAGGCAGGTGTACACCTTCTCTCTGCGTTCCGTGTACTTGGCCTCGTTGTGCTCCAGGAAATAGCCACGGGTCAGCTCGGTGGTCACAAACCGGACCAGAGACAGATCTAGAAAGGATTTTGCACGATGAAATTATTTTAAAAATATCAACATTATATGCAAAAGATTGGGGGTTTGACCCAATTAAAGAGCTACAAACACAAAATAAGTAATAAATAGTATAAGGATAGTAGGAAGGTAAATAGTGTACGTGGGATAACGTAGCTGTCATGGGAAGCTAACGGTAAGTTAGCATCATGTAGTGATAATATCAACAGAATGGGAAAATGTTATTTTTAGGTCAAGTTCTCGGTTTGGCAGCTTGGTTAAGTCGCCGTGGTGATGGTCAACGGATTTTAGGGCTGTCATAATAACAGGGGAAATTAGTTTAAATAAAAAAACGACAATAAAAGGCGACAATAATAACAACAGCAAGTCCGACCGGCGGCTTGCTATCGCTGTCAAACCGAGGGCATCCCTACCTAGTAGCTGTTAGCCGGGCTAGCTACCTCACCTGATAGGTCGCGTTTAGGCACTTTCCGGCTGCCATTTTTGTCCGTGAAACGCAGGCTGTCTCCTCCACCATCCTTCCACTTGGCCCGGAATGGCCTTGACGTCCTGACGCCGCCTTCCCTGTCCTCTTTGTCCGTATCCTCGCCCAGACCCGTTGTTTGCGAGTCGGCCATCTTGGACACCAAGAGCCAGAGTCAGAGTCGCGCTGCCCAGGAGACTGACGTCGTGCGTCACTCGGATGTGACGCCATAATGAGCGGAAGTTTAGATCTGAAACGATGTCACTTTTCTTTTAGTTTTATAATTTTCTTTTTTTGTTCATGTATAAATATGTATATAATTTATTGCAATACAGTATAAATTGGATACAATAATAATATATTATGTCTGCAAAGTTTCACGTTTTATTTTTTATTAATGTTTTTTTACGAAATTACTTATACATTCACGACTTTATGTATATATTTCTCATTTAAGTGATCTTGTTTAATGTTAATTTAAGACAAAATTTAATTAGACACCGCTATATGGAAGAACAGACTTGGTAATTTTCTAAACGATGGTGGTCGGGACTTAAAGTCAATTGGTGACCTTTAATTTATCCATCCATGCACGCCTATTTGCTTTTGACATCAACACCAAAAGGTCACCAATCAATCCTTCCCTGTCCAGCAATTGGCTCTGTAGCATTGCCCCAAAAGAGCGGCGAGATCGAGTTTCTCCGCCTTCGCGGTAAGAGATCCCTTCCAGCGCCCTGGATTGGGTTTCTCCCTCCATTTCAAGTCCACCTCCGCCGCCGCTGTCTCACCGCCGTCATCCGTGGGGCCCGGGCCTTTCTTGAGCCCTTCCTGGATGCCCTCACGGCGGAAACGGATCAGCTCGTCGGCCGCCTCGGTGCTGTGCTTGGGCTCCGTGGGTCTCTTGCTCACGGCCCTGTCCACGGAGCGCTGGGTCAGCGCTCACATCCTGTGCCAAAGTGCCGCCGACATGGTCAACGCGTCCCGCCAGGAGATGGAACTCTTCACCGGAGACGTCCGCTACGGGCTTTTTGCCGGGGAGAAGAAGAAAAAGTGTGGGCTAGGCACCAGACGCTCCAAAATATACAGTGAGGCTAAATACATTTAATATTGGGTTATTTTTCTGTGATGTGTAAGTGGGTGTTTGTTGTTTTTTGTCTGTTTTAACTTCCTTTATATTTTTTTTTTGTTATCACTTTTTGATATTAAACTAAAAAAGTTACCTTTTGGCTTTTGTGAATAAAAAAATGATTGGATTTTTTTGTGCATAAATTTTAGTCTTCCCAAACCTGGTGCGGACATTAAACGGCAGCCTCCACGTGACAGTGATCCTCTTCCTGCTGGCGGCAGTATTCTTCGCACTGGTCGCGCTTTCCTTCGCCATTTACAACGCTCGCAAAATCCCCTACCAGAGCATCAAAGGCCACAAAGGACTCTACCTGTGGAACGCCATTGCAGGTAAGAGCAAGCGTTCGAGCCCGGTTGCTAGGCAGATTTGATAAAGCCTCACCCCTGTCCAAAGCTACGTCCGCCGGCCTGGCAGCGCTGTGCTTCCTGGCGGACGTGAGACGACATCGCCTCACCGAGCGCGTGGTCAACTATGGGGAGAAGTTCTTCGCCCTGGCCATCCTGGACGAATCGCTGGATTGGTCCTTCTGGTTGAGCGTGGCTAGCGCCGCCACGCACGTGCTGGTGTGCGCGGCGGTGGCCGTCGGACGGGTCAAGGTGCCCAAGGCGGAGGTCAAGAGGCCACAAGAGCCCACCATCTCCGCTCTGGATCTGCTCTACTGAAAAAAAACTGATGGGGTGATGCTAAAGTTCATTGGAGGCTAAGTCTTGTTAGCTTGGACAGGATTTCCAGTCTAAGTGGATTGGACGTCTTCACAGTTTGAATGAATCCATTGGATGTGTATGACAAACAATGATCTTCATTTCCATCATTTTGTGGTCCATTTTTGGTCAATCCCTGTACATTTTGGAGCATTTTCAGCTCACTCCAGATCCCAGGTCATTTTCTGTTTATTTTTGGTCCCATTTGGTTGGTTCTCAGGACATTTTCTGTTAATTTTGGCAAAATTCCTGTTCATTTTGAGGCCTTCCACGGTCACTACTTCTGCACTTTGATCATCTGTTTTGGATTTTAGTGCCTTTCTGAGTTGTAGATTTTGTTCCTTTTTTAGTCAAAGTAAAAAAAGCACCATCGATGAATTAATACGACAAAAATATCCCCAAAACCACAATCTGGTAATATTTTTTTATACTCATTTTCTTTTAAACAGAATCTACAAAAAAATCTCAAGTATTCCGTGAGGGCGGGAAGGGGCGGGTTTTTAAACGAGCCACAATATGTCAAATACGTCTTTTTAATTAACAATAATAATTATCTTCCATTTGTTTTTGTCTTTTTTTGTTTTTTGTTGATGATTCCATAACCATGGCTTGTTCAGTCATGAAAGCGGCCGACGAAAAGCACACAAGCACGCTTGTTCAGCAGGTCCGTCAAGGGGGGCGGGGCCAACAACAACGAAAAAAAAAATAAACGGAATAGTAAAGCAAGGCAGCGTCCGAGAGAAGAAGAAGAACCGTCGGTCGGGGGTCAAAAAGGTCGATTGCTGGCCGGTCGGTGGGAGGTATAAAGGGGGCGGGGCCTGGCCTGGACTGACTCAGTGTGCTGCAAAAGTGGCCTTTTTTAAGCTAAAGTTGGACCAGTTGATGGACAGCCGTTGGCGTGTCTGTCGGGCCGAGTCCAAACAGAACCTGATAAAAGAGAGCGGCATGTTCAGGGATGGGGATTTTGCGGATTATGTAAGAGCGACGTACGTACCTTTTAAAATATTCCACTTCTCGCTCCGTCTCGTCCAACTCCGTGCTGTCCAAATCGATGTCTTTGGGAAGGAATACGTCATCTAAACACAAAAAAAAAACATTTAAGGGAATGAGTAAAAGGGCCATTGTTAGCTGTAATGGTCAGGTGACTGTTTTTGAATGGGTCTACGTGCAGGCCACACCCCTTTCGGTATGTGTGATCTAGCAATCAGTTTCTACAGAATTTCAGGAAATACTTTGTATTCAGTGGAACACATTTGTAATTGCTATTAAAAGCATGAATATGAGAATTTAATCAGAGAACGAGAGAAATTGTCCACTCACCTATGGAGGTATTCATCTTTTCGGTCTTCTTCTTCTTGTTCTTCTTGGCCTTTCCTTTGGGCTGCGGGGACTCGGCGCCGGCGGCCTTCCCGTTCTGCTCCGGGGCTTCCGAGCGGAGACGTAATGGCGGCGAGGGCGACGGGTTGGAGGCGGGCGGACTCTGCCGCCGCTCCTCCTTCAGGCGACTTTTACCGCCTTCGTTGGCGCTCTCCTTGGCGTCGGCGTTGCGGTCACGCAGACGCGACACGCCCCTTTCGGCCCGGGTCTCCGGTCCGATCTCCTCGGGACAGATGAGGCTGCGGAGGAGCTGCGATTTCCCGTCGCGTAGACGCTCCAGCACGTTGTGGGCCGCCGTCCGCTCTGTCGGTGGCGGCGGCGGGAGGGGCGGCTGCGGGTGGTGGTGATGATGATGATGGTGGTGGTCCGAGTGGTTGTCGGTGGGCGCCGTGTTCTCCTTGGCTTTGTCCTTCTTCTTCTTCTTGGCGGCGCAGTGTTGCTGGCGGAGCTCCTGCAGCCGCAGGAACTCGCGTTGGAGCGCGGCTTCCTCTTCGCGGCGCCGGCGCCGCCGCTCCTCGCGCTGAGCCTCGGCCTCCTGGCGGGCCTTCTCCTCCATCTTCTTCTGCTTGTGTCGGGCCCGCTTGGCGGCTTTGGAGCTGGACGTGGGCTTGCTGTCGGCGCTGTTGATGAACTGGAGCAAGTCCTCCACACGCCGGTGGTCCTCCAGGCCGACGCCGGCGGCGACGGAAGCGGGGGCGCCGCCACCGCCGCCGGGGCCCTCGCGTTCGGGCGCCGGCGGCTGATGCTCCTCGCGCTTGGGCTGCTCCTCCTTGCGTTTGGTCAGGCGTAGACGCAGCTTCTCGCGCATCTCGGCGTAGTTGCGGCTGGTGGGCGCCGCCGGGGGCTGCGGGATGGAAAGATGGGTGGCGTTATTGAATTGGAATTGTCTATTTTAATGGACGCAACCCTATGCTCACCCCGCCGTGTCCGAAGAACTCGCAGTAGCAGCAGTCGCAGTACTTTCCTTCCTTCTGATTGGTGGAGGTGGATGTGGAGGAGCTGTGCTCAGAGCAGCTGTCCTCGTCCTGGGTCTCCTCGCCGTCGTAGGGCGGGTGCTCGTAGGCGCCGTTGCCCTCGCACCGGTGGCCTTCGCAGTCGGGATCGCTGCAAGTGGGAGGTCAAAAAAATGAAGTCAGTTCTCAGACCAGGAAACCTAAAAAGTGCTGCATTGGTATCGAGCAATACTAGAATGGCAGTACTAAGAAATAACATCAGAGAAGCCAGAGCCAAAATGGCCGCCAGCTACGCACCCAGCTGCTAAAAAAAAATACATTTATATCTATAAAAATATCTATATCTATGAGTATTTCCACATATATGTATATACATATATATATATGTTTATGTGTGTATATACATGTGTGTATAAATGGGTGTATGTGTGTATATGGATTAAGCAACTTCAATTCTGGCAGATGTAGGAAAATACCTTCCATTGCCCCTACTGAGATGCCTCGGGCGGCCATGTTGGTAGGGGCAACCTTTGCAGTGACCACAAAAACAAAACAAAAAAACAGACCTACCTGCAGACACTAGGAGGCGCGCTGAGCGGACTGTCCGCCGAGGAAATGTTGGGCTCGGCCGGCGGGAGGCACAGGCCCGGATGTGGGTGCGAGTGCGGCTCCCCCGAGTCGGATGCCGGGCTGACGCTTTTGGGGAAGGGCGCCGTGGCGCCGGTCGACGCCGACAGCGGCGGGAGGGGGCCGAGGGAGACGGGGTTGATCCGGGCGGCGGCCGGGGAGATTTGCCGGTGGTCCTCTTTACCCAAACTGTGAAAAACGTCATCTGGGGAGAAGAAGACAAATGGAGGAGGATTTCAAGTCATTAGTCATTACAAAAATATTTTACATAGAAAAAGATGTGTGATGTGTTACTCGGGTTCAAAAATGGATTAAAAAATGACAATTATTGATACAGAAATGTGGCACTCATGATTGACTTTCCAGGACCGCACAAAATGATGCGGCGGGCCACATTTGGCCCCTGGGCCGTACCTTTGACACCAGTGGTGTTAAGAAAGCAAAAAAAATGGAGAAGGGGAGTTTCTTACTGGACTGGACAGCGGTGGCGGTGCACGAGATGGGCGGGGCGGGCGCCGAGGGTGGCGCGGTGGCGCGATTGGTCTCCATGAAGGCATCTTGGAAGTTGTACAGACACTTCTTCTTGGCGCCGCTCTTCTTCTGCTCGCGGGCCTCCGACGACGAACACGAGGAAAGGGACGAGGGCGACGACGAGGAAGGGTGCGGGGCGGCGGGCGGAGCCGGGTGACGGTGGTGGTCCGCCAGGGGGCTGGCGGGCGTGGGCGGGAGGGGGACGTCGGTGGGGGCTGCTGGCTCCAGCATTTCACCTGGAGAAGAAGAACAATATTAGACGTTACATCCATTTCCCCAATTCAACCATTTCCTATTTTTTATTGATACTGAGCAATGTACATTTTAAAAATGTACAAATATAAATATTTTCAATAGATAGACATCCCACATTATTACCAAAAAAATACACTTAACATCTGAATTTTTCTTTTAAACAAACGATAAAGTTTTGTTACCTTCTAAAACGTGTTGTCTGTAGTTTACATAGATATATTTTTTATATATATTTTAATTTGCAGTCTTTTTTAATATTTTTTTTAATTTGCAGTCTTTTTATTTATTTATTTTTTTAGATGAACTGTAAATTATTTTTGCATGGATGTTTTTAAACAATATATATAAATTTTGCCTAATATTGCCCTCAGTTTGCATTGATTTGCCATTACATTTATAATTTGTAATGACTGACCTTGCAACAACTCGGGCAGCAGAACTTGACTGATGGATTGATCGAAGCTCTTCATCATGGTGGCGTCCCAAAGACTTTGAAAGTTGAGTGACAGGCACTGCAGCGAGTTATTCCAGTCGCCCGTCCCCGTCCCGCCTCCTCCGCCGCCGCCGCCGCCATTATTGTAGCTGTTCTGGTAGGCGTGCTCGGGTAGCGTGGGGCTGAAGGCCGGCTGTTTGGCTGCCGAGTGGCTGGGCGTGGGTTTGGGGGGCAAAGGCTGGGAAGATGGGGGTAGAGAGAGGACAGGTTGCAACTACAGAAGCAAGGCGCCATTTTATTTTCCTTTCTTACCTTGTTGTGCGTGAGAGTCGGGCTTGGGGGGTAGAGCGTGGGGTGCAGGAGCCCCCGCGAAAACATGTGCAGCGGTAAGTGCCCGTGGGCCGGACCGTTGTCCGCGAAGGGAGGGTGTCCGTCGCCGGTGGGGCCGGTGGTGGTGCCGACGGCGGGCGGGGGAGGAGGAGGAGGCGCCGGGTGGAGTCGCCTGGCGTGGGCCAACACGTTGGCCGAGGTGGCGTCCTGGTTGCACACGTGGCACTCGCACACGTGCTGCTGCTGCTGGACCTCTTCCACCTTTTACATCAACGGGGGTCACATTCATTTCATGTGGGCCAATTAAATCAACGGTGTCAAAGTGGCGGCTCGCGGGACAAATGTGGCCCGTCGCATCATTTTATGCGGCCCAAAGTCAATGAGTGCTGACTTTGTGTTTTAGGACCAAATTCAAATGAAGAGTAGAGATGTATATAACATTTGCTGATTTTGCCCCTTTTAAATCAATCATTGTCATTTTTTAATCCATTTTTCTGTGTTTTTAGTTCAAAAATCATTTTGTAAAATTTAAAAATATATTAAAAAAGCTCAAATAAACTGGATTAAAATCCCTGAATACTCAGTTTTTTATAGATCGAAAACAATTATTATTTTCTTTTAATATATATTTTTATATTTTACAAAATGATTTTTGAAATCAAAACAAATTGATTAAAACAGGACAATGATTGATTTAAAAAAGGGGGAAATCAGGGAATATAATATACATCTATATCTATCATTTGAATTTGATCCTAAAACAGAATTGATTGACTTTCTCGGGCCACACAAAATGATGCGGCGGGCCAGATTTGGCCCCCGGGCCGCCACTTTGACACCAAAAAAAAAAAAAAACAACACCGAGCCAGTGACTCGGAGTGGGGGCTACGACAAATATGAGTACGAGTTCCTACCTGGCGGTGATGGTTGTAAGACGGAGGAGGGCTGTAGGTATCCCGCCGGCGCCGCCGTCCCTCGTCGTCGTCGGACGAGCTGGCGCTGCTGCTGACGCGAGGCGACTGCGCGGAAATCGGCGTCAAGGGAGAGCGGTCGCCAAAGAAAGCCACGGAGGCCACCTACCCTGAGGTTTTGCGGCCCCTCGCCGTTGAAGTGGTGTCCGTTGAGGGTCGCCACGCCGTCGCCCCGGTAACCGCCGCCACCGACCACGGGATAGACGTCTCCGAACTTGGCCGACGCGGGAGGCGCTTCGTCGTCGTCGCTGACGCTTTGGCGGAAGAAGCGGAAAGTTAGTCGGTGATGGATGCTAGGTGGCGTGTTTGTGGGTGGTCTCACAAGGGGTTGGCGTCCCCGGCGGGCAAGAGGAGTCGCGGGCGTTGATGGACGGCCACGGGGGAGCCGGCGTCGGAACCCGACGCCGAGCTGCCCGACGACAGGCTGGGCGGGCGAGCTTGGGCCAGGTAGTCCTGCGGGACGGACGCCGTCGCCGTCTTGACCGCCGACTCGTCCGCGGCGGGAGAGTCCATGATGCCGCACGTCAGGATGTGCGAGAGGCTGCAGTCGTCGCACGTGCACCTGACGACACAAAAATACAAAATAAATACATGTATTAATATAAGGGGGGGGGGGGGGTAAAGGCAAAAAAAACTTCGTAATACATGAATTGCTTTTTTAAATGACCAAAAGTAGACCCACTTTACTATAAGCAAAGCTATATTTTGTGAAAAAGAAAAGTGGTCAGACAAAATAAGGAAAGAAAAATGTATTTAGAGAGGGATTTTTAAAAGTTTTAATTGGAAAAAGTCCCCAAATAGAAGAAGTTTTTTTCCCCCTCATCCTACTGTGTTTATACCTAGCAAATACCCAATGGATTGAGTTTGTCCACTTGCCACCAACCCTCCCACTCCTCTGCGATTTGACTGTAAAAATGTCTCACCTCCTCCGATAATTGCAGTTGGGACAGTCGGGAATGCCGAGCCTGGACGAGAGCATCCTCATGGTGTCCGTGAAGTTGTCCCCGCACGGCGCCTTCTTGCTATTGTTGTTGGGGAGCTGAAAAACCGACACAACAGCTCAAGCACCCCCATCCGCCACTTTTTCATTTTTTGCGGCGCCATCCTACCTGCTCCTCCACGTATCTCCTCTGCTTGAAAGACTCCCAGTCTTCCTTCAGCATTCGCTGCTTGGTCTTTAAAGTCTGGACGGGACAGACAACAACAAAAAATCAAGATAGGTCGCCTTTGAGGGAGCGACGGACGGACAAATAGGGAGGGAGCTAACGTTTTTGCCCGATGGCGACTTGCGCGGTGGCTCCGTTCTGTGGTCGGCGAAACTGGGGCCCTCCACTTTGAACAGTAGCTGGGGACGGATGGAGGGGAGTGCTCAGTTTTGGTTGGACGGGGCGAGATGGTATCCAGGGACGCCAGGTTAGTTACCTGTTCGTCCACATAGTCGTCAATCCTCTTCTCGCACTCCCGCCACTCGCCGGCCACGGCGGCCATCTCGCGTTCCAGCCGCTGGTAGTCGTCCAGCAGGCTCCGGTACGTGTCCTCGCTGTACGAGTCGTGCGAGGCCGTGCCCAATCTGGGGAAAACAATGGCAACATGAGCGCTCAATTACTATTGTTGTTTTATAAGCGGGGTGCTTTTAGTTTTGAGTTGAAAAGTAGACGACGAGGCTTACTTGAGCTGTGCAACAAGTGCGGGCAGACTGCTGTGCAAGATGGGCTCCGAGAAGACCAAGTTCTCGAAAAGGTGCTTGTTGTGCAGCTCCCACGTCACGTGGAATTTGTGGAGGTGCTTATTCTCCTGAGAAAAAATGGTGTTAGCACGCGGCCCAACCGGAGGCGCCGCCTACCGGATCTCACCAAGGTGAGCAGGAAGCCGCTGATGGTGCGCGCCGCCTGGCAGAGGGCGCTGTACTCCTCCAGCAGGAGGGAGACCAGCCGGTGGGCCCGCGGGGGTCCCTCAGCGGGCCCCGCCGGCGGCATCGGCGGCGGGGACGGCTCCGAGAGCGGCTTCAGGAGCCGCGCCTTCATCTCCAGGACGTACTCGCGGGCCTGCTGCTCCAGACGCTGGTAGAGTTGGTACGGGTCCTTCTCGCACAGCCTGGGAAAATTCAAAAAGGAAGTCGAGTCACGGACCATTTTAGACAGAATATTTACATTTTTTTCTTAGTAAATTGACTAAAAGAACTGGATTAAAAGCCCTGAATATTCTGACTTTTATAGATCTAAAACAATGCTTATTTTTAGCTTTTTTAAATATATTTTTAGATTTTACAAAATGATTTTTGAACTAAAAACATAGAAAAAAAAGATTTAAAAAATGACAATTATTGATTTAAAAAATACTCTAATATTTGAATTTGATCCTAAAACAGAAAGTGGGCACTCATGATTGACTTGCAGGGCCGCACAAAATGATGTGGCGGGCCCCATTTGGCCCACGGACCGCCACTTTGACACCCGTGACGGAAGCATGCCTTTACCTGTCCACCAGCTCCTTGACGCCTTCCTTGTCCGGTCCCAGAGGCTGGTCACGATCGTCCGCCAGCGGCGTCCCGGCCTGCCGGTAGATGCAGCGGACCACGTAGCGCACCTCCGACCAGTGCTTCTGCAGCTGGCGCGACTCCCTCTCCGACTCGGCCGACAACTCCCTGCCAAAAGATCGAATTCGCACATTAAATCATGCCGCCACCACCACCACAGCGTCCAGTTCACGGGCCACCCACCGCCTCTCGTTGCAAGCCTCGCAGCCGCACGCCGTCTCGCCGGGGGCGGGCTGGCCCAGATCGGGCGCCGGCAGCGCGGGCGCGCTGAGTCTGTCCGCGGGCGTCGCCGCCACCAGGTCCGGCCCGAGGGTGCCGTTGGCCGCGGGCATGTGCAAAAGAAAATCCTGACTCTGCCCGGAAACACAAACAAAGTGATCATTTACCCGGGCCGCCACTTTGACACCCGTGTTCTAAAACCCCCGTGGAAAATCTCCTTTTGAAAAGGCAAATGGCGGCGACTCACCCCCAGCTGCTCCAACGCCGTGTGCCGATCCTCCTTCTCCACGGTTCGACGACAGTCCGAGCAAACCCACAGGGGTAGCGGGAGGGCGGCGGGCGGCTGGCCGGTATCGTGCTCGCCGTTCCGCCGGTCGGGTCCGAGCGCCTCGGAAGGCCGCGGGCCGTCTTTGCTGCGCTCGCAGCGGCACAAGAGGCAGCGGTCGCCGGCCGTGTACGTGGCGCGTTGGTTCAGGCCGAACGTGAACGGCGTCTGGTGTGATGGGAGTCGTTGAATAAAAGGACATCCGGCGGTGTCGGCCATTTTGAAAGAGAAATCTACCTGAAGGACGCCGGTGAAATCGGCGTTGACTGGTCCCTCGGTAAACTGGGGTGTGACGCTGTTGTTCATTTTGAGCTGCGGAATAATACGTATTATTAATATGGCAACTGAAATGGATACCTTCGCCAAAATGTACATAGAACAGAAAATAAATCATGAATAACTAATGGTCAGTATTTAAAGCAGATACATTCAATTTGCCTAACTATTGAGATAAGGAGATCTTGAGCCCAAATGGCGGTGGTACTATTTACGCAGTTAAAATCCCATCACAGTGCCAAGCAGATAGCGCCATCATAGGCCAAAATGTGCTTTACAGGAACAGTATTTAAGCCGATAATGACAATAGACATATCAACTGTTTCATTTATATTATACGGTGCCATTTTGCTGTTCAATGCACCGTACGCATTGTTTTCTATGTTGTTTACGTTTAAAACGAAGGCACTGCTACACACACAATCAAGCACTTTTCTCAATGTCAGCCCACCGCCAGGGGGCGAACACACGGTTAAGGTTTCATGGAGCTACCGAAAAAAAAAAACGAACCTGCACCTTGCATTCAGTGACAAAAAAGTCCTGCAAAATGTCTTTTACATTACCAAGTACCAAAAATTTACATTTGTTCAAATTAAAATATTACTAACATCCCATTACATGAACCAAATTCGTCAAAACCCAAACTGTCGCCCCATCTTACTGACTTGAAAGCAGGCGTCAAGTGAGAAATACCAGGCGTTTTTATGCATACACTTCTTAATAGGTTTGTTATGCTTTTATTAATTAACGTGTACTCGAGTAACACCTGCCTTATTCGTGTCCGAGTATCAAAAGCACACCTTTATACAATTTAGACTTTAATTAACCCTAAAAATGTACGGTTTCTTAGAATATTTCACGCAGATTTACATTGAGAAATGGTTCAGATTCTATGAAATGTTTGTTTTAGTCTAAAGGGTTAATTTATTTCCAGCAAAACAAGAATACTTCATAATAAAAATAGTGTGTAGACGTTTTTAAAATACAAATAAAAAACACTAAACTCAAGAGAAAAGACAAGAGTCAAGGCCCGAAGGAGTGAAACCGTTAGCATAGTTAGCTTTCCTATTTATCTTTGCATCTGCCGTGCGTAAAAAAAAACGTATTTTCTCTCAATTTATTTGCTTTTTAAGTCGAGGATAGTCCCGACGAGACGAAAGCCCAGTCACGGGCACTCGAAGGGAACCGGAGGGGCGAAGATAACCGAGAAAGTTGAAGAACTGTGGCAGGGTCGCCTTCACGGCGTCGGACCGCCGATGTCATGTTTACGGTGGCGAAAACGAATAAAATAGCCGGTTGGAGTGCAGACAAAAAGGGGTTCAAACTTCCAAAACAAGACGCCTTTCGACGGCACGCCCGCTACAAATGCAAGATAGCAAGCCGCCTTCCTGCCTTCGGTTTTTTGGGCCCACGTAAGATTAGCGTCGTTGATAATGTCGCGCCGGGTTGACACGCTCGGAGGGAGGGGGTACTTACCTCTCCGTTGATGCCCGTCACGGAGCCCAGGTCTGCGGGCGGAACAGGTGCCAGGAAGCCGGCAGGCGCCGGAACTCCGGGGCAGCCGAGGGCCGAGGCGACCCCGGCCTTGCTGCAGACGACGCCGCCGCTGGTGCCGCTATTGCAGACAGCACTGCAGCTGGTGCCGCTGGTGCCGCTGCCACCGCCCCGCTTGTTCTTCCTGCGTTTTGCCCCACGCTTAGCATCAGTTGGACTCATTTTTCTCCGACACGGCAGGCCGTCCGGCTTCGGTGGGTTCTCCAGTGGGACTCCGGGTGTGGCTTTACGTTGGGAGCGTCTTTTGCTTCCAGCCGACGAGGAAAAGTGCAAAAAAGCCGACTTGACTGTGTCCAATATGGCTGCTTTGGTTGGAGCTGCGCTGCCTCAACTTGGCTAGGGTTGGGGTTGTGGCGTCACTCTGCGTCCGGGAACGCGGGGGCTTGTGGGAAATGTATTTGTTTCGTCTCGGGTGGGACTGGCAATGGATCTGAGCATGCGCTGCTGTCGGCCATCTTTGGTCGCTTCCGGAGGCAGATAGTCTTCGACAAATAAGCAGATTTTTTTTCTTGTAAGATTGAAGTGGAATGTTAGCGCGAGTGGGAAAAATATCACACTGAAAATAATAACAGAAATAAGGACGTACATTAATTGTTGGCTTAAAGCTTTTTGTAGTGATTTTTTTTCATGAAGCTCGCGTGATTGTGGCAAACGTCACATCTGCTTTTGCGGTCATATCCGTCTCAGGCGGATGCCTGACGTGATCTTTAAAAAAAAAAAAAATAATAATATTAATGTCATTATCCAAAATTAAACATAAAAAAGTTTTATTTTGTATTATAAAATGTTCATACATAGAAAGGCTTTTATTTGAGAATGTGTTTTGATTGCTCAATGTCTTGAGTTGGCAAAAAATGAACAAGCATCAAGTAGTGACAAAGCCTATCAAATTAACCTTAAGGACAATTGGACACCACAAAGCGTCTGATATCATGAAAGAGATTTTAATATTCTTCCTTCTGTGTGCCTTTGTTTGTTTGCCCTTATATTTTCCTCCATCTTTGATTTCCATGAAGTCGGACATCCCCTTCCCCAACTAACCCGTGAAGACATAGTATGTTTGTCCTCAAGCGTTACTACGCACGGCTTTCTCACACTGTATTCGTCACGTTTGTGTCACATGACCAGGGTTTTTCCCACCTCACGCTGCTAAACGTTAGCAGACACGCTACGGGTCGGCCTTGTTTTTTTTTTTTTTTTTTTTAAGCGTTAACTTCCACTGACTGCAATCGAAGTTCAAAGTTGAATGGACGCCATCTTACCTTGGGGAAAATAGAAAGTCAAAACAGAGCATCACTTTGGAAAATAATTTATTTAAAAAAATACAGGGAGAAAAAAAAGGACCATCTTCCAAAATGTTTCTTTGCATCAATTGAAAATGGAATAAATACAGTTGAATTATATTAAAATAATATCGCAGTAAACGACTGTTTTATGGCTTTTTTGTATGATAATAAATTATCACAAGATCATTAGCACCGTATTTTGTATTTTTTTTACTCGCCGGATTCAACCCTTTATAGGGCCCTGAATTAAATACTATCTATAAACAGAAAATGACCCGAAATGAACAAGGAGTGACCCAGAAATGACCAAAAATGAACAGAAAGTGGGCCAAAATAGACCAAAACTAAATAGGAAGTAATCCACTTGTAAATGTGTGAAAATAAACAGAAAGTGACATCAAATGAATAAAAATAAAATCACTTTGAAATGAACCCACTTCTAGAAATTAACCTGAATTCAGCAATTACTGACTTGTATTTTCTAGTTAAAACAAAAAAAACATAAAAAACGATTTAAAATTTGACTAGTTTCTAAAAAAGTACTTCCAAGTAAAAAATATATTTAAAAAAAATACAATTACGAACTATTCATTAATTTTTCGAGCCACTTATATTTTTGGAGGGTTGCCAGAGCCTATTAATGCTTTGGACTGCACTAAAATATTGAATAATAAAAAATACCAACATAATTATCCATGATATTGAGGCTGAATTTTTTTTAATAAATGTGGCAAATTAGGCACTTGCCCTATAAAGGGTTAACCGGTCCTGACAAAAAAACTAAAAAATAAAAAGGTGCATAATAAGAGTTTTTTAGTTGAGGTATTCCACATAGCGCTCACCAGTTGGCGCCGTCCTCACGGCGGATGAAGTAGTGACCGACATCTTGTTCGAGGGCGGCCGTGCATCGCGGGCACCGCGGTGCCGCCGTTGTCGTCTCGCCGTCGTCCGATGTGCGTCGCCACCGCGAGGATGACGACACCCGGTGGCCGATGTGCACGTGACACAGTGGAACCACATCAGTTTTTTTTCGGCTCGCTTCCTGCAAAAAAAAAAAAACATGTTTGGTCTTAAAATAAATAAATACTTCAAAAATGTGATAAGATATTGAGTGATTGGCTGACCTGTTGGCGTAGCTGTTGCTTTAAGAGACCAATCTGCTCTTTGAGGTCTTGAAGACGTCCTTGAGCTCGCTCGCGGTCGGCTCGCTCCGACTTGAAATCCTCCGCGTAAATGACTGCCTAATCCGGTCGTAAAAACATCATTCATTTCTCAGAATCTTCAATTCATAGAATTAAAAGTTTTTAGATGTGCGAAATCTGACCTGCTGCTCCAACATCCGGACGCGATCTCGTTCTTCGCCGGCTTCTTTGCGCAACCTGGCGCACTCGTCTATTTTGTCCTCCAGCGACGCATTGAGTCGGACGACCTCTCGGCGTAGTGCCGTTGAGCTGGCGGCGCCGGCTTCGCCCGCCGGGGCGCTTTTGAAGCGCTGGCGAAGTCCTCGGATGTAGTCCTCCCGGGTCGAGTCGTACTTTTGCCACTGCGAGTTCAGACTTTGGACCTGCCAACACAAAAAATGGCCTTGCCTTTAGTATTTTTATTATAGAGTCATAAAAGATTAGTTTTCCTACGTATGAAATGCGACGTTTGAGCTGCTCGTTTTCTTCCTGTAGTTGTTGAATTTGGGAGTTGGGATATTCCAGTGCGTCCGACGATATCTGAAGTGAGCAAAAATGGAAAGTTGGGGTTAAAAAAAAACTGTTTTTTTAATGGTGTGGTCCAATCACTTTGGACTGGGTGACAGAAACAGTGAAGGAACATTATTTATGAGTTGACATAGTACAAGAACGTAATAACAATAATAAAAATAGACAAACGGAAGCAGAAAACCATTAGAAAAAAATGGCAAATTGATTTGTTTTCATTACAATTAAAAATATACGTCTAAAAGAAAACATTTGGGAAATAAACTACATTCATTTAAGTAACACTTTTCCTTACAAAGTTCAAGGCAAATTAGAAATAGAAAACGACATTGAAAAAATATGTTTAAAATAGGGAAAAAAGAAGAGGATGTTAGTTTAAAAAAAAAAACAATGTAAAATGTTAAAATAAAAATAAAACATTTGAAAAGTAGTTTAGAAATGTAAAAAGTAAATTTTTATCTTATTGACATTTTTCTAGTGACTTTAAATCAAAATCTACTGTGAATTTTCTATATTTAGCACTCGTGTATCTATTTTTGAATCGTCAATGAAATTATTTAAGAGTTAAGAAAAGCTTAAAAAAATGTACCTCTTGCTGTGTGTCCCCTTTCAAAGGGTCGTCAGTTTTAGTTTGTTTCAATTGACAGAATTCCTCCCACCAATTGTCCAGAGACTCGTCGGAAGGAGCAACGGTCGTCGTAGTCGCCCGCAACCTCGCCTCAAACTCGGCTCCGAAGCCGTCCTTCTCCGTTAACAACTCCGCCTCCTGCCGGCGGCTCTCCGTGAAGAGCCCGGCTTGGCACCACGTCTTCTCCACCTCGGCTCGCTCCATTTTGGCGCCAAGAGCGTACCAAATACGGGGGCGGATGAGGGGGGATTTAAAGCAGAATTTTAGTCACCCACCATATGTTCCCCCGGCCGCGTTTCTTCGTCAAATGAAGCAGAGTAAGGCGCGCCTGGCGTCGACGATAATAGAAGCGAGCGAACGGGGGATTTCCTGGGGAACTTCCCCGCGGACTTTTTGGGACATTCGTCAAAGCAGACGCCGTGTGCAGTCCTCGCAGACACGCCTGACGTCTCCCGCAGACGCGACAACTCAATCGCGGGAGTTGTCTTTTATGAATTAGTCACCATTTTTTAACGTGGAAAAATGCCTGGCTAAATGCCAGGCAGGGAGCTCCCCGAGTTACCGTAATTTACAGACTTTTTGCAACGACACGTAAAAGCGGCGTGAACAAGTACCCGGATGTGACTCAATTTACTTACTACGTCTGCTGAGTAATACATTACGAACTACTTTGGGTCATTTTTATGTTATATGTGGATTTAACATCACATGGGGAAAAAATAAACAGTTACTCAAACCGGATCAACTTCTGCTAAAAATAGTTTTCTGAAAAAGCTTTGTTTAAAAAAATAACAACAGTATTGTGGGTGAATTCCACAAAGATTGTTTTTACTTTAATACAATTCTATACTATTTCGTGTGTTCGGGGAAATGTTTGTTCTCATTGTGTTTCCCCACACGTTTCACTACCCTTGAAATTAGGTTAATTGTCGCTACCTTGTGGACAAATTTGGTATTACCATTCGATCGATTATAACCATTGACGCCAATTAGGTATTCAATTCGAATTACATAATTGATAACCACGTAGACAGACGACGTTTGGCGATGTGCATTTAAAAAGGAAATGTAATTATTATTATAAAAATAATTATTTATATACTAATTAACGAATGCTGAACAAAAAGCCATGAGTCATTAAAAATACAAATCATTCAAAAACAAAATCAAACTGTCTTGCGTTGAAAACTAACAAAAAACTCATAAAATCAAATAACAAATCTCATGTAACCTCACATATCTCAACTCTATCTGCCATTGACGACAATATCTGTCCAATCCTTTAAAACTGGGAAGGCCCCCCAAGCCAAACTTTTCCCCGCGTATGCTACGACATCCCAACACGACCTGCGCGCATCAATTGAATCGTAAACCTCCCACGGGAAAACCGGCGTCAGCATTTTAGAAGCGGCTTGCTAACGCTGCACATCGATAATCCGCATTGCCAATTAGCCCGGGCCGAGCAATTAGCACCCGACATTAGCATATTGCAGTCAACCGCACCTTAACGCGCTCAATGGCACGGAAACGTGAGCCACGCCTCCCAGATGACATCACAATCTGGCGGCTATTGACAATTCTATTCTGTAGACAGCAAAAAACGTCTAATATTCTTTCAAGCATACGTGAGTTAGCTTGCGTGTTTTGTTAGCTTTGTGCCTTAGCATGAAAAAGACAGCCAAAAACTAACTTTTGTTTTGAAGAAAGCATTGTGTATCCATCCAGATCAGCAAAATCAAGGAATTTGGGTCCTTATTTAAAGGCCGCATCGATCCAAGTGTCCCTGAAACTCTGTGAAAGTACCTCACCAGCATTTAAACCACACACACACTCACACACACCGTCAACTAGCTCAATGGATAGTGCTTTGTTGGCAGATATGCTATCTTTCTTATTAAATATGCCAAGGGCTGTCTAAAATGGCTTCTAAGTACTTTTCAAGGATTTCGCATTCTTATTTTATGAAAACAATTCAGTCCCCAAAGACAGAAATATGAAATTTGCTGCGTAGAGGTATCAAAAGTAGAGCTAGCCAAAAGTCAATAGAACATATGGCCCAAAAAAACATAGAAAAGTGGTTAAAAGTGGCCATTTTGGATCTATAGGACACTGCAAAATTAAGAAATAAGTGCAAATGTGCAGGCTACAGCACCCCCATGATCATTGTGAGGATACGCGGCTTCAGAAAATAAGCGGATGAAATGTGGAACAAATGAAATTTATAAAGCAATAAGTCTCAAAGCCATTTGCGAAAATGATACAGGAAAACAGCCATTTTGGTTCAGGAGGCCATTTTGAATCTGTAGTACATAACACAATAAAAAAAACTATATAATCCACATTGAATCCAAACATTTAACGAGTCAAAGTGAAAGTTTCTGAGGTGGCAGTTTACTCATTTTGAATATGTTAGCTAAACGAAACTACAGTTAGATCCACATCTGGGTCTTTTTTTGCCTGCCTGTGGAAAGGATTTACGGCGCCGGCCTTGGCGAGTGGACAGCTTGTCGCCGGGATTGACGTCAGCACGCGGCACTACCCGCAGAGCGCCGGGATTAGCGGCGCGGGGACGCCGCGCCATAATCTCGTTTAGTCGTGGATCTTGCCTAGATTGAGCTGTAGTGATGGGGGGGCGCCAGCGGCGTGGCACGTCGCCCCCCCCCAAACCCGGGTGGTCCCGCTAACCTCTCGCTCGGAAGGAGAATGGCGTGATGGGAGACTACAGGTAAGATCCGCGTGAGCGCGTGCAAGTCACCAAAGGTATTTGTCAATTAGCCGCGTCTCACGTGCGCGGCGGTTGAGTTGGCGTGCTAGCATGGCTTGGAAAGACGTGATTAGTTAGAAAACTAAAAGTAACGAGAAAATACTAGAAATAGATCCAGTTCAGAGTGTTAGCATGCAATGGGGAAACTAGTTAGCAGTTAGCATCGGTGCGTTAGCGGTTTTATTATTGTTCAAGTCGTTTGTTTATCATAAAAATCATAATGTAGGCATAAACTGGAACCCTGCTTATTTGAATGTTGTGATTTAAAAAAAAGTTTTTGTGATATATAGTATAATAGGGGTGCAGGGTATCTCGATATATACATAAAAATATAGAAATATGGCAAAGAAATATTGCATATGCTGGCCAATGCTAGTTTGGGTGAAATAGATGTCTAATAATCGTCTTGTTGTGAATTATACAAAAATCGACAAACGTCCAATGCATTCAAAGTGGGAGGGTCGGCAGCGAATGAAATTGTTCACTCATTCGGTGCCATTGACTTTGATAGACTTCTAATAGTCCCGTTCTGAATGGAAATGGAAAGCTCCAATGAATTTAAAGTGGGAGGAACCTATAAAACCCTCCCACTTGAAGCGGATTGGACGTCTATCGCCGTCCATTGAAAGTCATGAGTGCAAAGAGGGAGAGAGCGAGAGAGTCATGAATGTCTATGAGCTGCACTTCTTTGCTACTCCAGTAGTTACTGTAGTTCTTCCAAGCGCATGTGTGTGTGTATGTGTGTGTGAGAGGGTGAGTGAGTGAGTGAGTGAGTGAGGGAGTGCGCGCGTCCGGGCGGATGTTTGAGCTTGGTTGCGTCGCCTGCCTTCACGGACCTTCTTCTCTTTCTTCTTCTTCTTCATCTTTTTGTTGGACTCACAGCTCGGAGCTCCCGGACGACGGCCCCTCGGCGCCATGGGGGGCTCCCGGACGAGCGGGGCCGGCCAGCGCCGCACTTTAGCGGCGTCCTAATTGGGAGCGCTGACCGGGGGGTTTGGGGGCGGGTCGGCCGCGGGGTGTCGGAGCCGGAGGTCCGCGTTGCTTCTTTTTTTTGGGGGGCTATTTTTGGGTTTTTTGGCAGTTTTTTTTTCTGCTGCTTGGGATGGAGCGAGTCCCCCCGGCGGTGGCCGCCAAGATGCGCTGCTTGACGCTGCTGCTGGCCGGCTTGAGCGTTTGGGCCAAGGTGGGCCGAGGGGTGGACTACGACGAGCGCGATTACGACTACTACGACGACGCGGCGGCGGCCGCCGCCGATAGACCGGACGCCGTGGACTACAAGGACCCCTGCAAAGCCGGTCAGTGTCGCTTAATGTGGTACAATAAGTTAAAAATGGGCTTTGCATTGTGTCTTTGAGTGACAGGAGTATGCAAAGTAAAGAAATGTTTATATTGCATTATAAAATAGACTTTTAATGGCATTTTGTCATCTCAAATTTTTGCACTTGCAAAATATTCCGTCAATTCAGTCAATTTGAAAGTGCTGGAATTGTTTTAATATATTGTTAGACACATTTTGGAATGATTTAATATATAATACTAATGAGGAAATGTCTTAATATGCAGCAAATATCAGTGTGGTAATGCTCGCTCCCTCTAGTGGTGCACAAAGGTATCACTGAATTTAATGTTTACACTGGGGGCGAATTAAGTCGTTTTTAAAAAAACTACATATTAAATTCTTGTAAAATGTAAATTCTTATGGAGATTTAATAATACATAAGAGCATTTAAAGTGGGCCTTGTTCCAAATATATGAATGAGTTAATCTAATGTAAAATATTTATATATATAATATATTCAATCCATCGCCACCCTCCCGCTTTTAACGGAGTGGACGTTTGTCATCGTCAAGGCCAGCCAATTACCTAATGAGGGTTAGCCTGTTGCGCTAACGTGGCACTCGGGACCTATTTACGATCAAATTGTTACACGGAGGTGATATACAATGCACAAGGGTCACGTTTAGGGGCGGCAACGGGCTAAATAACAGCTGGCCAATAAAATAAAAGCTCCCAGGGAGGCTGTTTGTGGTCAAAATGTGACAAAGGAGATCCGAAATGTCATCCAAGTCAAAAAATGAGGCCCCTTTTTAAATGCACTTTTCAAAATGAACCAAAAAATATGCTTAAAACAAGTTCAAAATGAACTACGATCTGAGCTCACATTACAACTACAACAGAAGCGCTAGTGCGTTAGCCCTCTGCTGGCTGACGCAGAAACTACAGTCAGCACCGCTTGTTAATTAAAAGCAACTTTAGCCTCCAGAGCCTTAGCAACCAAGACAAACAAGAGTTTTTGTGATTGGCTGATGGTGGAAAGAGGGCGGGAAATCCCTTGGTAACGCAGAATCAAAACAATAACTTTTTGTGGTCGCAATTTGTCAAAATGGGAAAATATAAGTTTAACCATCGAGAAACATCCCACAACCATTTCCAAAAACAACGTTCTCAAACGTCTATTTGTTCCATTAACAACCACCAAAATTTGCAATTCAAGCGAACAGGTGCCCTCGTAGCTCCTCCCACTTTCACTAGAATTCCACGACAATCCTGGCGTAAAAGCCAAAAAACGTCTGGAATGTAACGCCATGCACGGCAAAAGTACAAAGTTGGCATCCGGCCACATTCCGCACATTCCGGACATCCCAAAAACCTGACAAAGATCGGCTTGTGCACCTTGCGCTTGTGCGTCTTACCAATTTTAACCAATTATCTAAAAAAAAAATAACAACAATCTCCAAACATCCATCTTACAAACAGAACTGAAAGCAATTTACAAAAAAAGAGCCAAGATGACGGCGCGGACGGGTGCAGTCTCTCTATACTCTCCACTTTGGTGTCTATTGGTTATTTACCAATTTCATCATACACAGCTGGGTATAATGACAATTGGGCTTTTGTCAAGTCAATGATGATGACAAAGCCTATGTCCCATTCTAACAAGACCCTAGCGCTAACGCTAACCCCTTAGCGGCTACCCTGGAGACGCCACCTTTTTAGGAGTGAGGGGCACGACCTTGACGGGTCGACTCAGGCTGGCGGCGGCCGGCCATTCTGCCTCCTGTTTTCACACGCCGGCAATATTTGCCGGCGGTCTGCTTATCTGGTCGGACTGTGTGGTTGCGGGACAACACATGCACGCACGCACGCACGCACACACGCACACACGCTACGCTCCCTCCATTCACCCTGGCTTATCTCTTCCTGCTTGTCTGCATCCTGCCGCTCAGCTGGAGATGACACACACGCACACACACATGGCGCTCCGGAGTCATTCATGCTTCCTTCCAAAAAAAAAAAAAAAAAAAAAAAAAAAATCACGGAAAGTACGAGCTCGCGCACATACTACATTCGTGTGTGTATGTGTGGTGAGCTTTGTGGGGCTCCTGGAAGACGGAAAACAAAAGCTTGCTGGTTCTTACTCAACTTTTCAGACACTAAGCCATCCGGTAGCAAGAGAATGTGCATCAAAATGTAGCTAGTTTAGCTTTACCAAGTCGTTTTAAATCATTAGATACATTTGAAGTAGCGTTGCACCGATACAGCATCAAAACGACTTAAGTATAGAGGAGTACTTAATAAATAAAGAAGGTGCATATGCTACGCAATATGTAAACATTCCCAAATCTAGCATGTAACTGTAGGTCACCTGACCCAAAATGGCCGCCAACAACACAGTCCAATGCAAAAATAAAGCCATTTTCAAGTTGATAAATCATCCATCTGATGTGAATTGCCTCTAAAAGAATTCACTACGACTATCTGTACATTCAAACCTCCCACTTGGTTGACATCGCCCCTATCAAGATGGCCGCCCCGAGGCCATGTCCATAGCTAATCAATTAAAATGAAGCAGCATCAATTTCAAATAAATTAAACGTTTAACGCCATCAAAGGCATCCAAAGAGTTTTATCTTTAAATCCTGTCCATTCCTTCCAACGACTTTAACACTTGTAGATGTCCAATTAGTTTCAATGTTAAAATCTGGCCTATTTTGCCAAAAAACACACTGATTCAGTTCAGTGAGGACAGCAAAGATTTCCCAAAGTGCTTCTTAGGATTCCTGCCTCACGTTGTTAGCTCATTGTTTCCCGCATCGTGGGTGGGCGAAGGCGAGGGCCGGGGGTTGGAGGTGGGGGGGGGGGGGGGGGGGTGTTTAGCGAGGGGTGCTGAGCGCTGAGTCGGCATTTCCGTCACGCCGCTCACCTACAACGCGTCCGCTCGATTGACATCAATATTCCATGTGGGCGCACGCTTTAGTTTGGAAGGCTTTTAGCGTCAAAGTCACCTTCTGCCGCAGGCTGCTCTTTTAACTCTTTGTCTTCTATTGACACGCTAACCGTTAGCGCGCTAGCGGCGACGGCGATGGCCACCTCCAATCCGTTCCCGGTTCAAACATTAGGCGGGGATCAACGAGCCGCTTTTACAATGATTACTTGCAGGCCAAAAATCCTCCAAAGAGATAATCTCTTTTTAATATGACGCTAGAATAATTTGACGAGGCGGCACATGTTAGCGACACATGCGTACATTCGGGACACGACGCGAGGTGACCTCACGGTGGCCGCGAACTCAAAAAATGACAAATCAACATGTGGTTTTAAACAAATGACATCATTAAAAAACCAAGGGGGAGCACTTTGGGTGGTGACTAATTCTTGGGAAGAGCCCGGGTCCAGCAAGTACACATGTCCTAATCTCAAGAGAAGGCTAGTTTTGAAAAAATAGGCAACTATGTACGTAACTATGAAAAAGTCACTCATGAGAAATGGACTATTACATGGAAATGGTTCTGGTAAACCTAGTGGTTGACTACTCCAGCAAGTAGACCTATCCCGGTCGGTAAAGTTTGAAAAGTGTATTCAGCAAAGCTATTAGAGAACTAAATATACATAAAAATTGTCCCGGTAGAACCTGAGAATGGAAAGTGAGCTAGTCAAGATTGTGATAAAAGTGGTCAAAGACCAGTAAGTAGACAGATCCTTGGTAATCAGATATGGATAGATACTGACTAATTCATGGAAAGCGATGAAGTGGACATGCCCTGGTAACATGCTTAAGTTGAGGAAGCATAAAAAGTGTTCCAGTAAATAATGTGACAAAAAGAGATTGACTATGCCAGTGACTAGACACAGCCTTGCATGAAAAGTGTCGTAATTGTGAGGATCTGACTACTAAATATGAATGAACTTGTTTCACATGAATGGTGGACTAGTCCAGTAAGTAGACACTCCCGTAGTAACAAAGTCAATGGGTGCTTGACTACTTCAGTAATTAGACACAAGCTTGGTAATGTGATTGTGGGAGTTAGTGATTAATGAATGAGGTCATTTGTGCTGTCATGTCTTGCGTTGTTGAGCAATGAGCAGCCATTTTGGTTGACTGAAAGCGGATGGTTGGACTTGGAAGAGACCATTGGATAGAAAGTGGACAAATGACAAGGGGAAATTGCAAGATTCCATGGAAGTGCCTGAGTTGCATTTGTTTGTGTTATTCCAGGAAGTAGACATCTCCCTAAAAAGAGCAAAGTGGTGATCCGATGGAAGAATCCGTTGTCGGGCTCTGATTTGAAAATTTGGATTTTCCCCCACCCAGATTTTACAGCCAGGCGTGGAAGTGGACTTTGCATTTTTTAGCAAGACCGGCGTCACAGAAACGGCGCAGATGGAGGACGCCCCGAGTGTTGAATATTTCAGCGTGTCAAAGTGTGACTCACGGCGTTCGCACGAGCCACCGTCGCATCATTTCAGGTCAAGAGGAGAGGCGAAATGGACCTTGGACTTTTTTGGGGCGGTAGACATTTTGCCTCTGATCCAAAAGCAACCAAGGACAAAGCGTGCGGTTTCCTTGGCGGATCAATGGCCGACCGACGTTCACTTTCTAGGGTGACCTTGGGCTATTTAAAGCGGCGCAATGCCGCAAAGTCCGATCCATACACTTCAAACTGGGCTTCTTCTTTCATCAAGTAGCTTAAGATTGTTGACATCAAGGTTTTGGTTTGGCCTTACTCAGTAAATGATGCAGCATTTTGGTTCAAGAGAGTAAAATTTTGACAAGGAAATGGATTTGAGAGTCAAGATTAAAGACAAGAAAGTGGTGTAATTTACACAAGGCGAAAGATTGTCATAGAAAAGTTTGGTTACAAAAAAGGTCTGCCTAGGTCTACAATGCTTTCTGTGTCTGAATTACGAGATGAAATAAAATTCTAATCTAATCTTCTCTGTTTCATTACTTCAGTAGAAGCCAAATGCCCAACTAAAAATTATGTTCTATAAAAAACACATTTCCCAACTGGGACAATCAGAATTGAACAAATCGTATCTTTACAGCGGCGTTCTGGGGCGACATCGCCTTGGACGAGGAGGACCTGAACATGTTTTGTGCGCACGGCGCCGCACGTTTGACGGATGTCTCGCGGGGGACGCGCAAATCAGGTGAGCACGGTGGCATTTAAATTTAACGGCTTAAATTGAGCGCATTTTACAATTTCAGGTGTGCCGGAGGAACGCCAAGTCAGTAAAAAAAGAGGTTCTCTCTACCTGCTTTTGGAGAGGTTGCGACATTTCGGATGGAGTAAGTTGACTCAGCAGCCTATGTCAAATCCCACATGCAGTTACACTCCAGTCCTGTAGGGGGCAGATATAGAGATATATATATTTACCAATATTCTTCATTTTTTTATGCATTTGGATTTATTTTTGGACATTGAAAATAAGAAAATAATATTAAAAGTTTGTTATTGTCTTTTTAGTATTTTTTATTCTTAAAGTACTTTATTAATGACATTATTTTATAGATAAAATATATATATATATATATATATATATATATATATATATATATATATATATATATATATATATATATATATATATATATATATATATATATATATATATTTTTTTTTTTTTTAAAGTACTACTACCCTTTTTTATATATTTATTTAGTCTGACTATACCTTTCGAACAATTTAAAACAAAAATTAGCCTGGTCCCTACTTTATTATTAATATCATTTCAAAAATCTGACCGTGACACTTAATTTTTTTATTTGATTTCTTTTAGACTTCTTCCCAAAATACTCTGGCCGCAAGAACCGAAACGGCGAGAGCGGCAACGGCCGCTTTCCCCGAGCGGCCACCTCACGCGCCGAGAGGATCTGGCCCGGCGGGGTCATTCCCTACGTCATTGGCGGGAACTTTACAGGTAACAACCAAATGGAAAAATTCGACGGGGGTGCTCCCCACATTGGATTTTCCCAAAAATAAAAGGTTTCCTTTTTTGGGGGGGGTTCCAGGTAGTCAGCGGGCCATGTTCAAACAAGCCATGCGGCACTGGGAGAAGCAAACCTGCGTGACTTTTATCGAAAAGACGGACGAGGAAAGCTACATTGTCTTTACCTACAGGCCTTGCGGGTGAGCACTTTTTGACAAAAATGTCTGTAAATATTCTCTTTTTCATATATTTCTTTAAATATATTTTTTCCAATGAAAATAGAAACCGCAAAAAGCAAACAGGATTTTTTTTCTACACAAATAAAGTTCATTTTGATTGATTTTTAAACCAAATTGAACATGGCGGCGTATTGAAACGCATTGGTATTTTTTTGTTTGTTTCGTTAAAGGGATTCAAAAAAAAATTTGCTAAGCCTCGCACCCATCCGGGCGAGTCGAGGACGCGTACGTCAAGCGAGCGCGTTACTTACGGCCGGCCGCGTCGGAGATTAAACCTTTTAATCGGCTGTGCGAAATACGGACGGACGCAAGGAAACGTGAGTGGTGCGGATTACGCCATTGCTCCGATGACGGGGGGGTGTTAAAGTGAAAGAGTGGAGAGGAAAGGGGAGGGAAAAAAACCATAACTTTAATCAGATTTGTTAGCCTGGCACGGATATCTGGGCCAAGTAGAAAAGGGTAAGTTTGCTATTTGCTACGAGCGAGCTCGCGAGCGATACGCCAATCGGAATAGCTTTCAGCTGCTGGATGTAAATAAATCCGGCGGCTTTTCCTCTGCCGGGCAGGAAATCCTCACTGGCGCGTTCCAATGCCAAGGAGGCCTCAAACAACCCACCCCAACGCTGACTACTATCCAATTTTGTGGTGGGAAAGAGACTCAAGTGGGCTCAAGGAAGGCTGAAAATATATTGGAAAAAGGAAAAAAATACTTTTTGGCTCTCGAGGGTAGCACTGAAAGTCCAATCTATTTAAAGTGGGAGGGCTGGCAGCCAATGAACAAATGTTATTTGAGAGATTTCGTGAGCTCGTGCTAAATAGGGCAGCCATGTTGGTAGTGGCAATGTTCCCATCAAAGTGGACTGGACATCTACTCATTACAATTCAGGGCAGAAGCATACCTTTCAAGTAAAATGGCCTAACGGCGGCCATCTTGGTAGGGGCAATGTTACCAATACAGTCAATACATTACCATTAAAAAGTTAAAAGTAGCTTACTTATCTGATTCAACTATTCATTCAGTGGCAGCCATTAAGGCCCGAAAATGTCCAATCCATTTGGACATTTGGGAGGGCGGCAGCAAATGACTGAATTGAACCATGTCGTCCATCTTGGTAGGGGCGATGTCCCCATCCAAGTCAACCCACGGACATGAAAATTGTCAAAAATTGTCCCAATGAGTCAATTAATTGATGGCCATCGTTTTGCGCCCCTCAGGTGCTGCTCCTACGTGGGTCGGCGTGGCAACGGGCCGCAAGCCATTTCCATCGGCAAGAACTGCGACAAGTTTGGCATCGTGGTTCACGAGCTGGGCCACGTCGTCGGATTCTGGCACGAGCACACACGGCCCGACCGCGACGATCACGTCACCATCATACGGGACAACATCCAACCAGGTGAGGTTGCCGTGCGGTGAAACCCCCCCCCCCCCCCCCCCCCATGGCTTCTCGATTCCGCTCCAACGCCCTCTTGTGTACGTTTGCGCACTTGACTCAGGTCAGGAGTACAACTTCCTGAAGATGGAACCGGGCGAGGTCAACTCTCTGGGCGAGGCGTACGACTTTGACAGCATCATGCACTACGCCAGGAACACCTTTTCACGGTAAAAATCTCATTAGCATCTTTACGAACCTCGTGACGATAAATATTTGGTCAGCATCGAACCACGTCGAGTCGCACCTCGTTTGAAAGCCCTCAAGGAGTACTTTTTCGATATCTTGTGATCGTTTGTGAATACGCTTTTTTAACGGCGCCGCGACTATAAAAATGCAGTCTGTTTGAATGTCCCCTGAATTTGAGCTTGAAAATAGTGCTTCTTTGTGTTAAAGGGGAATGTTCCTTGACACCATCCTTCCGTCCAGGGACGATAACGGCGTTCGCCCCGCCATTGGCCAGCGGACCAGACTCAGTAAGGGGGACGTTGCGCAAGCCAGGAAACTCTATCGATGTCCAGGTACTCCAATGCAATTACTTTTTGGACATGGCTCCGCCCCCGACTCACCACACTGACGTTAATTTATTGTAAAGGTTTACAATTTTACAATGATTTTATTTATATTATCAATAGAAACCCCAAAAACGCTATCAAACATGAAAATATTACTTTGTTGTTTGTTGTTCAAATTTATATTTTCTGTGTTTTTATTTTTGTTTTTAAAGCATGCGGTGAAACCCTCCAAGACTCTACGGGCAACTTTTCCTCTCCGGGTTACCCCAACGGATACCCTTCCTACACTCACTGCGTGTGGAGAATATCTGTTACACCTGGAGAGAAGGTGCAAACATTATATATTTTAATAACTGGCGTTGATGAAATCGCAGCAAATCTGTGCAAAATCCCCATTAAATCTGCACTTTTCGAACCCCCAGATTGTACTCAACTTGACCACTTTGGATCTTTACAAGAGCAGCCTATGTTGGTACGACTACATGGAAGTACGCGACGGCTACTGGAGGAAGGCTCCTCTGCTGGGTGGGTGAGAGGCCCGCTGCGCACAAAAAAAAGGGGGGAGAAAAAAAACAACAAAAACAAAAAACACCACCCCCCTCCAAAAAAAAAAGAAAAAACGGCGCGCCGGCAGAACAATTGAAAAGCGGCGCTCCGTACGTGCAGGCAGGTTCTGCGGAGACAAACTTCCTGACGTTCTGACCTCCAGCGACAGCAGAATGTGGATCGAATTCCGGAGTAGCAGCAACTGGGTCGGAAAAGGTTTCGCCGCTTTTTACGAAGGTATTTTGCTTCCTCGTTGAGCCCTTAATTTGACCAAAAAAATCATAAAAATAGCTAAAATTCAAAGTGCTGTGATCGGATTTGTCTGGATGTGAATGGTAATATTTTTGTGGGTTTTTTGGGGGGTGACGCAGCTATCTGCGGGGGCGACGTGAAGAAAGACTCGGGCCAGATCCAGTCGCCCAACTACCCGGACGACTACCGGCCTTCTAAAGAGTGCGTGTGGCGGATTGCAGTATCGCAAGGCTTTAATGTGGGCCTCAGCTTTCAGGCCTTCGAGGTGACTAATATTATTAGACCACGCCCCGTCTTGGATTGATTGGCCGCTGACAAATTAGAATTTATTAATTTATTTATTTTCCGCTGACAGATGGAACGTCACGACAGTTGCGCGTACGACTACCTGGAGGTACGCGACGGGCCACTAGAGAGCAGCCCTCTGATCGGTCGCTTCTGCGGCTACGACAAACCCGAAGACGTACGTTCCACGGCTAACACGCTGTGGATGAAATTCGTCTCGGACGGGACGGTCAACAAAGCGGGTTTCGCTGCCAATTTCTTCAAAGGTGCGCACGCCTATGTTAAGAAAAAAAAATCTATTTTACGCCTTAAAACGATGTAGCGATTGTAATGTGGCTTGGTTTTGGTGCTCCAGAGGAGGACGAGTGTTCCAAAGAGGACAATGGCGGTTGCCAGCAACGTTGCCTCAACACGTTGGGAAGCTACAAGTGCGCCTGCGACCCGGGCTACGAGCTAGCGCCCGACAAAAAGACCTGTGAAGGTAACCCTCTCTCTAATTCAATCCTGTTCCACAGTGCTTATCCCAAGGGTCACTCACTCTAGTGAGGATAAAGCAGTTTAGAAAGTGAAAAAAATGGAAAGGAATACGTTATTATTTTTAATTGGGGGGACAAAGACATAGAATGTGTCCTTCTTTGGTATGACTCAGCGGCGTGCGGCGGCCTGCTATCCAAGTTAAACGGCACCATCAGTACGCCAGGCTGGCCCAAAGAGTACCCGCCCAATAAGAACTGCGTGTGGCACGTGGTGGCGCCCACGCAGTACCGCATCTCCATGCAGTTCGAGGCCTTCGAGCTGGAGGGAAACGAGGTAAGCGCCGTATTTTAACGCCGGGCCGCTCCGAGTTTTTGGCGAGCTGGATTTTTTTGTCCCAACAGGTGTGCAAGTACGACTACGTGGAGGTGCGGAGCGGCTTGTCGCCAGATTCCAAACTCCAGGGCAAGTACTGCGGCGCCCAAGTCCCCGAAGTGCTCACGTCGCAGTACAACAACATGAGGATCGAGTTCAAATCCGACAATACCGTCTCCAAAAAGGGATTCAAGGCGCACTTTTTTTCAGGTGAGCACACTTAAAAAGTCAACAAAAAAATTTAAGACATGCAGACTACCATAGGCGGCGATATTTTTTGCGATTTTGCTTCCACTTTGAATTTTTCTTGGGATTTTGTATTTATTATTTAAATTTTTCATGATTTTAAGCAGTTTTTCCATTTTTTTTAATGACTTTCATTTTTAGCGCATTTTTATTTAACATTTCATCGAGCTTTACTTTGTTGTTTTTGGATCGATTTTGAGGCCATTTTTTCTTTCACATTTTCTATATTTTTTTTCAATTTTTGGTGGTTTTTATAGTGGATTTTAGCATATATTTTAAAGCATTACCTGCATAAATTAGGTCTTTTTCGGTTTACTATTTTAGATGAACAGATACATAGGAAGAGATCTATTGGAAAATGTTTTAGCCAGTGGAAATGGCCTTCCATTGACAATAATAGACATCCGATTGATAAAACTTGACAGTCATGCGAAAAAATAAAAAGTTTGCTTACTTGTTTGACTGTTTTTGTGGGCGTGGCAGACAAGGACGAGTGCAGCAAGGACAACGGCGGCTGTCAACACGAGTGCGTCAACACGCTGGGCTCGTACGTCTGCCAGTGCCGCCACGGCTTCGTTTTGCACGAAAACGAGCACGACTGCAAAGAAGGTGCGTCACTTGGTGTGAAGTTACCTGTGAAAAAAAATTACAAGTCAGCGACAATGCTTTAGTGGCATTAGTTAGCATTTTTTAAAAAACTTTTTATATAAACTAAAATATTTCCTTGTAATTGTAAAATAAATTTTAAAAACTAAATATTAATAGTAGTTTAGTCAGTGCATTTCTTGTCGCACCTGCGATTGTTGACTGCGTCCATTTCAAAACGGCAAACTAAAGTGGCTTGCCGCTTCCTGTTCTCTTTTTTGGACTCGGCGCCCTCCGGTGGCCACAGCCGAATGCGAGCACAAGATCCGCGTCCCCGCCGGCAGTCTGAGCAGCCCCAACTGGCCCGACAAGTACCCCAGTCGCAAAGAGTGCACCTGGGACATCACCGCCACGCCTGGACACCGCGTGACCATCGTGAGTGCCCGCCACTCGTGAGAAAAATCCCTTCGAACCGATTGGACGCCGATTGATTGACGTATCTACTTAAAACTAAGAGCTTAATTTGTCAAAAACGCATATATATAATTTTTCACGTTTACAAAGAGCCTCCATACATTATCTTTTAGCTTTTTGGGTGCAAATGGACTCATTTGGATTAAACTAAAACAAAACGGAGTTAGCATCTCGGTTAAAATCCGCGGCGTGCGGTCATGCGTTGGCGCAAGACCTCGGGCCCGGTTAGATTGCCCATCTGTCTCCCTCACGCGACACGTGGCGTGCATTTAGCCTGCACGTGTGCGCACATTACCGCCAAATTTTCTCTTGCCAAACTGCAAATGTTTGTGCGTGATTAACAACTGCCACTTTAAATGAATTGGATGTCTAAAATAAATAAACTCATTTCAATCTACAACAGGGGGAAAAAACTGTTCCAATCAAAAGATAGATTAGCAAACATTTGCATCTGCTAATTCAATTTACGAAAAAACATTAGCCCTTACGAAATGACGTCAGGACGGCCATGTTGGGAGGGGCAACGTTCCCATTAAAATCAATACACAGACATTCAAATGAAGTCATAACTTATTTTAATCTTATAAATATTATTGTAGTTACAGCCTGCCACTTCAGTAATGTGTATTTCAAGCATAATAAAATGAATAAAAGTTTTAAATGAATATCTACTATCGCCGCAGTAGTCGAAATGGGGGGAAAGTACATTAAAAACGAATGACGTCACGCTAACAATTACGTGACGATGACAGAAATGAAAACAAATAGCAAATTGGTGTATACGAGTTTCATAAAAACAATTTCATCAAAAAATCATCTTGAGTACTGTGAAGATGTAGAATGAAAATATGTGCTTTTTTGCTTACCGTGTAGACGTTCAGCGAGTTCGAGATCGAGCAGCACCAGGAATGTGCATACGACCACTTGGAGGCCTTCGACGGCGACGGTGACTCGGCCGCCATCTTGGGACGCTTATGCGGCAGCAAAATACCAGAACCGCTGGTGTCCACCGCCAACCGAATGTACCTGCGGTTCATTTCAGACGCCTCAGTTCAGCGGAAAGGCTTCCAGGCCACTCATTCTACCGGTAAAGTAGGAAAACTTAAACATTTTCTGTGTAGCAAAATGGCTACGGCTCGTGGCTAACACGGAAAGGCCCACCCAAGTGTTTGAAGCAGTTTGGCGAATTATTTTCCTCTCAAAGTCACGTTAAGACTTTTTTTTTAATTCTGAGAGTCGGGAATAAACGTTATGACAAAGTATTTAGTTTGAAATGACTACTTTAAAGTAGTTAAATGTAGTCGTATTGAGTTCAAAGAAGCTACATTAAGAAGCTAACACAGAACACTCACCCTCATTTGAAGCAGGTGCGCAGAATATTTTCCTCTTAGTCGTCGTTGCGGTGTTCATAAAGTTTCACACGTGGAACATAAAAGTTTCAGTAAAGCATTTCGCCCGAAATTACTTTGCTAAATAACTACATATTTTCGCCAGAAACTACTCAGCTAAATGACTACATGTTTTCGCCTGAAATTACTTTGCTAAATGACATCATTCGTTGTTAGCTGGATGTTGGGATTGGCGCCAATCGTTAGTGCTGCACTGCCGTCTACTGGTCCGGAGTGGTCAGTGCTTCCCGTTTTCATGATTAGAGAATACAATCTAAAATAAAAATACAACGTACACCCACGTCTCATTAAAAGATTTCTTCTACTTATACATGCCCAGTTTTTTCCCCATTCATAAAAATGTGTACACTTTATTATTTAAATGAATTTTTGTGGTTTATCCACAGAGTGCGGCGGTCGCCTGAAGGCGGATGGACGTCAAAAGAACCTGTACTCGCACGCCCAGTTTGGGGACAACAACTACCCGGGCCACAGCGACTGCGAGTGGCTGTTGACGGCCGAGCGCGGCGATGGCATCGAACTCAGCTTCGTCACCTTCGAAGTGGAGGAAGAGGCCGACTGCGGCTATGACTTCATCGAACTCTACGACGGCTACGACGTGGACGCGCGCCGGCTGGGACGATTCTGCGGATCGGGGGTAAGAAAAACATTATACCGCTACTGCATGATAACTTGGAAAACTTTTACACACTTAATTATAAGATTGTTTTCACTTAAATTTGAAAAATAGAAATAAAAAGACATGCAAATTACTTCTTTTTTTAAATCATACAATTTACATTGTTATTAAACATTTTATTATTTGGTTGAAAATGTTTGTGCAAGTAAATAAATGTTTGTTTTTGTGTATTTTAGCCCAGGGAAGGCATCTACTCACCCAGCGACGCCTTGCTGGTCCGTTTCCATAGCGACGACACCATCAGCAAGAAAGGCTTCCACATCCGCTACTCCAGCACCAGTTTCCAGGAGAGCCTCCATGATAGGAAATGACTCCCTCTTGTGGCCACTGAGGGCATTACGCAAAGACGTTTCCCCTGGATTCTGAACAAACTGTCGCCCGGACAACAAAACTGTGGATCCACGAAAGAACTGAACATCGAGCGAGCATCCTTCAGTCTTGAACTGTACAGATTATTGCAAGAATATGGATTTTATTTTTGTTTTTATTTGCCCCAAAGACATTTTTCGTTGTCTTGTATTGACGTTTTAACCCCTTGATGCCTGAAATTCTATGTGACAAATATCCACAAATCTTTGGAGGAATACCTAAGTACATAAAAAAAATATATTAATTGAAAATGTAGCCTAGAATAATATTTAAAAAAACATAACTTAAAAATTCTAAATCATTTTTAAAGGATGAATTTATTAAAATGCTCAATAGTAATTTCTTTGATACATGGTTATTTTAAGCTATTTCTTTTTACTTTAGAGTTTCCCTATTTGCCAATTTCATTTGTACATAAATATGTATCCATTATTATTTTTATACTTATGTATCCTTCCAATGCCTTTTGATTTAAATGTTTAGGCATCAAGGAGTTAATTGTGTATGTGTGTGTGTGCAAAATATATATAAAAAACTATATATGACCACCTCCAAGGCCAAATAATCTGAAATATGACTGTGTGATCATGTTTACTGACATCGGTAGACGTTCAAATATGATCAGACTGTGTTCCCGATGCAAGTGGACTGTAACTGGAAGAAGTGTCAAATAAAAAAAAAAATATTTCGTTGGGCACTGCCATACCTGTCAACCTCGAACCATTTGTGATCTTACCAAATTTTGTTTTCGCCCTTACATATATGTATAAATACATGGAAAATCTTACCACTTTACTTTTTTGTAAAAAATCACGAACAACAAGTAGACATAAACATGAAAGTAAACATAAACAAGGGAACAGGAAACGGAAATCACATGGTGAAAGTGTTACAAAACGAAATGTTTATCATGATCTTTTTTTTTTAGCCAATCAGAGGCGCCGGTACATATATCACTTGGCAGACATGCGTTTCCGGGAAGAAACAATGGCGGATGGTGAAAAATGGCTAGAAAGTGCCTTAATTTATTTTTTTTCTCAAAATCACCGTTTAGCGTACCATTTTCATGTGTACAGCGTACCAATATAAAAATGGGCTTTCAGTTGTACCAATTACGGCGAGAACGTACCAGTTGACAGGTATGCACTGCCTCGTTTATGTGAGGGAGTTGTCTCCAGCGGTGTAGTTCTACTTTAGTCCCGCAGAGGGCAGTGATACAACGAAATCTAGTATTTATATGTATATAAAGTAGCAATATCGTTGTTTTACATGTAAAAAAAACCAAAAAGGATACTTACATACCTGAAATATACTTTAAAAAGCATAAGGGAATAATAAAGAGCATTAAAATATGAAAATATTAAATTAATAAATCTGAACGATTTTTAAAAATTAAAATGACATATAAGGTCAATGAAGTCAACCTTTTTTTTAATTGGAAAAAATATATATAATTTTAATAAATCGAAATATCAATGAATTTTAAATAGTATGGAATTTTTAACAATTAATATATAATTCGTTTTTTGTCATACTTTTGAATTTGCTGGTCTATTCCTGATAAATACAAATTCAGGAATAGAAATAAGAATTGAAGATAATTACGCACTTTTATGATTAACTGTAAGTTAATGAGAATAAATTAAACTAGACTTTAAATTCTAATATTGCAAATCAGCGAACGAAATGGCGAAACGCGCCTTTTTTTTTGGTCACATAGCATCTTTAATACCACCATTATAATAATTAAATATCAAAAGTATGGAGTATACTTTACATGGTTTGCATCGCGCCGCACAAACGGCAGCTGATTTCTCATCTTCTTCGTCTTCTTCGTCGTTGTGCTAATCCGTCGAGTCTTCGTTCCCGGGAGGAGGACGACGGCGGCGGCCAATCGGACGTCAGGCCACAGAAAAAGCGGCGCCGCCCACCGCGCCGTAAAGTCTCGCCATTCCTCGCTCATTTCCAGAAGAATGGAGAAGAGCCAAAAAGAAAAACAAAACAAAAAAAAGAAAAGAAATGAGAATGGGCGGAGCCTACACGCTGGTAATGGAGGCCAGGCAGTTGGCGGGCTTCTGGAGTTTGTCGGCCTGCGACGGCGCCGGCGCTTCGGCCGCCGCGCGGAAGGCGAAGGGCAGTCCGGCGCCGCCCACGTGGTGCCCGGGGCTCAGCGCCGGGTTTTGCCGCCTATTGCTCTCCACGATGCTGGACGTGTTGGACGCCAGGCTCTCGCGCGTCCTGTTCAGGAAAAGGACAAAAAAGATGATTGGACGTCTATTGGCAAAAAGTCATGTATAATGACGATAAAAGCATTCAATTCGATAAAAATGATTTACTTGTATATAAGTCGCCCCTGCTTACAAGCCACACCCTTAAATTAGACTATTTCTCACGTATAAGCCGCGGCCCGATTCATAAATTTTATGGTTTTAAACAATAAGCACTACAAATGTGATACTTAGAAGGGAAAATCTTAAGAAAGTTGTATTTTTGATCGATGAAAAGCACACTACTAGGGTCAAAATCATAAGGAATTCAATAATTCACCCAATAATGGTTGTTTTCTTACTGCAAAACCGAAAATAACCGAAAAATAGTCAATGTTGCTTTGCTGGCCACTACTGGTGGAAAAAGGTATTGCAAGTATTGCATACCCTTGATTTTTTTGGGGTACTAATACGGCTTATATGTGGAAAAAAATGGTAGGCATGGTGGAAAAGGTTTTGGGGCCAATCTTCGGCCATCTTAGCGACGCCGACCAATAGCAGAGCGGCGTCCGTACCTGGGCGAGTTGAATCCGCTGTCCACGGTGACGCTGCTACTGTCCATGCTGTCCAAGCGCGCCGAGTGTGCCGACTTCTGGCTGCCGCCGTTCTCCGTCTCCTTGGGACTGAGCAGGGTCAGGTTGCTCTCCAGTTTGCGTTGCAGGTCGTGCTCCTTCTCACGTTCCAGTAGCCATTTGATGGTGCCCTCCCCGCCGGCGCCATTCCCGCCGCCAACGCCGCCCACCCCGGCGCCATTCCCTCCCGTTTCCCGGAGTTCCTTGGCCTGGTCCGCCTCGGCCGAGTCTTTGCGCGAGTCGCCCTCGGCCTCCTCGTCGTCCGAGACGTTGTAGTAGTCGAAAGAGGCGGCGGGGACGGTGGACTGCGGGCGCAACGCCGGCGAGGGGGATGGACCGGAGGGCGGTTGCGGATCGGGATTGTCGGGGGCGTCCGTCGACTTGGCGTGCGGGGCCTTCCGCAATGTACCGGACTTGCTGTAGGTGGCGTCGGCGTACAGCGGCGGTTTGAAGAGGGTGTCCTTGCTGAAGATTTCCTTCCTCTTGATGGAGCCGACGCCCCCGCCGGTGTCCGCGTTGTGCTGATGCGGCGTCAGGCGGGCGCCAGTAGGGGGCTCCGGCGTCTGTCGTGCCGAGCCTCCGCCCCCGGCCTGTCCCGCGTCTTCCTTGCGCGGCGAGTTCAGCCGGGGCGTCTGGCGCTCGGCCGGGGAGGAGCCGGCCTTCCGTGGGCGGCCCCCGGTCGAGGTGGGCGTGTCAAAGTCCGACTTGGCCTGAGGCGAGGGGGCGGTGAGGACCGTCTCGTTGGACGTATTGCACTGGAAGTAGTCGTCGGCCGGGGGCGGAGCGATGAGTCCCATCAGCTCGCCGTAGGTGGGGAGGCCGTCCCTGCTCTTGCCCCTGGACGACTCGTCGGCGCCCCCTTTGGCCGGCGGGGCCGCCGGGTCGGTGGCCGCGCTGAAATCGGCGTGGAATTTGGCGGCGGAGAAGACCATCCTGGAAAAGTGCCCCGAGCGCCGCGTGGCGCGTAGGGTGCCGTCGTCCGTGTAGTAGTGGGAGCGTTCCTCCGGCCCCGCCTCCGAGTCCGGCCCGGGTCCTTGGAGGGAGTTGTCCATGGAGCGCGAGCGTTCCTTGGCCCGGTCCGAACGCTCGTGGCGCGATTTGCGGTCCTGGTTGTGGCTGTGGCTGCGCTGAACCCGAGACTGGCAGGTTCCCCGCGAAGGTTCCGGAAAGGGCATCTCCGTACGCCGTTTAGCCAGTTCTCCGGAAACGTCCCACTCGGGCGCCACGGGGCAGTAGGCCTCGGCGAGGTTGGGGTTGCTGTGGACCAGGTAGGCGGCTCCCCCGCCACTGCGCCGCCGCTCCAGCGTGTACGCCGCCGCCTCCCGCGGCGAGCGCACCAAAGAGTGGCTAAAGAAGCGAAAGTCCCTCTCCATGAAGAGAAGATCCCAGTCCGAACCCTCCGAGGGCTCCCCGCGAGAAGTCCTCGGCTTGCTGTGCGAGCGCGACTTTCCGTGCGGGACCCGGCGGTGTCCCCGTCCCCGGCGGCCTCGCCCTCCCCGCGGCGGCGCCGAGGAGCCGGCCCGGCGTCTCTGCGCCCGTTCCTCCTCCAGCCGTTTCATGACGGCCGTGTGGCGGGCCACGTTCTCCACCGTCAAGTCCGGGTTGATTCGCCGGATGATCTCCATCTCGATCTCGCGGGGGACGGGCACGGCGGCGCCGCCCGGGGCCTCCTCGTCGCGTAGGGGCCACTCCTCCGGCGGGAACTGCGCCGAGAAGGTGGCCAATTGTCGCGTGCGTTCCTTCTTGAAGCTCAGGCGGAAGAGTCGCAGGCCGAAACGTTTGGCCTGCTTCTCGCCGTTGGCCTCTTTCTTTTTGGTCAGGGTGTCCGTCTTGTACGGGAAGGGCGCCGCCCCCTTAACCTTGTCCGCGGGTTCCGGCGGCGAGGTGGACGGACGGAGACGGGGCGGCGACGGCTCCCCGCACTCGGGGGGCTCGGGCTTCCGCCGCTCCTTGGGCGTCTCGCCCCGAGGCTCCTCCCTTCGAGGCTCCTCCCTTCGAGGCTCCTCCCTCCGAGGACACCGCGGGTCCTCGCGGCTCTTGCGGGCGGGTCGCTCCCCCGGCTTGGGGGAGGCGGAGGGAGGCGGGCGGGGGGACGAGGCCTGTTGCTCCTGCAGCCGGTCGTCCAGGTGGTACCACTTGTTGTTGCTTCGGATGAGAGAGGGGGTGATGAAGTAGGACTGGGGCGTGACCAGGAAGTAGCCCTCCGCCGTCGGGTAGATCTTGCGCTCCCGCACCAGTCCGTTGAGGGCGTGGCGAACGGCTTCCGGGCTGGGTGTCGGTACGCCTTACGGGAAAACGCAAAAACACATAAATTAGCTCAGTAGCAAATAAACACTTCTATTATTCCTTCATAAATGTTCCTGTGTAACCGGTGAACCTCACCAGGGTCGCGGAGGGTGCTGGAGCCTATCCAAGCTAACTATACGCTGAATTGGAGGCGGGCCAATCAAAGGAAAAGCATTCATGTTAGGAAATTTAGCAAGCATGGGTGTGGTTGGATTGATGGGCCTCCAAAGGGAATTGATTGGTCCTCTGTGGTTGTCAATGGCAGACCGGAAGTCCATTTTGTCACTACCTTGTCATTTTAGGGGATTTACAGGCCAATTTTGGATCATTTTCTATTGTTTTGAGGGACTTTCTTGTTGGTTTGTCAGTTCTTGCCGATTGTGGGAGATTTCCAAAAGTTCCTTTTGGGGCCTTTCAAGGTTCCCAATGAATGACTGGTCGCCATTGATGGAGGGTGCCGATTGGACGTCAGATTGAACAAATGCAATAGAGCACCACTCCCAAACGTTTGTTTTTATAGAAAAAACAATGATCTTGGGGGGCAGAACAACCACTCAGAGGGCCGGATAAGACGACCTTGCGGGCCACTTTTGGCCCACCGGCCTCACCTTGGACACCCCTGCTCTATTGGCGATGGGGCTTGATATTGGTACAGTATCAGTGACATGGCGAGCCATTTCTTACTGATTGGAACGTGACAAGCCACTCCAAGGAATACTACTACTACTTACTACTACTACTACTATTACTCACCTGGGAAGCCGGCGGCGAGGTGCTCCACCAGCGCCTCCTGGCTGACGGGCTTGTGCGCGGCGTTCATGGCCGACACGGCCAGGCACAGGATCTCGCCCAGCGGGATGAACTGCGACTGGCCGACGGGCGACATGCCCACGGGCGACACATCAGCTGAGAGAGAGAAAAGCTATGATGTAATGGTCAAAAGTGGCTCCGCCTCCTCCCCCCTCCCTCCTACCCTCCCCGCTTTCCTCTCTCTCTCTCTCTACCGTCTTCGGGCCCGCCACCGCTGCGGCAAGCTTCCACCACGAGAACGGCGCGCCACGTGTCGTCGCCTTTGTCGACGGCCGTGACGTCAGCGGCGGCGGAGTAACGCTATGACGTCAGCGCCACGCTCACGTGGGCGTTTCCCAGTAAACGCCGCAAGGGATTTTGGGTAATAAAAAAAAAAGGCTTTGCGTGGTTGCCAAATATACTTGGCCGGCAGACCGGAACGGAAAACAGATATTTTGCGAAATCAACAATTTTGATTACATACCCCCCAAAAAATCATTTAAAGCGATAGGTGTCCAATTTATTTAGACAAGGAGGACTGGCAGTGGGTATTTAGAGCCATTGATGGGAACATATGTTTAAAAATACTAATAATTTGACTATCTAGACGATTGAGTTGATTTGGGGGAAATTCCAGATCACGTCTGCTTTTATTTTTTAGGGCATTTCTAGTCCACTTCCTGTTGATTCATTTCCAATTGGAAAAAAATGACCTCATAGTCACAGGTGGTGACGAAAAGGCCTAAAATCAACAGGGAATGATCTGGGAAGGAAAACAACAACAGGAGACAAGGCAAAACATACAAGTGTGACCACATAAGGCCCCCAAAATTAAACATGAGACCCCATATGTATCCCAATTGAACTCATTCTAGTCAAAATGAATTGGTCATGTACAATAATCAATTAAGAGTTAATTTTAAAGCACTTTCCAGCTGTTTTTTTGGCATTTGGTGACTCATTTAGAGTTGATTTGGGGATATTTCCAGGTCACTCTCTGCAGATTTGGGGTCTCTGCCCTATAATCTACAACAAGTGACCTCATATGTTAGTTTAGTGGCCCCTCCCAGTCAAAATGGATCCAGGTCGTCTAGTAGCACCCAAATATGATTATCAATTATGGCCAGTAAACTAAGTAAACAGGCCAGGAAAGGCTCTTGTTAGAGGGCTAGCGAGGGCGCTGGACCTTCAGACTGGCAGCCAATAAGCTTACAGAGATTTTGCTGGGGTCCTTTTGAAAGCAGTGACCCCCTTTTTCAAAACAAATATCCATCTTGTTGACAGATAACCTTCTGGGATACAAAATATGGAGTTGTTTATTGCCTGGGGACCCGCTCGTAGCGCCACGCTAGCCCTCGCCACATTTGTAAGAAACCGCCACCGCCGCGTAGGCTGGGTCGGGGTTCTTCCAGGTGACGCGCCATGCACTCACCTGAAGCCCGAAAACTCGGCGGGGACGGCGAGAAACGGGGCGGAAGGGGGGGCGAAAGGTGCTGCTTCTGCAAGAGGACGTCTTTCTCCGAGCCGGCCCAGGCCCGCCGTACATTGCGGCTCTTCTTCATGGCCAGACCCTGGCTTTTTTTGGGGCCTTTTCGGGGGTTGGGGGGCCAGGGAAGGGAGGGAGGGGGGACCGAGCTCGGGGGGGCTCAGCGCCTCCCCCTCATGGGGTAAGCCAGCGTCCCGCTAGAGCGATGGCACGCCGGACATGGCGGGAAGAAGCGGCGTGCGTCTGGAGGAACGACGACGGCGCGGCGGCGCGGGAGGCGTCGCCCGGCCACCGTTTGAGGGCGTACGGAGGCACATTACGCTTCGGTGCGGCGTGGGGATGGGTGGGTTGGGGAGGGGGGGGTGGTCCGATTGGGGGGGGGGGGTTCTGATCGATGCAGGGGGGGGGGGGGGTGATCGGGGGCGCCGAGGGAATTAAGGCGGGAGCTCAAAAAGGGACAAATACGTACAATCCAAACAGCACCTCAGGGAGGGGGTGGGGTACCGGGGATGGGGGGCCAAGGAGGGGGGGTGGCTTTTTCACGATCCGTCCTCTCCCATCCGGGATGAAAATGGCAAAAGCATCACCCCGACGGTCGGACTCGCGGCGGTGGGGACGCCGCGTTCACCTCCATCTTTTATCCGCGTACGTCCGGGTTTTTTCCTCTCGTAAAGGGTGGGGAGGGACGGAAAAATCCCCCAAAATGCTGCAAAAATCACAACAAATCGAGTCAGTAGACATCCAAGCGTAGCGAAAATCCGTTAGCGATAGCATCCATTCATTAACGCGTGCCAGGAGGAGGGGGGGAGTGGAGGGTTTGTGGGGTAGGTGGGTGGGTGGGTGGGGGGTTCGACTCCAGTCAACGGCGCTAATGCTGCAGCTGCTCCCAGCACCTCCAGGAAGGGTGTGTGTGCGTGTGCGCGTGCGTGTGTGTGAGATGCGTCTGGGAGGCGGGGGAGTTGAGGAGAGGGGGGCGGGGATGGGGTTCAGAAAATAGCACGTGTGTAGTATGGGGGGGGGGGGGGGGGGGTCGTGGTGTGGGGGGGTGTCGCGAGCAATCTGCTCCAGTCCGGCGATACTAAAGAAGAGAAAGAGCAGGGGAGGATAAAAAGGGGGGCAGCTCGACGGCCATTTTAGTCAGCAATGGACAGTGCTGCAACAGCCCTTGTTGCCATGACGACGCAAGCCGATGAGCTCATGGCTCTCGCCGTTACAAAGCGAGGAGACGGATGGTCTTAAAGCGACAGGCGCTCGCGAAAAGGGAAGATGTCATCCGTCATGTGACCGCTTTATTGAGAGGGGAAGTGGTTTGTGGGGAAATAGGAATTGATGTCGATTTTGGGGATAGTTTGTGAGGAGTTTTGCTTCCTACCTTTGATTTCGACGACCGTAGTCGAAGAGAATGTGTGGTGACGAAAGCAACTTTTCGCAGCAGGTGTTTTGATGAGGCTGGTGTTGCGTTCAAGGAGCGCTCGGAAAATTGAGACCTCGTGTCCAGAAAAGTAACAAACGCCGGAATAAATTGACCGAAATCAATAAAAAGTGACCCACGATCAAATGGAATTGAACGGTCAATGCTCCCAAATAGTTGACCTCCAAAATGAACAGGATTTTCCCTCAAAATCAATGGGTTGTATGCTTCAAAATCAACAAAAAATAATTCTAAACGAATGTAACGTGTTTTGGGAATGGCCCTAAATCAAAAGGAAGATCATGCCACAATTCTAACAGGAAGTGACCTTAAATTAACCAAAGCTGACCCAAAAACGTTCCAGTTAGGATTCAAATGAAACTACGGCGACACCCAGCGGTCACATGTAGCTAACACAAGACAGGCAAGCTTTGGAAAATGTATTTTCAAGAAAGCATATGCCACAGTTACAAAAAACAGTTTTACGAAAGATTGTTGGCTCAGTCATTTGTTTAAGAATCGTAGAAACAATTTAAACAGTCAAAATAGACACCCATCTCTGTCAAAGTACTGGTAAACATTTATAGATGAGTGGTTCACTACTTCCCCAAATTGTGAAACAGTACACACACGACAAAAATAATGCTAACAAAGTGCAAAATTATCCTGAAATGCACGACACAAATCTTATTTTGAAAAGCACCTCCATATGGGGCAGACTCAGCGCACAAAGTACATCTCTTTGGTCAGCATGGACACCACGCAGGGGATCTGCTTCTTGGCGTCAAAGCCCGGAGAAGGGGACACTGACTCGAAGTCCAGCGCCACCTTGCGGTTGACGCGGGTCAGCACGTGCAGCAGCTCCAGCGTCGGGCCATACAAGCTCAGCATCTCGCACAGCGATTGCATGAACCACGAGCCCGTCATGGTGTTCCTCCATGAGTAGTAGCCTGCGTGCCAATAAATGATAAAAAGGGCATTAAAATGATTATTTGAAATCAATGTTTTTGTGTGAACCGGTCAGACCTGGCGCGGTGGAGTACGCGTACAGAAAGTCAGCCTCGACGGGGATCCTGGCCATGCCGTCGTCGGCGCTGTCCGCTTCGATGCCGGCGTCCAACTCGGTGCCTCGGCACGCCTGCCAAACAGAAAACACAAAAAAAATATTAAAAAATGACAATGATTGATTTAAAAGGGGGACAATCAGGACATGTAATATACATCTATACTATTAATTTGAATTTGATACTAAAACAGAAAGTCGGCACTCATGATTGACTTTCCCGGGCCGCACAATATGATGCGGCGGGCCAGATTTGCCCCCCGGGCCGCTACTTTGGCACCGATTTTTTTTTAATTCTTTTGTGTACCTGAATGAAGAAGAGTTTTGGCTTCCCCACCAGCGTCTTGCAGCGATCGCCGCGGAAAAGCGCCGTGAGCTGCCGGATCTCCAGTGAGCCGTCGGTGCCGAAGAAGACGCCCTCGTCGCCGTGACTCAGTAGCACGCAGACCAGCGACGCGTTGGCGCTGTGATCCTCCTTGGACACTGACAAAAGCGTTCTCGTTTCAGCTTTTTGGTCACAAAAGAAAATAATAATTTTGGCTCACCTGAGGTTAAAACATGTTTCATTTGAGCCACTGACTGGTCATTGTAAACTTTGCATTTGTAACCCAGTTTGGCGAAGACTCGCATGGCGTTGGCCGCGTCCACGTCTGTGCCGTTGCGTTGATTCATGCCTGCCATAAAAAAATAAAAACAAAACAAAAATCAGAGTTGGCAAAAAAACTTTCAAAATAAAGTAACATTATGATAACTTGTTATGTTGCATTTCTAATTGTATTATCATGGTAAGTTAAAATGGCGGGCCAAACATTTCTTGTTTTTCATGGAAATTGGTGGAAAAAAATACATTGCCAGATTTTTGTAGTTTTTACCAGCCAGACTTTTGTAGTTTTTTACCAACATCGATATAAGTAAATACATTTTAACATGTTTAGTACTTTAGCTAAAGAATTGACATCAGAAATAAATGTTTTGCCAGCCATAATGCAGACTTGTTTTAAGTATACATATTTCCAACAAAATGTAAAAATATAATTCTGAAAGCATAGAAACCTGTCCTGCTGTCAAAATTCTTGTTGTTGATGATGATGCATTGTCCCATGGAAGGAAAATCGAGACTGTAACGGTAACTGTGTGATTTAGCTTCTCGGGCATTCGCGTCCACCGAATCCTCGGACCTACGACACCCCCCCAAAAAAGACACCATAAAGCAAACCATGAAATGAAAACAGCAATTTTACGAGTTGGTTTAAAAAAATAGCCTTAGCTAACAGGCTAATCACTGGCTAACTATTGGAACTCACGCTTGTCCGTCGCCTTTTCTCGCGTCCGTGAAGTCAAATCCGTTAGCCGACATGCTCATGACACTTTTAATAATTGCACCAATTACACTTGGGAGTGCTAATTAAAGTTAAAGATAATTATAATATCGGAGACGTGGACACAAGGCGGCGTTAGGGAGGTAGTATGTCCTATTGTGTGCTAGCAAGCGGATGTCAACGCCCCGAGCTAGTAAACAAATGTGACGTCACTATATTGTGTTGGCGCTTGTTTTTCCAAGACGCGACTACGAGGCGGGGGGTGTCAATAAAGCTTAATCAAACTCCGAATGAGTATTTTGTAAACTTTCTGCTTTATAATTGGAAATAATGCAAAAAAGAATGACTTACATAAAAGGAATTACTGACATGCCTTTATTTTCCACGAAAAATAACATTTTCCAGTCCGGGGCAAATGGTCGAATAGTTGCTAACAACCCTCTGGGTCCAAATGGTTTGGCCGTCTTTCATTATCAACGGGTGCAAATTAATTAAAAAATGGCGTTTTATATTCTTTCATGTATTTACAACAACAACACAATTAAATGACTGAATTTTACGTCTAAAACTTGCAATTAAACTTCTATCAACACAATTAACATTAATTTTCACAAAAAACATTTTATTTTCATAACATTTCAAAGTATAATACAAATTTCTATCTTTTTAATGTTAAAAAATGTATAGATGTCTATTCATATCACTCTAAATGGCAATGTCAGTACAGACGACTTTTAACAGTTCAATTTCATCCAACGACAACACTAAAAAAGGTGAACAACGGACAATTTTAGATAGTGATAACCAAAAAAAAACCCCATATAACAGCTTTTTGGTGGTCAGGATGAAAAAAAAAATCGCACTTGAATAACTTTTTCATTGTAAAATCTCAACTTTTGACATAATTTTATCAATAGCTAGATATACAAAACCAGCTATGGCAGTTACTGCGTTAGGATAACAAAATAATGCAAAATCTATACATATACAGCATGTCTTAGAACATTTCTATATTTATATTTACACTACAAATGTGAATATGTCCAGTGACAGCAAAAAAAGTGAAGAAATCAACTAAAAAAGCTCAATTTATCACATTGGGTGAGCATATTTATCTGCTGGATACATTTAAATATGTAAAATACACTTTAGTGATATTATTCTACAATTGTATGCACAGTTTAGTAATATGTACCAGCAGATTACTTAACTGTGAGTACAGACTAGCTGTGAAAATATTATTATTCTACCCTGGCAACTGGGGAAATTGTTTTAAATCACGTTATGTGCAAGTTGGGGCAAAAAAATACATTTTTATCTACTTTTTACCCCTTTGGGACATCCTTTGAGATAATACAAAGGTATTTTAATTTTTTTTAGAAGATGTCGGGGCAGGCGTCCCAGCCCAGGCCGCCATCTTTGGTCTCCCAGTAGCCTCCATTGTAGACGTGCAACGTCTCGCCCGAAACGGGGTCGTTCGTCTTGTGGAACCACAGCGCTTGGTAGTTATCGGCTTGCCCACCTGCTCCCCCAAAATAAGAAAAAAGATAAATACTTACTTTTTGTCCTTTAAATGAAACAATATTTAAGTAGCCAGTTGTCAATTGATAGGCTTCTTATCCCCCCAAAAATAATAACAACAATGGCTGATTGCTATGGATGGTGGTTGACTCCTAATACATTTTGACAGGGACAACCAAAATTGATTGGACGTCTAGTGCATTCAATCTTTGCCATGTGAAGACTTAAACTAGTTTTTCTATTTGCTAGCATTGGCTTGCTTTTGTTTGCGGCTGGGGCGGAACCACAAGAAAGGATGGAAAGACAGACAGAGGAGGAACACTAGCTAGCTAGTAAGATAGCGCACTAGCTAGCGCGCTAGCAACATCAAGCTAAAGGCTACTACTAGTTGGCAATACTTGCTTTCATCCTCGCTGGCTTCCATCGCCATCTCGTCTGTGCGGGCTACAATGTAAATAAGCCCAAAAATTACGTTAAAATGAGCAAAAATATTCCCTCAATTTATTCCTCCATATCATCATTACCCTTTTTCATGATTGGCTAACACGCCATTTTTAACCCCCTCCCCATCCAAGAACGGGACCCTAACGTCCTACCTCGGTCGGCTTCGGCGTCGTCATCCGCGTCTTCGCCGACCCGCAGCGAGGATCGGCGGCGTTGGCGTTCCCGTCTGGCGGTCCTCTGTTTCTCCTCCAGCCTCTGCTTCTCGCCATTGGCCGAATCCCAGCGTCCCTCCTCCATCAGGCGCTGGTCGGGCCGGCGGCGGCTGTCGGTGGGGGCCACGCCCTCCTCGTCCTCGTTGAGCGTCAGCGCCAGCGCCGAGAAGTAGTACATGTTCTCCGCCCCCTCCCTGACAAACGGAAAAGAATTATAATTGGCGACCAGGTGGGATAAAGCAGAGGGTAACGTACGGTAAGGGGTTCTTCTTCCAGATCTCCTTGGCTTTGAGGGTCTGGTAGACGGTCCGCTGCTTGCCCTCGCCGCCGCCGTCGGCGTCCGTGCTGCTGTGGAGGATCCGAGACAGCTCCAGTTTGTCGTCCCACGTTCCCGACAGGACGTAGTGCGCCTTGCCCTCGGCGTCCGTCACCACGCCCGTCACCTTGCCGGAAAAAAACATTGGGATGAAAAAAGGCTGAATAGGCAAACAATGAGGACCGGTTGGGAATCGAACCCAGGACTGTGAGGCCAAAGCGCTAACCACTCGCCCACTTGTGTTATTTTAGATTATATTATTAGTTATTTTTTTTTGTTATTGTTGCATTTAGATATTTATTTTGGAAGATTTTTTTAAATATCAACTTTTTTGACTTAAATTTCTTTAACATCTTTAATTTTTCAAATTAAAGTGATTAATTTTCAATTCAAAAGGAAGGGAACATGAGTTCATTTTAATTTCATTCTAATAATTTGAACGTGATCATTGCCAGAAGCATTAAAACACCTTAAATTGACCCTACCAAGATGGCCACCTCTCGGGCAGCCATCTTGGTAGGGTCAAAATCAAGTGATTTCAAGGCTTTTTCTGCTTGTAATGAAAATTACTTTATCCTCAGTAGGCCGCCAATTAACATTTGTTCCTCGGCTATTAACCCTTCCACTCCAAATGAATTTGGACGTCTATCGTGGTCTTTAACAGCCAAATTTGACCAAAAACGACTGACCTTTCTCTGCACGTCCCTGGAGAAATAACTATAAGGCGAAAACTTGAGATGACAGCGATCCCCCGTCTTGTGGTTCAGCACGTCAATCTCGCCCGACTGGAAGTAAAAAAAATGAATTTAACAAAAAAATTGGCCTGACCTAAGATGGCGACCTATCCTCTCACCTGGTCAATCCACAATTTTCCCACGATAATATTGTGTACCGTGGTGGTGACTTTCTTCCAAGAGTAATGGTTGCCACTCTTCTCAAAAATGCACTGGATTGAACCTGGGGGAAGAAAAATGGCCGTCACTTCGGGGGCGTGGCCTGAACGTGACGGACATGAGGGACGGTTGTCACCCAATGGGATGATGGACAGGTATTTTCCACGGAATTTGCTGGCCAAAACGATTTCCTGACGGAGCGTCCAGCCATTTTCGGAGAAGGCGTGGTGGGCCGCCGCCGGTGGGTGGTGGCTTACCTAAATAGAAAAATAAATATTCAAATTCAATGAATTGATCATAAATAAAAATATGGGTGAAAAAAACAACAATATTCATTGATAAGGATCATGTTTTTGGGACACTAAATGAGATGATGTGCTAGAACTCATCCTAGCTAACTACCAGATTCATTTTTTTTTGGGAAACGCGGGTCGCGGGGGGTGCCGGAGCCCATCCCAGCCAGACGACAAGAACACCCCGAATGGGGTGGGGAAAGCCTAGCCAACCAATGGAGACAAAGGGAAATCATCCATGCTAGTGTTGGGCAATTTCAAAATCAAAAGACTGTATTGTCATTATACAACAACAAAATATAATTCTAAAATATGGCACAATTTACCTGCTCGCAAAGCGATCGGTAGCCACAGTCCTGCAAGCGGTCCAACTCAAAGGTCTCCCCCAGCAACGGGTTGAAGGGCTTCCCCGTACGTTGCACCGTGGTGGAATACGACGACACGGTGAAGGCCGCCACGTAGCACATCTGCTCCAGGGAGGAGCCGCACTTGGCCGCCTTGTCCAGTAGGTGGTGGTACTCCAAGTCCTCCGTCAGACGTTGCAGCATGGACAGTGGCTCGTTAAAGTTCACCTGCGGGAGGGGCGGGTTTTGGTTCATTCCGGTTGGCTCTGATGGTGGCCCTGCCTCCTCAACTCACCGGCATGGGGATCTTGGAGAGCTCCTTGCCAATGCAGTTCTTCATCACGCTCCACAGGTTGAGGTAGTAGTCGGGTTTCTCCGGGATGCGCGTCCGACGCCGGGCCGCCGACGTGGACGCCGACGTGGACGCCGACGCCAACGACAGCTCGTCCAACTGAAGTCAAGAAAGAAAATGTTTGTGAGATGAAAAAAAAGAGGGATTTGTTTGGCGTATTTGCATTGACGCCAATGGATGTCCAATCCGGATCGGCGCCAACTCTCCCTGTCCAAAGGAATTGGACGACTATCGCTCTCAAAAGTATTTTTGACGACTCAAACTGGAAAAAAAAAAATCTTGTTTTTTTTGGATCGAAAAAAAATCGAAATAAAATCATGCAAATACGTCTAGTTAAAAATAATTTAAATCAACATAATTAAATGTGGTGGAAACAGTGCTAAAAAGAGTCTTTAAAAAAGGTTGAATAATAAAAACGAAAAATAACTAAACATGAATTCATATGTATTGTTGTATTTTATTGTGTTTAAAAATATTCTCCCTATGTTTTTATTGATGTATTAAAAAAGGCACCAAAAAGGTAAGAATTTGAAAAATAAAAAGGCTAAAAGTGAGTTTTTTATGTATTTATTTTCCCCAAAAATAGGGTCAATAATTGCATAATTTGGTTTTGTGAGCTCATCTTAGGTTTTGGGCCATTTCAACAAGTGAAATGAAAGCACAAAAGAGCTTTTTAAGAGCACTTGGAATCAATTTAATGAGCAAATAAATGTGTAACAAAAAAACTTTTTTTTCAGACCCTGGATCCGCGTCTTAAATAGCACGGAAAAAATCTCCTATGTGTCTCCTGGCCGCTCAAATGGAATGTAGACGCGTTTACCGACATGTCGTCCGCGGCCGTCTCGTTGCTCAGTCCGCTGACCACGCTGCCGGATCTCCTGGAAGGGAGGGAGGGGGAGGAGTTTTAGGTCTTTGAGTGGCGGCCACGCGGACCAATCGGTCGCCACCTGCGACACTCGGGGTCGGCGGGGACGGTGATGAAGTCGGCCGGGTCCTCCATGGCGTCAAAAAACTCGCTGTCGTCGTCGTCCTCGTCGCTGCCGTCGCCCTTGCTGGAAATGAGACCTAAAAAAAAGAAAATTAAAAGTTAACCTTAAGTCGACGTCCAAATCATTGGCCCCTCCCACTTTACATGGACCATGAATTTCAAAATAAAGTTTGGATCTTAATCTGGCCAAGGTACAACCTCACTTTTCTTTCTAAATAATTGCATGACAAGCATTGTCAGTGACAATTATTATAAATGTTAATTAATAATTAAATAACTCCATAAACCTCATATAATGACTTCCATAAACCACCTGGTAAAAAAATTACATAAATTTAATGAGTGATTGACTTTCAAGGTGATTATGGCCCCCACCAACATGGCCGCCGTGACGCCATCTTGGTAGGGGCAGAAAAGGCTCTCTTTGTGAATTAAATTGTCTTTAGTAGACGTCAAATCCGTCCAAAGTGGGAGTTTGTCAACGTAAACATTTCGATCCTACCTTTGCCGCCTAAGTGGGCGTCGGCGTAGGAGGCGGGCGAGAGCACGGCCACGCCCCTGAAAGCTCTCTCCAGGTGGTTGTGCTGCTTGGCTAGTTGCTCCAGCGTGTCCTCCAATCGAAGGCGCTGCGCCCGTTCCAGTTGCAAGGCCTTCTGCCAGCGTTTGCTGTGGTTCTGAGCCATGGACAGGAAGTCGCGGCACGCCTGGCGATGACCGTCGAGGGGTCAGACGGCGCCGATGGCGGTGGTGTGGACGCCGGGGACCGACCTTGATCATGGCGTCCGAGGTGATCCGGAAGAGCGTGGCCCTCTCCGTCACTTGGCGGATCTTGTCGCCGGCGTCGGCCACCGCGGGAAGGCCCTCCAGTTCCGATAAAGATCTGCTCAAAGAGGCCACGCCCCCAACAACAACATAGGGAAACTTGTGTTATTTTCATTTTGGAAAATGTACAATGGCACAGAAACCTTTCCCTTCAACATAATAAAACTCAATTTGTAGAGTTTTTTTTTTTTTTTTTTTACAAAATTGACAAAAAATATCCAAAAGTATGCAGTAAATTGCTTATAATAGTCCTAAAAAATACAGTAAAATGACTCAAAATAGTCCTAAAAAAATACAGTTAATGACCCAAAATCAGCAGAAACTGACCCAAAAAAAAAAAATAATAATAATGTGACCCGAAAACGCCCACATTCAATATAAAGTAACCCGCAAGTATTCTCACCTTTGCAGCGCCGACCCCTGCTTGACGATGAGATCATTACACGTGCTGAGGTCCTCCACTTTGCTGCCCAGCGCCCGCAGCGTGCTTTGGAACTCGATCCCGCGGACACCGTCGCGCCCCGAGGCGCTGGTCGTCTCCGAGGATTCGTCGGCGGAGTCGTCTGTGGACCGCCACGGTTTTAAAAGGTCCCATGGGGGGCGTGGCAGAAACCACAACTCACCCGACGGCACGGCCAACTCCAGAGCGGTGATCCAACGCTGGCGCTCCACCTCGGAGCTGGCCTTCAGGTGGTACGTTTGGGCGCCGCCGTTGGAGATGACAAAGTTGCACGAGTCCTCCACCGTGATGCTGGCCGTGGCCAGGTTGATAGTGCCGCGGCAGGTGTGGCCCATCTCCGCCTGGTTCCTGCGCAATGCATTTTAAAATCGTGACGGCCATTTTGGATGTTTAGTGCCGTCATTGGCAACCAATGTGCTGTTTTGGTACCTGTAGTACGAGAGGAGGCCGTTGGTGAGGACAAACCAGCGTCTCTGGTAGCCTTTAATGTAGTTGGTCCACTTGAAGAGCCAGCCCTTGTAGCCGTCTCCCGGGGTGGGCGTGGCCGGCGTGACGGGCGGGGCGGGTGAGGCGGGCGAAGCGGGCATGGACTCCGACAACATCGCGGCGGCCTGCCGGAGCGACATCAGTCAAAATGGTCATTTAAACTCATTTTGGTTGTTTTCCTAATAATAAATAGGTTCCATTTAAGTCACATTTAGTCTTTATTGAGTTTTTTTTTTCAATATTAAAATAAAAGCCACTTGTTATACAATTTGAAAACATTTAACAATAATAATCAACAATTGTTGACAAAGTATACATCCAAAGGACTCACCGTCACCTTTAGGATCTCCAATCAGATCAAGGCACCACTTGAAATCCTCATTTAAAAATCCAAAATGGACTTCATAATTGCAAATGCTAAAGCAGAATAGTTCCCATAATATGTCCGCTTTATGACAGACAGATGATGGCCTATGATACTCCGCTATGATGAGGCAGTCTCTTCCCCCCGAAACACGTCATCATACTGACACAAAATGGCAATTCAGAGCCAAACTAAACATCATAATAAAAATGATTTACCCACAATTCATCGGGAAAAATGCGTCTTTTATCGGTAACTTTTTTTCTAAATTTGTATAATAGTCTACGTTTTATTAAAACTATTGCAGGTGGCTACACACTAATTAACATTTTCCGGACTCCACGATTATATTTCTTAATAATAGCGGTGAAAATAATAGTAAGACTTACCTAAAAAGCGCAGGATGGGAATTCAAGGCATGGAAATCTCCTTAAACTCTAGCATCCACTAAGCTTGCTAGCCTCACAGGAAGCTGTCACGGTTTAACCGGAATTGTTTGTTTGGATGTGACACTCGCTTCCGTAAACATGTCCGTGTTTATCGTCTTTAAATTACTACAATGCTATGCAAAAATGAAAAGATAATTTCATTTTTTGGATAATATAGCTTTAATAAAACGATAACACGCCCTAGAGAGCAAAATGCTGGTTCTAAATCGACAAGTTGTTCCAAAAACAAATCATTCAGGATTTAAGTAGCTTTATTAAACATAAACAAATTACACTTAGCAAACTTTTTTTTCACGAGGGTGGGGAATTTCAATTTTGTAAGCTGTTGCCAGTGTTTTGATGTAATTAAGCTATTTAAAAACGGACTAATATGCTTGGA